>NW_019154086.1:84402234-84911947 GCF_002288905.1 Enhydra lutris kenyoni | reverse complement strand
GATATTGGTCTGTAATTCTCCTTTTTGATGGGGTCTTTGTCTGGTTTCAGGATCAAGGCAATGCTGGCCTCATAAAATGAGTTTGGAAGTTTTCCTTCCATTTCTATTTTTTGGAACAGTTTCAGGACAATAGGTATTAATTCTTCTTTAAATGTTTGGTAGAATTCCCCTGGGAAGCTGTCTGGCCCTGGGATCTTGTTTGTTGGGAGATTTTGGATGACTGCTTCAATCTCCTTACTGGTTATGGGTCTGTTCAGGTTTTCTTTTTCTTCCTGGTTCAGTTTTGGTAGTTTATATGTCTCTAGGAGTGCATCCATTTCTTCCAGATTGTCATATTTGCTGGTGTATAGTTGTTCATAATGTGTTCTTATAATTGTTTGTATTTCTTTGGTGCTGTTTGTGATCTCTCCTCTTTCATTTATGATTTTATTAATCTGGGTTCTTTCTCTTTTCTTTTGATAAGTCTAGCCAGGGGTTTATCAATCTTATTAATTCTTTCAAAGAACCAGCTTCTAGTTTCATTGATTTGCTCTACTGTTCTTTTGGTTTCTATTTCATTGATTTCTGCTCTTTATTATTTCCCTTCTCCTGCTGGTTTTAGGGTTTCTTTGCTGTTCTTTCTCCAACTTTTTCAGGTGTAGGCTTAGGTTGTGTACTTGAGACCTTTCTTGTTTCTTGAGAAAGGCTTGTATTACTATATACTTTCCTCTCAGGACTGCCTTTGCTGTGTCCCAAAGATTTTGAACAGTTATGTTTTCATTTTCATTTGTTTCCATGAATTTTTAAATTATTCTTTAATTTCCCAGTTGACCTATTAATTCTTTATTAGGATGCTCTTTAGCCTCCCTGTATTTGCGTTCTTTCCAACTTTCCTCTTATGATTGAGTTCTAGTTTCGGAGCATTGTGGTCTGAAAATATTCAGGGAATGATCCCAATATTTTGGTACCAAATGAGACCTGATTTGTGACACAGGATGTGATCTATTCTGGAGAATGTTCCATGTGCCCTAGAAAAGAATGTGTGTTCTGTTGCACTGGGATGGAATGTTCTGAATAGAGCTATGATGTCTATCTGGTCCAGTGTGTCATTTAAAGCCTTTATTTCCTTGTTGATCTTTTGCTTAGATGATCTGTCCATTTCAGTGAGGTGGGTGTTAAAGTCCCCTACCTACTATTATTATATTACTGTTGATGTGATTATTTGATTTTGTTATTAATTTGCTTATATAATTGCTTCTCCCATGTTAAGGACATAGATACTTAAAATTGTTAGATCTTCTTGTTGGACAGACCCTTTAAGTATGATATAGTGTCCTTCCTCATCTCTTATTACAGCCTTTGGCTTAAAATCTAATTAATCTGATAGAAGGATTGCCACCCCAGCTTTCTTTGGATGTCCATTAGCATGGTAAATTGTTTTCCATTCCCTCAATTTAAATCTGGAGGTGTCTTTGGTTCTAAAATGAGTTTCTTGTGGACAACATATCAGTGGATGCTTTTTTTTTTTTTTAAAGATTTTATTTATTTGTCAGAGAGAGAGAGTACACACAAGCAGGCAGAGAGGCAGGCAGAGAGAGAGGAGGAAGCAGGCTCCCTGCCGAGCAAGGAGCCCGAAGCGGGACTCGATCCCAGGACCCCAGGATCATGACCTGAGCCGAAGGCAGTGGCTTAACCCACTGAGCCACCCAGGCATCCCTCAGTGGATGCTTTTTTATCCATTCTGATACCCTGTGTCTTTTGATTGGGGCATTTAGCCCATTTACATTCAGTGTAACTATTGAAAGATATGAATTTAGTGCCATTGTATTGCCTGTAAGGTGACTGTTACTGTATATTGTCTCGTTTTTTTCTGGTCTGTTACTTTTAGGCCCTCTTTGCTTAGCGGACCCCTTTCAATATTTCCTTTAGGGCTGGTTTGGTGTTTGCAAATTCTTTTAATTTTTGTTTCTCCTGGAAGCTTTTTATCTCTCCTATTTTCAGTGACAGTCTAGCTGGATATAGTATTCTTGGCTACTTATTTTTCTCATTTAGTGCTCTGAATATATCATGCCAGTCTTTTCTGGCCTGCTAGATCTCTGTGGATAGGTCTGCTGCCAATCTAACATTTCTATGGTTGTATGCTACAGACCTCTTGTCGCAAGCTGTTTTCAGGATTTTCTTTTTGTCACTGAGATTTGTAAGTTTTACTATGAGATGATGGGTATTGGACCTATTTTTATTGATTTTGAGGGGGAATCTCTGTGGCTCCAGGATTTTGATGCTTGTTCCCTTTGCCAAATTAAGGAAATTCTCTGCTATAATTTGCTCCAATATACTTTTTGCCTCCTCTCTCTTTCTTCTTCTTCTGGGATCCCAATTATTCTAATATTGTTTCACCTTATGGTCTCACTTGTCTATCGGATTCTCTTCTCATGGTCCAGTAGTTGTTTGTCTCTCTTTTGCTCAGCTTCTTTATTCTCCATCATTTGGTCTTGTATATCACTAATTCTCTCTTCTGCCTCGTTTATCCTAGCAGTAAAAGCCTCCATTTTTTTATTGCTTTTTTAATTTCTACTTGGTTAGATTTTAGTTATTTTATTTCTCCAGGAAGGGATTTCATTTCTTCAGGAAGGGATTCTCTAGGATCTTCCATGCTTTTTTCGAGCCCAGCTAGCACCTTGATAATTGTCATTCTGAACTTTAGTTCTGACGTATTACTAATGTCTGTATTGATTAGGTCCCTAGCCATTGGTACTGCCTCTTGTTCTTTATTTTTGTGGCGAGTTTTTCCACCTTGTCATTTTATCCAGTTAAGAATAAATGGATGAGAGAAAATATACTAAAAGGGAAGCAGCAACCCCAGAAAAATATACACTAACTGAATCAGAAGAGACCCAAAACGGGGGGAGAGAAAGGGGGAAAAAAAGAAAAAATAAATATATATATATATTTTATATTTTATTTATTCACCTGACAGACAGAGACCACAAGCAGACAGAGAGGCAGACAGAGAGAGAGAGGGAGGGGGAAGCAGGCTCTCCGCTGAGCAGAGAGCCCGATGCGGGGCTCGATCCCAGAACGCCGAGATCATGACCTGAGCCAAAGGCAGAGGCTTTAACCCACTGAGCCACCCAGGCACATATATATATATATATATATATATATATATATATATATATTTATTTAATTGGTGAGTAGAACAGAGCCACACATTTGATTTTGGGCATACTTTGGTCTGCTAGAAGAAACTACCTTCCAAAATTTTAAAGAGAGAAAAACATATATACACAAAAATAAAGGTAAACATGATGAAGGGATGGAATATGACTATAAAGATGAAAATTTAAAAAGATTCTAAAAAAGGAATGATAAGAAGTTGGTTGAAAAAAGAAAAAAGAGGAAAGAATGTGATCAAACTGGAAACTCGAACAAAGCTGTGCATTAGATTTAAGGTATATGTTGATCTAGTAGAAGAAACTGTATCCCAAAATTTTAAGGAAAAAAACCTATATGTATACAAAAAACAAGGTTAAATACAATGAAAGGATAAAATATGATTATAAGAATGAAAATTTTAAAAGATTTTTAAAATTTTGATAAGATAAATTTTGATAAGATATTTTGATAAGATAAAATAGTTTAAAAACATTAAATAGTCTAAAAACATTAAAATAGGAAAGATGAAAAAGTTTAAAAAATAGAATAAGAAAAAAATAAAATAAATTAACTTTGAAAGACTAAAGTATCATGGGGAAAAAAGCCATGAATTCTGTGTTGCTTTCTCCTAGCTCTGGAGTTCCACAGTCCTCACTGATTGGTGAACTTGGTCTTGGCTGGATATTCTTGCTGATCTTCTGGGGTAGGGACCTGTTACCATGATTCTCAAATGTCTTTGCCTGAGGCCAAGCTAAACAATCTACTCAGTTTTGCTCTCGGTAGCTTTTGTTCCCTGAAAGCTTTCCGTACACCTTTGGAGGATGAGAATGAAAATGGTGGCCTCCCAATCTCTGGTGCCATAGAAGCCTAGAGCTCAGGGCCCCTATCCTCAATGTGCCCTCAGAGAAAAGCATGCAATCCCTCCTCTCTCCCTGGTCTCCAGCAATGCTCCACGCTCACCCAGCCTGTACTGAGCGTTCCTATCTCTGGTGCATGGCCCCAAACCCAGCTGATTCCTGCAACATGCTCCTGTGCCACTCGTCCCAGAGGAGTCTCCCTGGGTCTGCTGCTTGTTGGGTGCCTACCTAAAGTATAGTAGCCCAATTGTGCCTTAGATCACAGTTTAAGGTAACCCTGAGCTGAGAGTCCACTCCTGGACTCTGTCTCTGCAGCTGGCTTCCCCACTTCAACACCTGGAAGCTCTGCCACACTCAGACATCCCTGGTCTTTCTGTGACCCTGTGGGTCCTGAGACCACACTGTCCCTGTGAGGGCTCCACCCCCTTCTTAGCCTCTGGAGTGATGTCCCTCAGTGGAGCCGACTTCTTAAAGTCCTGATTTTGTGCTCTGCTGCTCTCTCACTTGCTGGGAGCCACCCCCTCCTGCCATGGTCTATTGTCCCCTTTGTTGCCCTGGATTCACTTTTCTGCATGTCCTACCTCCTGAAAGTGATCGATTTTCTGTTCCTAGAATTGCTGCTCTTCTTCTCTTCTGTCCACTGTTGTGTTTGCAGGTATTTGGAATGGTTGGATGACTATCTAGCTGAACTCCTGGGACCCGATGATATTTAGGTTTCCTACTTCTCCACCCTCTTGCTCCTCCTCTTGAGTCCCAGTTTTTAATTCATGTGCTATTGACACATGGAATACAAAATAGGAATTAACACCACCACCACCAATAATAAGACCTAATATTCATTGAGGACTTAACATTTCCGGACAGCATTCGGTGTGCTTTATATGTCTAGCCTCATTCAGTCATCACCTATTATCCCCAACTTCCAGAAAGTTCCATGAAGTAAATCCTTTTTGTGAATGATCATTTTCTTCTTTTTTTAAAAAAATATTTTATTTATTTATTTGACAGAGAAAGACACAGCCAAAGAGGGAACAGAAGCAGAGGGAGTGGGAGAGGGAGAAGCCATCTTACTGCTGAGCAGGGAGCCCAATGTGGGGCTCAATCCCAGGACCCTGGGATCATGACCTGAGCCAAAGGCAGACACTTAACAGCCGAGCCACCCAGGCGCACCGTGAATGATCATTTTCAATGATGAAACATTACAAATAATATAATAGAACAGAATAATATGCTATGCAAAAGTGAAAAGTGGTAGAATACAAGTTAAAGAAATAAGAAATGAGTATGGGTTAAAAGGTCAAAAGAAAGGACCTCTACAATACTCATGGACTCTTACAGGATTAAGAAGTTAGAATATAGATTTCCTGTCTTTTTTTTTTAATCATTTTTTAAATTTATTTTCAGCATAACAGTATTCATTGTTTTTGTACCACGCCCAGTGCTCCATGCAATCCGTGCCCTCTCTAATACCCACCACCTGGTTCCCCCAACCTCCCACCCCCCCACCTCTTCAAACCCTTCAGATTGTTTTTCAGAGTCCATAGTCTCTCATTGTTCACCTCCCCTTCCAATTTCCCCCAACTCCCTTCTCCTAACTCCCCATGTCCTCCATGCTATTTGTTATGCTCTACAAATAAGTGAAACCATTTGATAATTGACTGTCTCTGCTTGACTTATTTTACTCAGCATATTCTCTTCCAGTCCCGTCCATGTTGCTACAAAAGTTGGGTATTCATCCTTTCTGATGGAGGCATAATACTCCATAGTGTATATGGACAAAGAGGCAACCCACGGAATGGGAGAAGATATTTGCAAATGACAGTACAGACAAAAGATTGATATCCAGGATCTATAAAGAACTCCTCAAACTCAACACACACAAAACAGATAATCATATCAAAAAATGGGCAGAAGATATGAACAGGCACTTCTCCAATGAAAACATACAAATGGCTATCAGACACGTGAAAAAACGTTCATCATCACTAGCCATCAGGGAGATTCAAACCACATTGAGATATCACCTTACATCAGTTAGAATGGCCAAAATTAGCAAGACAGGAAACAACATGTGTTGGAGGGGATGTGGAGAAAGGGGAACCCTCTTACACTGTTGGTGGGAATGCAAGTTGGTGCAGCCTCTTTGGAGAACAGTGTGGAGATTCCTCAAGAAATTAAAAATAGAACTTGCCTATGTCCCTGCAATTGTACTACTGGGTATTTACCCCAAAGATACAGATGTAGTGTCTTTTTTTACTTTAGTTCTTTTTCTTTTATTTTTATATTTCTTTGTCTTTCCTTTATTTTACCCCAAAGAGGCAGTGATATTATTTTTAGAACAAATAGAGGCAAAGAAGAGTATTTCTTCTTATGATTCTGCACCAATTCTATAAAACTATGGGGAATGGTGGTTAAATGAGAATTGCAACTGCAAGAACTTGGACAAATTTTCAGCTGTGCCTGTTTCAACTTTCTTTATCCATAAACTGGGAAGGAAAAGAAATACATTTCATATGTGCATCAATCCATTGCAAATTACTAGGCTTACTGATGCTAAAATTACTCTATCTTTGGTTAGCAGAAACTCTTCAGATGGGTTTCTTTTGACATATTGCTAGTTAAATGTGGTGGTTTCCATCCTTTCTGGCATGACAATAAGTTTCAGGCTCATCTTTTATATTTCTTGACCAATACAGGGAACCGATTTCTCCACAGAACCCTGGTTCCTTTGAGTGGAGATTTAGATTTAAACAGCAAGCTTTTTAATATTTCCTTTGTTTAGGTGATAGGGTTGTACTTTATGAAAGTTACAAAGTTGTCCTATTTTCAACTACTTTGTAATCTATTTGATGAGATTAAAATTAGGGGCCCCTGGGTGGCTCAGGCGTTGAGTGTCTGTCTGCCTTTGGCTCAGGTCTTGATCCTGGGGTCCTGGAATCAAGCCCCCCCATCGGGCTCCCTGTTCAGTGGAGAGCCTATTTCTCTCTCTTCCTCTGCTGCTCCCCTTGGTTGTGTACTCTCTCTCTCTCTGTCAAATAAATAAATAAGTAAAATCTTAAAAAGAAATGAGACTTAAAAAATAAACACAAGAAAGATTGTATCATGAAAAATGAATATTTTAAGTATTTTGGACAGCAGAGATTTCATTTGGGAATTGATTTTTGACTTTGTGATTTGTTCAGAAAATAATTGCACTCATGGTTAGAAGTGGAAGTTTCTTCCAATTAGTCTGGTCAAAAAAAAAAAAAGAGAGAATTATGGATGAGCTAAGATAATTCTTGAGGGATGGGAGGTATTAGACATGGAAACAATAGACTGAATAAAAATATTTCAACCATCTGTACAGCAAAGAAGACAAAGACCATGTTCTACAGATTGGAAATGTTTTTTGGATTGAATGCATTTGGATATGGAAATAGTCGAATAATAGTTTAATATATATGAACAACTATAACTAGATAATAACATCTAGGTTGGGTAGAGGTATGAGACAAAAGAACAATAGTGACTCTCCTGGCAGTTATATTAATTCAACTAAACCTAAACTGCTATAACGTATAGATTCCAATTATGGTGACTTAACTATAAAACAAGATGGGATTGGGAGGGAGACAAACCATAAGTGACTCTTAATCTCACAAAACAAACTGAGGGTTGATGGGGGGAGGAGGGTTGGGGGGGGGTAATGGACATTGGGGAGGGTATGTGCTATGGTGAGTGCTGTGAAGTGTGTAAACATGGCGATTCACAGACCTGTACCCCTGGGGATAAAAATATATTATATGTTTATAAAAAATAAAATTAAAAAAAAATCTACTTCCTTCTATGAAGTGGGTTTGAGGTAAGCAGTCTAGGTTTATAGGGCACCTCTGCTTTTCACAGTTGTTCAAGAGTTAGGCTCCTTCTAAATGGTTGCTCCACCATTGTTTAGAACAATGTTGTCATCTGCATGGTCACAGCTGAGTCACTCCACTTCTTTATGTCCTCTGACCAGAAAGGAAAAAGAATATAACAAAGGCATACATGATCTGTCATGTCTCAGAGAAGGATATGGCATGTGTCACATCTGTTCTTTCTCTGTTGCTGAGAACTTGGTCCTATAATCACACATAACTAAGGCAGCAAGCAAATAGAGAGAGCTGGGCAATTCCTAGCCTGGCTAAAATTCTGTGAGCATTAAAGAGGACAAGGGTAGGGGCCCCTGGGTGATTCAGTCAACTAAGCATCTGCCTTCAGTTCAGGTCATGATCTCCAGGCCCTGGGATCGAGCCCCAGGTAGGGCTCTCTGCTCAGTGAGGAGTCTTCTTCTCCCTCTGCCCCTCCTCCCCCACTTGTGCATGCTCTCTCTCTCTCTCTCTCTCTCTCTCTCAAATAAATAAATAATCTTTTTTAAAGAATAGAGGACAAGGGCAGATTTTAGTGAAGAGTTTATAGTCTCTGCCATATTTGTCTATTCCCTTTCATACCTTCCTGGTCTATATGTTTTCCATTTTTTCCAAACTTTATTACTTTTAGCTTCCCATTTATTTCCTTAGTTAAAATATCTTATGATCCATCATGTCCTGAATATTTTAATTGAGTGTATCAGTTAAGATTTAGTCAAGAGACAGAAGCCACTCAAGTAGCCTGAATGTGGAAAGTTTAAAACTAATATGATTAAATAGTAGCAGGATATTAACCAACAACTAAGGGGTGAGGAGAAGTCCAAAAAATTCTGAAACAGCAGATATGGAAAGCAGCTACTACCTCGAGGTAGAGATAGAGTACCCAAAGAAGCAAACTTAGAAAAGCCTCATTACTGACCATCTACCCTGTCCCCCAATGCTGAGAGTCAGAGTTTGTTGGAAAGGGTATGGCGGTGACCGCTGGATGGCAAAGTTAGTTGAGGAGATACAGAGGAGCTGCAGCTAACATGAAACCATCTGCCAGGCTCCCATGGAAACTTACTGGGAAAGATGTCTGCTTGCAAGCTCACAAAACTTACTAGGAAGCTTCCCTGGGGGGTGCTGGCGAAGCTTGCAGGATGTGAGCGCCACTGGATGTCCTTGACTCCACCAGTAGTCATGTGCTACGGATTATAGATTGTACTAGAAGCAAGTAGAGAACCCCTTCCTCCTATAGTGTCCCCCCAACCCCTCTACCAACAAAGGCTGAACATCCTGCCAGCTGGAAAAGAAGATGCTTCAAGGATCCAGCCTCAGTATCATGAAACAGGACAAAGAAATATGGATTTGAAGTGGAAAGACACTAAGCTGATAGGGGCGCCTTGGAATTTTGTAAAAGGTGCTTGTCTTAACACAAAAAAAGTTCCTCCTTATAGAACTGAATAGGATGAAAAATGTTGTAGTTTTCCTCTCAATATAAACAAACAAAAATAGTCCCCCCCAAATAAGGTGGTTTTAATTCATGGATTATCTTCAATCTGAGAATTTGCCCTCTTACCTCCCTGAGTGCTATAATGGACCTCAACAAGGTAAGGAACTTACCTGTATGTAGAGCAGCCATGAAGGAAAGTGTTGTCAATGGGCCAAACAATAATAGAAGTGCATCTTCTTAATGGTCTTAGCTTAAAAAAAAAATCTATAGTTTATATTATCCCCTATTTTCACACAAGACAGGGTCTGTTTCATAGGATTGCTTGTGACCATCTCTTCGATGACCCTGTCATTATCAGTGCGAGTAGTGAGAAAACGAAAACCAAAGCTGCAGATGTGTTCCTAGAGCCATCTGGCTCCTTTGGAAGGTAATTTACTTACCTAAAAATAATCACATGCATATGGACACCTCCCCCCTTACCGCAACATATTCCTAAAACTGTTAACATTCATCCCATTGAGTTTACGAAGAAAGCATTTCTCCTGTGCATACTGTTCTTTTGTTAATATTCATATGTGGTATCTAAGGAAAAGAAGCAACACTCACACATCCTAGGAAGCAGAAAAAAATCTGTTGATTAGTTTTTTTTTTTTTAAATCAAAAGCATTCTTTTAGGCACAATCAGTGGGTTTGTGTTTTTTCTCTTAAGTAGCTGTAATAGTGCAACATTTTGAAGTAGCAATTTAGAGTTTGATTCCAAACTAATTTTTCATAAGCAGAGTTCTGAAAGGTAGATTTCCAATAGGCTGTGATCATCTTTGAAAATGTCTGGTTGTGTATAGCCCTGCCAATGTTGAACATTTGAATTCTTCAAGCATGGCATTCCAATCTGCCATCTAGAAAGAATAACATTAAGGCACAGCGTAGGCTTTCATACATCATCCTTCTGTTGTTTGGTTGAGTAACAATAAAGACAGTTTAAGGTTGTGGGTGTCATTCAACTGCTTTAGTGATGTGATTGTGGTAGCCATATTGGCCCAGAATTTCTCTTCAGCAATTAGTGGATGAGTTAACTTATTATCATATAACATCTTTGTACTCTGAAATGCTAGTGGTGAATACAGAGGTGATGTCTGTGCATATCGGCCAAGTGGTCTTCAGCTAATGGTGTGCTGGAATGGTGTCACCCCATATTAAGATGAACATGCTTTACAGGACTAGATGTATGGAGGACCACCCATGCGTAAGGTTCTGTCCTCATATGGGCTCATTCTGGAATCTCTTAAGATTGAAGATATAGGACATATAAATACTGAACCCATTGTCTGTATTCCAGCATATAAGCTAGTTCTCTGTAAGTAAAATTGGTTTAAAAAGGAAACTACTGATTTTATGCTGGTATCCGTAATTTTACCTGACGTACACGTACCCTAAATTATAATGATGCTCTTTTACATTTTTAACTTGTCAAAGTATTTTTAAATAGCCTCAAAGTAAGAGCAGAGTAGAGAAACAGCTGTCCCTTGTTATTTTGTTTCCTGAATACAAATAGTCTTAAATTGCTGTAAATGGAAAGGTTGGAATGAATTCAAACACTGCTTGTTTAAATACACTCCGCCTAATGTTTGTGTGTTGGAACCTTTGGAGAGGGCAGCGCTAGAAAACACTTGACATTAACTTGTCGCATGTAACAATATACGGTTATGGCTTCTCTGTCGTTTGTTAGGTAGAGTTGCCTCGATATCATTTGGAAACGTTTGTGACAGTAAATCACACGAGATTTGAACAAAGACCTCCGAACAGCAGCATTAACTCCTGAAACATGTAGTGGTAATTTTAATTTTAACTCCTCTTAGGAAAACAAGAGCCCTTTTGGACTTACACAGTTAACTGAGTTCAGTGGGGTATTTGGGAGTTTTAGATGTGAGGAAAGGAATGAATGGATACATGTAGTCTTTACTCTTTCTTTCTGGCTTCTGATCATTTGCCATTTGTGAAGTTGGTCTATATGTAAAGGCCAAAAGAAGGTGATTCGTCTGTTTTTCCTCCAAAACCCATTAGTTTAAGGTAAGCCCTAGTCCCAGGATGTTCTGTATAAATAGAGCTTTATCCAACAGTTCTATTGACTGTGTGGAATTGGAAAGCTTGTTTAGCAAATTCTTTCCTCTCGATTTGAGTAAACAGCAGCATAGAATGTTAAAGAAAATTGACCAAGGTCACATTTAGTGGCACAGTCTTAAATGAGTTTTTGGTGTTCAGACTCACCCTCCAGTATTTTTATCATAAAATCATTTTCACAGTTCAGTTTAAGGAGTCTCTCTAGCTGGCGTTCTCCTCGATGGAATAAGAACAGTGTACTTACTCTGCAGAGCACGTCAATCAGCCACTTCCTCCATATTCATTATTACATTATTGCCTAATATTGCAGATTATTTTCCTAGTGGTCTTACCCACAAATTCAGTGGCTCATAACAGGGAAGCTTACAGAAAACGTTGTTATGCTCAGCCTTGGAAGTTAAAACTGCTGTGATGTGACTACCTCACAGATTCTTGAAAGATGGTAAAGTGACAGTACCAGCCAAGGAAAAGGAAGAAAAAAGACTAAGGATCATTAAGAAATTTGACTTATTTGTTGGAGAAAATAATAATAAACTGTGAGATGAAGATCTTAAAGAGTTGTAGATAAAAGAACCAACTGTTCTCTATCCCCACCACAGCTCTAGACTAGGGAATAAGGTAAAGTGATACCATTAGATGTGGTCACAGACTGATTTAACACAGCACCCTGGGGGTGCCTGACAGGCTCAGTCAGTTAAGCATCTGCCTTCAGCTTGAGTCGTGATCCCAGAGTCCTGGGATGGAGCCCTACATCACACTCCCTGCACAGCGGGGAGTCTGATTCTCCCTCTGTTTCTCCCTCCCCTCCCCCCATGCTCGCTCGCTCTCTCTCTCTCTCTCTCTCTCTGAAATAAAAAATAAAATCTTAAAAAAATTAAAAAAATAAAGCAACATCCTCAATGCAATATCAAGAGACCTGAATTCACATCTTGGCCTGGTTTTGTGCCTTAGGATAAACTGATGCCCCTTTTTTGAGTCTCAATTTCTACTTCACTGTGTGGCCATGAGGGATAAATGAAATAATATATAAAGTCCCCATCTTGCATAATGCCAGCAAGGTAGGTGTTCAGTAGATTATTCCTATTTTTTATTTTATTTATATATTATCATTTGTACCTTATACCATGTATATTGTATCAATATATTATTTTGATTAGTTATTTAAGTTAATACTATTTGATTCCTATTACTTTCCCATCTAGACACTATATATATGTGTGTATAATTGGATATTAATTTTATATATAACTACATATATAATTATATAGAAAATAATATATGTTCTATACATATATCATATATACTTATATTTATAATTGTGTAATTCTTTTTTACTTATTCTTAACACTAACTTAATGTTCAGTGTACAGTGTGGAAGGAGAGTGAGCAATACAACTTATTAGTATACTAAAATGAGTAGAGCACATAAGAAGGTGTGTAATACTGAAAGGTGTGAGCTAGGTTTGAAAATTAACTTGTTAATTAGGTCCTTAGAGGTACTCCCATTATTAGGTGAGAATTTCCTAGGCTTTTTAAAATATCATCAAATATTCACTTTTACAATAAAAATCCATGTTTGTAGGACATCTGTTTCCACATAACTGACAAAACATATCTAAGTGTATCCAGTCACCTTGATATGCCAATCATCCCTCATCGCCTGTGTTGTTCCTGGCCCTTATATAGTCCAATGGCTTTTGCATAAAATTCACATGCCATTCTTGTCAAAATACAGAACTCTGCTTACCTCTTCTCACAAAGAAGCAAATCATCTTTTCCCTTTTACAATACACTGTCTTGAATCCCTCCCTTGCACCTTTTTCTTTTTTCTTTTTTTATTATTTCTTTTCAGCGTAACAGAATTCATTGTTTATGCACCACACCCAGTGCTCCATGCAGTCCGTGCCCTCCATAATACCCACCACCTGGCTCCCCCAACCTCCCACCCCCCACCCCTTCAAAACCCTCAGGTTGTTTTTCAGAGTCCATAGTCTCTCATGGTTCACCTCCCCCTCCAATTTCCCTCAACTCCCTTCTCCTCTCCATCTCCCCATGTCCTCCCTGTTATTTGTTATGCTCTACAAATAAGTGAAATCATATGGTAATTGACGCTCTCTGCTTGACTTATTTCACTCAGCATAATCTCTTCCAGTCCCGTCCATGTTGCTACAAAAGTTGGGTATTTATCTTTTCTGATGGAGGCATAATACTCCATAGTGTATATGGACCACATCTTCCTTATCCATTTGTCTGTTGAAGGGCATCTTGGTTCTTTCCACAGTTTGGCGACCGTGGCCATTGCTGCTATAAACATTGGGGTACAGATGGCCCTTCTCTTCACTACATCTGTATCTTTGGGGTAAATACCCAGTAGTCCCTTGTACCTTTTTTCTAGTCAAATTGTCATCTTAAAATGTCTTCCTACATGCATCTCCTAGTTCAGCATCCTCCCTGTCTCTTTCCTCTTAGCCCACAAAAAGCCCAAGTCCTTTCAATCCAATTAAAGACCCTCCCTTAATCCTGCCTCCCCTAAATCACTTTCCCTTTTGATTTCTTCCCATAACCTCCAAAACTCATTTAGTCTATATTTGCACTTTCTGCCTCCTCAGCTTTCATGGGTATCCGGCTCTCATCTTCCTTTCTCTCGGTTCAGTACTGAAAATGTCCTCTCAAAAATGCTACTTATTGCTAAACCCAGTCATGTCTTTTCAGACTTTTTATCTTAGTTGATGTCCTGGCAGCATTTCATGACATGTCTTCGTTTCTTCTAAAAACTCCTCCTTTGCATGACTCTCCCTGTACTTTATCCTTGTTTTCCACCTCCATCAATTCCTGTCTTGGTTTCTTCTCAAATTCTTTTCCCTTCACCACCTTTTAGATGCTGTGTTTCCTATGGCAACATCCTTAGTCATCTTCATTTTCATGTATAATGAGGAGCTTTCACAGATATTATGTCTTCAATCCTGGCCTCTCTTTTATGAAGTCCCAGCATAGATTTTCCAATGGTTTCCAGAACACAGTTTCCTGAACACCCACAACTCAATCTGTCTCCTTATTCATGTTCTTCCTTCGGTATTCTCCATCTTGATTACTGCAAGAAATATTTGTGTATCTGTGGACCTTAGTCACTGTAATATTCATTTTTCCTCATCCTCACAACTGACAAGCCCCTATCAGTTTTGTCAGTCACCTCAGAAACATCTGTTACTTGCATTCCCTGGGCTCAGTTTTTGCTGATATTATTCTAATTCTTTGCAGAGTTCTCCCTTTTTATTTTTTTCTTTTCTAATCCAGCTTTCATAACTCCAACAGAATATCTTCTCCAAAGCAATATCTAATATTATCTCCTACTCAGAAAACATTTGTTTGTTCCTTATTGCTTACATAATAAAATACAATATTTTTAGCATTTTCCACAATCTGGACTTTGTCACATCCCACGTCCTTCAGGCAGTCCAAGAATTTTTCAAAAATGTTCTCTCCTCCATGACTTTGCTTATGCTGTTTCCCTTCCCTGCCTGTTTATTCTACTCATACTTCCAAAATATAGATCAAAAGTCCCACTGTGGCATACCCGTTAGAATTATCCCCATTACCTTATAGTCATTCTTCTTGCTAGCACTCAACACAGTGCACTTGGGTCTTCTTCAATAGATATTGACCACAATTACTACTGTTATGTACAAAAGAACACCTAGAGACCTTGAATACACTTAGAAGCATCCTGGTCAAAAATATCCTGGTAGGTTAGTAAGAATTGGGGGGTGGGGCATTTTATATTTTTAATCATTATCTCTCTCAATACTATTTGTATATGTAATAAAATGAATATTTTCAAATTAAAAATATGCATTTTATAATATGATAAGTCCAATGATCTATTTAAAGAACTTTGAAAACACATTTGCTGATTTTAACAAATCTACAAGGCAGTCTTAGCACATAAACAATATGGATTATTGTGAAAAATCTACTAAAATATCTAAAGGTGTGAATTTGTATAGGCTATATTTTTAGGTATAACATTATATAATGTGTTTCTTCTAGAGAGAAAAAATGAGGCCTTGATTTTAAGTTCCTTTAAAAATATCTATAATATTAAATTCATCATCTTTTCCCCAAGACTCAACTAGTTGTAGGTGACCATTGCAGTCATTGACTCCTGTTTTACATTTATAAATTTGTGTTATCTATCATTCCATTTTCAGTCATTTTTTTCCTTTCTTTAGCACACATATCTTTGTGAGTTAAAAATTATTAATAGCTTCTCATTATTCTCTTAAAACATCACAAACAAAAACTATCATTGGGATGCTTTGTGTTATATTTCATAGAAATTCCAACATAAATTGTCTTAAGCTTTTTAGAAGACTTATTGGATCATGTACCTATAAAGGGAAGAATTTGTCTTAGCAAATTAGCTAAATTTTGTGCTGAATGGGTCAACACAGGACCAGCTTTATAGCCAGGCATGCTCACTGGCTCAGGCTAGGATTACTGGAACTTACTGGAATAGAAAAGAATACTTATTTGTTTAGACTAGTCAAAGCAATCCATACAATGGAGGAAGAAAGAAGAAATCAATCCCTTTCAAATTACATGATTGCTATACATGAGGGGAAGGTTGAAATTAATAAAAATGAAGGTTGGGAAGACAAGTACAATGACCACAGTAAGATTAATTAATAACTTTGACTTCATTTAATGCTTTCTCTCTGAAATGCTCTACATAAGACTGAAAATATTTAACACAAGTCAATGAATTAATTAAGGTGCTTTCATATTATACCCAAAGAAAGTAAAGACTTATTGAACTAATTTTCAATTTAATGTGTCTCTAAATAAGCATAGAATTTGAGGACTGTTGGATATTATGTCAGACTATTTCCTGCTCATTGTTAAAATCAATATGAAGTTATAGCACACTTATTAATAACAAGGATTGCAGAATTTATGTAAGCCTCAGTATTTGCCCTCAAGAAATTAACAACTTTGATTGTGGAGACAACACCTGAACACATAAAATGATTGAAAAATGAAACCATTTAATGCATCATAAAGTGCTATATAGAATGGTGATATAAGATAAATGCTCCCTTAAGAACGGAAAGTGTCTTTGTTGACTAGATGTAATGGAGATAGGCTTCTAGAAACATTGGGAATTGATATGATCCTGGAAAGGTGGTACAATTTGGATAAGTAGAAAAAAAGGCAGAAAAACCCATCTGAGGTAAAGAAAAGGTAAACAAGTAAAAATGATTATGGCAGGTGTTGACAGGGTATGAGTACATGTAGAAGTGGAGAAGGATGGGACAGGGAGGTGGCAAAGAACAAGATGGCTGCCTAGAGATGGAAATTTTTGTTCAAAATTAATGTTAGAGGGCATTTTATAGTTAAGGTGAGGATCGGCTATACCTAAAATTCTAGCACAAGGACAGGTTTCAGAGGTATAAAACTTGGCTTCATCTGAGGGAAAACTTGATCAAAGCAGCAGTTTTTCAAAAATGTATCAGTCAGACTCATACAAATTTGGACAGTAAGAACAAAGAGATAGACTAAGTTTCAATTTTTGGGAGTCTTAAATCCAGTCTCTTAAATCCAGTGTGACAGGAAAGTGTGAACGCAAGTATCTTATCAAAAATCAGTTTCAGGGTCAAGAAGTGCAGAAATGGGTTAGGACTTTTCAACTTTTACAAGGTATGGGATCTTGAACAAATAAATTTACCTCATAAGATTTTAGCTTCCACATTTATAACAATATGTGGTTTCAAATCTCTATTAGGTCTGAATATATAGTCTGAAGATGTTAGATATATCAACAAAATAATTTTCTTTATCATCTTCTTTTACTCATTGAGAAACAGGTGGCAAAGTGTGACAGGATCACACATGCAGCCCCCTCCTCCAAAGACAGACTAGTATGTAGTAATGCCACCACTTATCAGATATTTCAGCAAAATTGTAACATTTTAAGAAAAATTAAGTTTGTGGCATAGAGTGTTCTGAGAATTATGAAGAGCAAACCATTTAAAAGATATAATGTTATGTGGAAACACAAGAGTGTTGAGAGAGTCAGTAGTTTTCATTTAGATCTTGATTGGTGTTGTATGGCTACATTAATAAAGATGTCAACTACACATTAACATGCTGGTGAGAGTATACTAGAAGTGAACTCACAACAGAAGTTATCCTATCTCACTTAACTTGTACGCCCACACACTTAGGTACTGTCCTCTGTTCTTGCACACCTCTTTAGTTCTTCCCTTCTCCCTTATGTCCTCCTCTCCTTCTTCCTTCTCCTCATCTCACTCTTGTACACTTGTAAATGCACACACAGGCACACCCACTCTCAAAGAAAAACAAGTTTTAAGTCTAATTCTTCCAGTCAATTAAAATTAATTGAAAGTGCCCATTATGTCCTTGTGCTGGCTAGATTTAGTGTCCAAAGTTAATAGCACTGCTCCTATTGTCTTCTTAATAGTAGAACTATCCAAATACCCACTGACTGGTCATTTTGTTACTGTATTCACCTAAATTATGAATTTAGTCCACACTGCTTATTATATAACCTCCTCAATGAGAAGATTTGCATATGTATGCAAATACAGGCAATCTCTTCATTGGCTCAAGCAATCCATTTTTCAAATTATTGAGATAATCCCATTTGTTAAATACAAATAACATTTTTCTGAGATTTGTGGTGGCTGTTTACAGAATTCTGATGGACCAAGAAGTGGAAAATAAGTTTTAGTATCTATTGGAAAAATTCAACTAAGTCTATACATTCACAATTTTATAAAAGCAGAAGAAATTACATCTTATATGTAATAAATAAGAAACCATTTTTATGATGGTTGTCAGTATACATGGCAGACTTCTTAGTTCAAATGAATACTCAAGAGATATATTATTGAGTTGACCACAAAAACAAGTTACAAGTTACTTTTTCCTTAATGGTTTAGAGCCCTGATACTTATCTCATCTAAATCTTAAAACTTACTTGAAATATTGAAAATTAGGAAATCACATGATGAAAAAATCTAAAAATAATCTAAAATAATTACATGATGAAAAATCTAAAAATATTTGCCAATATTGCCAAAAAATAATTTGGCAATATTGGCAAAGCTTAAATAGAAATTTTTGGTGTTACATTCTATATGATACATAAAGTGAGTCATTTTTAAAATCAAGAGGGGACACCTGGGTGGCTCAGTTGCTTGAGCATCCAACTCCTGATTACATGTCCAGTCATGATCTTAGGGTCTTGGGACTAAGCCCAGGGTCAGGCTCCACACTCAGTGGGAAGTCTGCTGGAGGTCCTCTCTCTCTCTCTCTCCCTCTGCCCCTCCCACCATGTGCGCGCTCTCTCTCTCTCTCTCTCTCTCTCTCTCTCACACACACACACACACACACACACACACAAATAAATAAATAATTTAAAAATAAAAATAAAATAAGAAATTTTATAAATGTACACACAAACATATATATGCAAACAATATATAATACATTTTAGGTCATAGTCACTAATAGATATACACACAACATATATATTCAGTTTTTATTTGTTGTAGAATGATCATTGATGTATAGGTTTAGTCTGACAAATACTACAATGATTCTTAGTTGTATTTCTCCTAGAACCACATAATTTGCATTCAACATATTAATTTCTTTATGAAATACAAGGCTTTTCAATGCAGGGTTTTCCATATTGTCAGTACTTTGTCAAGGGTGATGATAAGCTTTTCCAACACAGTTCTACCATTTTGTTCCTTACTTTTGCTCATTTAAATTGGTTTTTGAAAATCCATGGTACCTATTCTAAAGAATATATTATGTTTTTATCTGCAATTCACATTCTAAAATCCAAGACCATGTACCTTATATGTATAAAACACACAAAGCATTTGACTTTTTAATTTCTGAGAAGTCCTTTTGAAACAACAAGAGTATGGGCGTCTGGGTGGCTCAGTGGGTTAAGCGTCTGCCTTTAACTCAAGTCATGATCCCACGGTCCTGGGACTGAGCCCTGCATCCGGCCCCCTGCTCAGTGGGGAGTCTGCTTCTCCCTCTCCCTCTGCTCTTCCCCTACTGCTTGTGTTCTCTCTCTCTCTCAAATAAGTAAAGGATATCTTAAAAAAAAAAAAAGACAAAAAGGAGATAGCTGAGAAACAGCATGAAATGACACTTGGGATTCTTGAATTTGGAACCAAGGAGACTAACTCAGGGCTAATTCTGGAATCAGCTTTGCCCCACTTGATAGTTGAGATATAGTAACAATCTCTATTTTATCTTATATTTAGTAATGGTGTACCATTTGAATATTTGTTTTTAATTATTACTTGTGTTTGATTAATATTTATTTGAACAGAAATTATAGTCATTCAGCATGTATTTGTTACATGACTGAATAAATGACTTTGAAGATGTAATTAACACTTTATGTCCTGGCAGCTATCAATGAGGGATTTCCTTTATGATCTTCCACTGCACTTCAGTTTGGCCTGAAATATTTCTGATACATTTCTGGTAGTTAAATATTTTATGAGGTTTTCCCATGTGTCACAGATTTAATTCTTCCCAGTGCTATCTTAGATTAAAAATATATTCTCTGCCAACACCACCATCTTTGGCCCTTACATTCTTGACTTTGGCCCTTTGATGAGTGAACTTTCATCCTCTTAACTGAATACTTTGTTCATGACTTTTAACCAGTGTGCTAATTTGTTAGTCTAAAGTCTTTAACTATTTAAAAAATTCTTAACTATTTAAAAAATTCTTAACTATTTAAAAAAGTCTTTATTTAAAAAACATTGACTTTGCTTTTTTTAAAAGATTTTATTTATTTATTTGACAGAGATCACAAGTAGGCAGAGAGGCAGGCATAGAGAGAAAAGGGGAAGCAGGTTCCCTGCTGAGCAGAGAGCCCGATGCAGGGCTCGAACCCAGGACCCTGGGATCATGACCTGAGCCGAAAGCAGAGGCTTTAACCCACTGAGCCACCCAGGTGCCCCTGACTTTGCTTTTAATAGCTTTATTTTGTTAAGCTTTTTGTTTGAATTTTGTGTCTTCATTTTTATTTAGTCCACGCAACCTCCTCTTTTCCCTTAGAGAGTCCAAATAGCTTATAATTCCCCCTTTGATTTTCATTTGACCCATGTGTTGTTTAGAAGTATATTATTTAATTTCCAAATATTTGGAAATTTTCCAGGTATTTTTCTTTTATTGATTTCTAATTTAATTCCATTGTGGTCAGAAAAATTATTTTGTAAGTCATGAATCGTTTTGAATTTATTTAGACCTACTTTATGAACTAGGATATAGTCTATCTCAATAAATGTTCCTTATATGCTTGACAAGAATATTTATTCTGCTTTTGGTAGAGTGTTCTACAAATATCAATTAGGTCAATTTGGTTGATAGTATTATTCAAGTCTTATCTATTCTTAGTGATTTTCTGTCAAAATGTTCTATCAGTTGTTAAGAGCAGGGTACTGAATTATCTGACTCTAATTATAGAATTGTATATTACATTTATTATATTATGTTTTATTTTATGACAAAACACCTTTTGTCCTGTCATCTACATGTTAGCATCTACATGTATTGTATTTGGATACTGCATTTTTATTACAGTGTTTTACTATAGTTTTCCATGCTATAGTTTATCATTCAAGCAACTTTATAAAACCAAGGAAAAGTGAGTTGAAGAAGACGGATTTTACTTTACACTAAATATTACAGTTGATAAATAGCTGAACGACTTCAGATTTTTTGAATATTTAAAACACTACCTAATGCATATAATAAAAAGCATTCACTGTGCTACATGACTTCAGATTAATCATTAAGCAACTTACAGGAAAATAAGAAGAATCAACTACCTTAATAGGTATTTCCTTCATATAAATAAAAGTATTTATACAAAAAGAGTTGGGATATTTTAGAAAATATTTTATATCCCAAAGAGGTAAACCATTTTAAAGTATTCTTACCATCATATACAGTTATTCATGAACTTTTTATGTTTTTAAAAGTTCCAAACTTAACAGAAAATCTCAAATAGTACAGTTAGTTCACATACAGCCTTGACTTGGATTCACAAATTAACATTTTACCAGGCTTATTTTAGCATCCTCTACTCATATATAGTATTAATATATTACTATTGTTGTAGACTCATTTGATGGCAAACTGCAGAAAACATATCCCCTTACTCTAAATAATTCAAAGGTTACCTCCTATGAACAAGTAAAATCTGTTTTGTAGTCATAGTGTAGTCAAATTCAGGATATTTAACATTCATACCATACTATCTAATATACAGCCTATATCTAAGTTTTGCCAGTTGTCCTAATAATATATCTTATGGCATTTTTTTTTCCATCTAAGATCCACTTGAGTATCAGACTTTGAATTTAGTTGACTTGTCTTCTTAGTGTTCTGTAACTTGGAGGATTTTCCAGAGTATCTGCAGCGTTCTTAAAACTAAAGAGGCAATACTTTTCACCTAATGAAATGTGAATGCACATGCTGTACAGTATTCAAAAAATACCTTACTTAAGCCCACTTTTTGAGATTTTGCATAAAAATGCCACATACTTTTGGGGAATAAAAGAAAGTCTAGCATTTACATAGTTACAATGTGTTCTGAAAATGAATAGTTCTAGTCTTTTAGAGCATTCAGTCATAGATCTGCCTTGGTATCTTAAGAGCAGTCAGTCAGTCCTTTTAGCTCCCGTGAAAATCACATTGTATAAATCACCACATAAACAAAGTTACTCTATAATCACTGGGGATAGTTTTTAAATACGTGTGTGTGTGTGTGTGTGTGTGTTTAATTTTAAAATGTCCTTTGCTGATCTATGTCCAGAAATTACAATAGTGCTGGTATGGCACTGTTGTTCAGTGTTAGAACTCTGGAGGCAGACTTATTTTTAACTCTTACTCTGTCCCTTATCAGCTGGGGATTGTTGCATAGGCTTTTCGAAATCATTAATTTCAGTTTCTTCATCTGTAAATATAGTGGATAAAAATAGTACCCCTCCGTATGAACTTTGTGCACTGAATGGCACTTGATATATATTCAATAACCATTAGCTATTATCAGTTCATAAAATCACCAAACTAAGATCATTTCTTAACTATTCGAACATTCTGCTTTACTGCAACTGGAAGCCACTATGTACACAATCTACATTTTCTTTAATGTATAATGCTTTAAAAAAAGAAAAATGACATCATTATTACATGTAAGTTGCAGAGCATAGGAATGTAGTCACCCAAATAATTACTTTTGAAAATATAAAAAGGAAGAAATCTCACAGCAAGTATTCTCTAAATGCAAAGAGGAATTAAATATTGAGAACCAAAATGCAAATTAAATAAAAGTATTTCATGGGACAGTATGGTAAGCACTGAAGGAATTTGATAGGACACAAACCTTGAACCCATTCATGGTAGAATTTAAAGTCTAGTTGGTGAAATAAGGAACACAGGAAAATACAAGAATTTGTTGAGTTAATACTGCTAAGGAACCTAGTTGAATATTAGCACTATACAGCAATGATTGTTATAAAATTTGAACAGAGGTAATACCATCATGGATTTAATACTAAAGAAAAGGCTTTACAGAGGAGTTGGGGAATTGGTTTGCACTTTGAAAATAGGTAAGATTCAATAAGAGGGAAAAGGAAGAAATTAGGAAGGAATGGGTGCTGGGTGTCCTATTCAGGAAAATAAAGATACATAAACACACATTAGCACAAAGGAATAAATTAGTCCACTTAGTGTAAAGCGTTTGTTTGGGTAAAAGTAATGGCAATATTGGAGAATAGAGCTGATCCAGATCCTAAGGGATTGATACTTCATTCTGCAGATAATCATACTAATCAGAAATTCTGAAGTAGGAAAATGTCACCACACACAGTTCCTGAGTTGCACGCATCCAGAAGTTTTGGTTCAAGTCTTGCTAAAATAAGAAAAAGAAAATATTATAATTATAATCAGAGCTCAAATATTCTAAGGGAAATTTGGAGACTACAGGGCAGGATTTGGGAAGCCCCAGATAAAGGAGAAGTAGGAATTACAGGAAAGTATTCATAATAAGTATGTTCCACTTATGACCCCCTTTTTGCTTGGGGCCACTCTAATTAAGAAAAGAAACTCCAACTATTTTTTTTTCTATTTTTGTGACACTTGCCTAAGATTCTAAGTCCCTGAAGGGAATGCCTCTCATGGGTCTGATGTAAACCACATGCCCACTCCGTAGCTATATCTAAGTGGTGACTAGAAAGCTCTGATCCATTCTGTTATAGTAGTAGAATGAAGGCAGCTGGTTTTCCACAGTATTGAGACTACACACAGTAAGCAGAGATATTTTTCTAACAGAAATAGGAGTGGGGTTAAGAACAGAGGAGGGGTGATGTAAACCAGGTAGCCCCCCAAAAAGGAAGTATCTACAACATATTAAAAGCAACATTTTAGAGAACTGAGACCTTGTAGCACTGTGCATGAGCCACTGGAACAGGGAAGAACCAGATAGAAACAATTACAGACTCGGACTCTCCCAGATATGTGATAACATTCTGGACTCAGAGACCCATGTGACCCCAGATGACAGAGCTTCTGACTTCCATACAGAGATTTCTAACACTCTGCTGTGCACCTGAACAGAATTCCTCTGCGTTTTTTCAACATCCCTGAAATTTGGTCTTTATAATTCCTATAAGCTAGAGCCACAAAAATACGGAACACACAGTTATAGCAAAGCCACACTGAACTGGCCAGCATTCATGGAATTTGTTTGGGTGAGGGCCAGTCAATGACTTTTTGTTGTTGTTAGGAGAGAACATTAACAATTTGGACATCCCTGTCTTCTCTTCTTACTGTACATGTAATAAATCTAATTTCATCAGCCTTTAAAAGTGCCAATGAGAGATAAATGGTTGCTTTTTTAAAAGGCACCACAGAGGAACATATAACAGAAAGGGCCATTGGTGTTTTTTTCATGCCACTTAGTTCAGTACGTATGAGAAAAGGGAGGATTAGACATTTCTTAATGCTCGAGATGGGAAGACATCTTGCATACATAAATCTAAAAATATTTTCTTACGGCGAATTAAAAGTACAATTTAATACAAATTTGTGTCTGGCAGCTAGCTGGAGCAGAAGTTGTCTATTTGCTGCAGCTGATGCCTATCAGACTCAGAGGCGCAGTCTGTACCAGCTGAAGTCTGTCAACAGGGAGCCCAGCAGAAGGGCAACATGATAGTCAAAACAGGATGAAACCACAGTCTAAACAAGATGACGTGAGCATTTGTGCAATTAACAGCATCAGCAAAAGTAAAGTTGTGTTTGGAATATTCTGCCAGGAATCCCAAAAAGGCAGGATGCTTATTTTGCCACAGTAATGTTATGTTATATCTGGCTAAAGAGAATCAGTGGCATGATGGGAAACTCCGTATGGACAGTGGTAAAGGGTACAGGAGAAGCTGATGATGACAAAGTCTAAGACTGAAAAATATACCATAGCGGTTGCTAGTGGAAGCAGAGCCCGCTTCAAACGTAGCATTCGAGCTGTCCCTCAGCTATAGGTAGAGCTTCTCTGTTGGCTGCTAGCATTGTGTCAGGCATTGTACTGGCTTTTCAGTGGCCATTATCTGATTTAACTTTTCAAACAAGTTGTGCAGTCCACATTATTAAACTCATTCCACAGATGACGACAAAACCACAAAGAACAGCTTCAAACATCGCTGTAGTGGAACTGTTAGACAAATCTAAGCGGAAATGCCAGTTCCGCTGTGCCTAAACTCTAGGGATTTTATGTAAACCACTGTATTTTTCTGGACTTGATCATTCTTATGTAAAGTATAAACTTTGGACATGTATGAGGGCTAAAAGGTTATTTACTGCTTTTCACACGATGCTTGATATGATGCAAGTATTCAACAAATGGTGGAATCGATATTATTATTGTGCTTATTAGGATTAGTACTTTAAAGTCATTTTATAAATACGTCCTCGTTTATGTAATTTTCATAGAAACTCAGATTGTTAAGAATACTAGTAACTGGGTGGGGGGCATTGAGGGAGGACACATGATGTAATGAGCACTGGGTGTTATATGCACCTGGGGAATAACGGGACTCTACCTCTGAAACTAATGATACAGTAGAAGTTCATTAATTGAATTTAAAAAACAATAATAATAATTGAAGCTAGTAATTAGAGTTGCTAACCATGGGCACAGCGCTAAGGATCTTCTAAGCAGGGGCACCTGGGTGGCTCAGTGGGTTAAAGCCTCTGCCTTCAGCTCAGGTCATGATCCCAGGGTCCTGGAATCGAGTCCCACATCTCTGCTCAGCGGGGAGCCTGCTTCCTCCTCTCTCTCTGCCTGCCTCTCTGCTTACTTATGATCTCTGTCAAATAAATAAATAAAATCTTAAAAAAAAGAAATAAAACTCTTAAAAAAAAAGGATCTTCTAAGCATTGTCTCATTTCTTTGTTCTAGCTCTTTATGAGTGAGTTCTTACATGAATTTAACTGCTCAAGGACAGAAGACATGGAGGTTTAGAATCCAAGTGCTAGTTTGACTTCAGAGCTTCTCCTTCTCTAATCCAATGCTCATTCCACCTGTCTATTCTTTCCATAGATTTAAAGATAACAAAAATAGGTAACATTGTTTACTATTAATCTAGCAAGTCAATCTTTATGGGATTTTCATTTGACATATCTCATATTTAGTATCTTCTAATTAGTTGTATTTGTTTTTTAAATGCCATCAATTATAACCTTTGCTCACAATTTTGTCCTTAATGATGATTTTAATAGCAGTATTTTTAAAAATATAGAATAATTATGAATGTCAGGTTTTATTCAAAATCAGCTTCCATAAGAAGATTTGAGAGGTACCAGAGGACTCAAAGTAGAGTACTAGCCCGTCTATAGTGCATTACATTGTTGCTCTAGTAAATATTTTATGAGTATTAACGAGAAATTTAAATCATGACTTCCTCTTGACAGGAATACAGGGGCATTGACCTCTGTGGTTAGTGCCATTTTCCTTAGTTCAGTTTCCTTAGCTAGTTCTTGAGGATATAGTCATAATTCCTACTACCTTATTTTTGTATTCTTATTAAACTATTAAGATTTGCAAGATTTTTATATCAAAACTTTTGTGATGATTTATAGATTTGGTAGAATACACCCTCTTCATGTGTCTAAGAGCTTGCTGCATCTGGGGGCTCATTAGAAATGCAGAATGTGGGGCCAGACCCCAGATCCGCTGAATTAATACCTGCATTTTTGCAAGATCCCCAGGTGAATGGCCTGTACATTAATATCTTAAAAGCATTGTTCTAGAAACCACAAGCAGTAAAAAGCTATGCTTTTGTTGGACATGACATAACTTTGATGTATAGTGAGAATGGGGGAGATTTAGGATATCCTAATGTGGTAGCAAGAAGAGTTTAATTGCAGGAGAAAAAAGAAGAAAAACAAAAGACCTGATATCCTTTCAGGTACAGAAAATATGGAGGAATTACTGAATAGTATTAAATGTAGAATGTATTAAATGTAGAAGTTATAAATTTAAGGGATTTAGGTTATTTTATTGACTTAGTGAACTTAATTTCCTTAGAAGTATTCTGGCTCCTTGTTGCTAAGGGACCTTGTCATCTTTGTTTGTTTGTTTCCCCAGCACTTACATTATTTGTATAAATAGCATGTTTAGGGTTAAAATGGTTCATGTAATGTTGTTTGCAATTAAGTAAATATGAGTTAGTTTGGATGCAACTGTTATAAATGATAGTGTAATCTCTTGGGCATATAATATGGTTTTCTAATCTTCCTGAACAGATTTCATATTACCAAGCAATTTTAGTATAAATTCTTCTGGATCAGTGAAATTTTCACACCAATAAATCAGGAAATGTAGAAAGATCTGTATATGTAGTAAACCACATGTGCAAATTAAACTACCTTATCAAGAGAAATGATTTTTCATATTAAGGCTGTGGGGTTCAGATCATGGAACAGTAGTAAGTGGAAACCATGAATAGTTTTGTTGTTGTTTTTTTTTTTTAAGAAAAATGTTTATAGATTATTGAATTTAACTTTACATGCTTGAGTCCCTGCCTTTTCCTCAGCAGTTTTTCTCTGAGCTTTGCTTATACCTGGATCTCATTAGTTCCATAAGTGTTTTATCCCAAATAGGATTTTGGGGTTCCAGTTGTGTATACCTTATAATATGCCTACATCTATATACCTAAAGCTATCTGTGTCTCTGGAAAGCAGAGGTTCCCATTGATTTGCATTGGATTCTATTTTCCTTTCTTGGAATTCAATCTAGAAGTTTGGCTTTTTCGCCAGGGTCTCCTTCTTTTGCCTAAGACTAAAGAAGAAAGAAAAACCTAAGTCTTTATACACTAGCAATATAATGATGTATTTATTTCATTAGAAAGATCAACAGAGTAGAAACTTTAGGCTAGTAAAAACAATGAATTAGGGGTAGCAAATTGGAAGAGAGGGAGAGGAGGAGAAGAGGAAGAAATATAAGAGAAGAGGAGAAAGAGGAAAAAGAAGGAAGAAGAGGAGAGGGGGAAGAGGAAAAAGAGAAGGAGGAGAAGAAAAGGAAGAAAAGACCAATAATTAAACCAGGAAGGCCCGCTAAAAGATTTTTTAAAATATTTATTTATTTATTTTAGACAGCACAAGAGAGAGAGCCCGAGCAGGAGGGGCAGAGGGAGAGTGAGAATCTCAAGCTGACTCTGAACTGAACGTGGAGCCCCACATGGGGCCCCATCTCACGACCCCAAGATCATGACGCAAGCTAAAACCAAGAATCAGACATTTAACTGACTGTGCCACCCAGGTGCCCCTGAAAGACCTTTCAGACAATATCCAAATTGTTTGTAGCCTGGACCTTATATGAATATTCTCAGTTTCTCAAATTGATGAAAATATAGTCATGTTTTTTTGGAAATTAGAAAATAAAAGATTTTATAGCCTTTCAGAACCTAATAACCTTGGTTTAAAACAAGAGTTGGGGTGCCTGGGTGGCTCAGTGGGTTGAGCGTCTGCCTTCGGCTCAGGTCATGATCTCAGGGTCCTGGGATCGAGTCCCGCATCGGACTCTCTGCTCATCGGGGAGCCTGCTTTCCCCCTCTCTCTCTCTGCCTGCCTCTCTGCCTGCTTGGGATCTCTGTCTGTCAAATAAATAAATAAATAAAACCTTTAAAAAAAATAAATAAAATAAGAGTTAAAACTCCAATATCATAGTTAACAAAATGAAACTTTGGGGTTTTTTAAAAGCAATTTAAAAATGCTTACTTCTCATCTGTGTTCTAGAAATTACCTTATGGTTAAGACATTTTATTTTTTTTAAAGATTTTATTTATTTATTTGACAGAGATCACAAGTAGGCAGAGAGACAGGGAGAGAGAGAGGAGGAAGCAGGCTCCCTACTGAGCAGAGAGCCCAATGCAGGGCTCAATCTCAGGCTTTAACCCACTGAGCCACCCAGGCACCCCTGGTTAAGACATTTTAAAAAATGAAAAGGTATTTAAGCCCTTCTGATAGAATATGTTATCTTTTTTTTTTTTTTTTTAAAGATTTTATTTATTTATTTGACAGAGAGAGATCACAAGTAGACGGAGAGGCAGGCAGAGAGAGAGAGAGGGAAGCAGGCTCCCTGCTGAGCAGAGAGCCCGATGCGGGACTCGATCCCAGGACCCTGAGATCATGACCTGAGCCGAAGGCAGAGGCTTAACCCACTGAGCCACCCAGGCGCCCCTAGAATATGTTATCTTAAAATCTTAAAATGTTTAAAGCTTCTGAAAATTTTATACAATGTGAATAAAATGTCTGTAATTTGAGGGACTATTACCTTTATAAAAATTATTTTCAAAAATCAGCAGTAGTAAACAGTAATTTAAAATTTACAATGTATTTTTACATAAATTATCCCAATTATTTTTTAGTTTAACTAGATATTGTTAACATTTCCATTTTTCAAATGAGATTCAGAGATATAGAATGGCTTAACCCAAGATCTCAAGGTTAGTAAGTGTGGCACTTGGATTCAATCCCAAGTCTCCTGTTCAAAATCCTTTGTCCACAACATTATACTATTATTACCTCATTCAAGTAACTAAGTCTGTCACTCCCACTAAAAGTTAAAGTACATTGTGTACCTATTTGACTTTTGATCTCCTTTCTCTATGATGCTTCAGACTTTCTTCGAAAACGTTTATACATAGACAATATTTCTTCACTTTCGTATTCCCTTAATTTTTTTAAATATTATGATGACCTTGATTTGTTCCTCTTGAATTTTATCATAATTAATTCTGAAACCTTGTAGAATTTCTTAAGGCTATTTTGTATTCACATTCTTTTCCTCTGTAGTGCTGGAGATGTCACTCTCCATAACTTATCTGTAAAATTAAAGATCATGTTCACTCATGTTCACAATTCAGTCATCAAAGTCACTGGTTAAAATTCTTAATAGTAGGTCTAGAACTAACATTGTGGAAGATGACTTATGTCACCTGAACTTGGCAGTGGGTAATCAAATACAACGCATTGCCTATAATCCAATAGCTCTGTGCTATAACCTAATGGTGGTTGAAGTAAGGCAATGTATCCTAATTTAGCGATGACTTTTGGCATGTGGTATGAAACCAAAACTTTAAGAAATAAAACTGTATTGGATCTACTGCTTTTTCTTAGTTGGTCATGTTTGTCATTCTATGATAGATGCAATTGATCATAAAGGATATATAGACATAGATACAGATACAGATTTAGCTACTAGATAAACATATATACCTTACTATCAATTAACAAAGTAGTTATTCTTTCACACTGGTAATTAACAGAATAGTTATTCTTTGCACATATGCTGGTCCCTAAAAGAAATATTTTACATAGATTGTTTACAGCTTACTGCAGTGAATATGATGTTCTATACAAATTTCACCATACAGACATTCTTACCATTTGTACTAGCTGGATTATGTTCATAATGTACATATGGTAAACATCTTAACATGTTTAGAAATCTAAAAACCTGAAAAATGAGTGGATTTCTTGTGCTTCCACATTTGTGTCTCCAAATGACAGTTTCAAGGGGCAATACAGTAATCCCCCCTTATCCACAGGGGATTGATTGTTCCAAGATCCCAGTTGGTGCTTGAATATATATATATATATATATATATATATATATATATATACACACACATACATATATATGAATCTCATATGATATGATATATAAATATATATGTCATATACCTGTATATACACATTATATGTGTGTGTATATAAATAAATATATATATATCTATATATATATATACACACACCCACACATCTATGATAAAGCTTAATTTATACTTCAGGCACAGTAAGAAATTAAGAATAATAACTAATAATAACGTAGAACAATTATAAAAATATACTGTAATAAAAGTTGTGCAAATGAGGTCTCTCAAAATATCTTCTTATACTGTATTCATCTTTCTTTTGATGATGTGAGATAATAAAATGCCTGCATGATGAGATGAACCAAGGTGAATGACACTTGCATTGTGACCTAGCATTAGGTTACTCTTGACCTATAGGGACCTCTTCTCCTCAGAAGGAGGACCATCTGCTTCCAAACCACTGTTGACCGCAGCTAACTGAAACTACGGAAATGAAAACCAGGAATAAAGGGGGACTATTGTACTTCAATTTACTATTAATGAGAGCAACTTATTATTCTCAATACTCAGTATGTTGTCTGGGCCAAGAGTGGTTTGAAAATATTTTGCTCTTTATGTTTGTACCTATTTAGTTGCTCTTCTGAGGTCATATAAGATAAAATAGCCTATGTGCTTAAGCTCAATGAACTGTTCATGATTCCTTATACTTTTTTTAAGTCATTATAATTAAAAACTTCAAAATTAGTTTTCTGCATGTTCCCTGTCAATACACTAGCAGACAAAGACAGTCAATCTATAACACATTCTCAGTGATCATTGCAATCCACTTTTTGACCAATACTGCTCTGTTTCTATAATTTAGTGCTAATGCTGGTAGGCCTTGTGATTCACATCTTTCCTGGAACTTAATTAAATAATTGAACAACAATCAACTTATTCACTCTCAGTGGCCTCACAAGCTGGAAATGTCAATAATAATTCTCCTTTACAGAAGCAAATTCAGTGTTAATTTAGAGCTATTGGTCAGCTTTGTTAAATATGCCAAGTGCAACTTGGTTGTGTCTACTTATTTGATCTACTGTTGTATGATGGTTTTTTTTTTTAATGTATCTTTTTTTATTAGAAGATGTGACATAACATGAACGCTGTTCCTATTACATAATCAGAAGGGGGAAAATAATATTTCAATACATGGGCAGTAGTTTTCTAGAAGTAATGACCTAAGGAATACCAGTCTCTAATATCACTTAAAGTAAATGAACATTTTTAAAGACATTGAAATAATATTTATCATAGTTTGAAGGCCACAGGACAGTGTTGATCCCAGTGTTGATCAGGATATGCCAGACCAGCTACCAGAACAGGTTCATCAGGCCAGGCTTGAATCGGTTTATCTTGTCTCTAGATAGAGTTCTCATGTAGCTCATTCTGAAACTACATGTTACCAATACACAGAAAGGATCACACTGAGTGAAATGTACATGAGACTAAGAGATGAATTAAAATAACTATTAATTTTAGTGAAAGATAACTGGAAAGGAGACTACATACTTGTGTTTGGAGATTGCCATATAGTCTGTGTATAAAAATAATACTGAAAAATGTTTTCTTATAAGAAATGTACTTGAGTGAGCTTAGAGAAAGAAGTCACAAATTTAGATAATCTGAAAAGTCATCCTTAGCTAAGAGAGATACAGACACCCTATGGTCTTTGTCATTGCAACTAAGTATTCCGTCTGGCAACTGAAGCACTCTCAACATAGTTCACAGCTTGATATTATCTTTTTTTTTTCTTCAGAATATTCTTCTTTTGATGACTTATTTTTAAGAAAAATTAATATAATTATTGTGTGAGGGCTCCAAAGTACTCAGCCAGCTTGTGACAAAGCTTATACTAATACGTAGTAAATGGTAGTATAGGACTGCAAAATTTTCTTTCCTAGGAAGAATTGTAATGTATTTAGAGATTAGATATTTTTATTTTACTTTTCTTAGTATTAAATGTTCTTTCAGTCATGAAATTAGGATGGGAGATGACAAGAGATTTTTTTCTAGTGATTTCATTAACAAAATGAAAATTGGAAACATTGTGATGGTCCCAGAATTAAAGAGAAAAATATTTAGTTGCAATAAAAATATCAGTCTGGACACTCCTAATCTCCATCATTATTTCCTCAGGCTGTAGAGACAGTATTATAGAAAGCAACACCTCATCTTAGGATTCATGTGGGTGTTTCTGTTGTTGTGGTTCCAGAAAAAAACACTTTGTCACCTAATTCTTATACATTGCACAAGTGAAGTTACTTCTGTGAATAAATCTGATGTTAAATTAAATTAGTTATGAGTTCTGGGATATCTCATGGTCTTGGCCATGTGGTGGTACACTCGTAAATGGTGCTGCTTACTGTTTAACGACAGGATGGAGAAGGGGGCAACTCAGTCTGTAACACAGATGATTCCCGTGGTGTGACTACTCCCGCCATGATGAATTTCAAGTGACCAACATGAAATCTCTTCACTGAACGTGGTCCTGAGAAAAGATGTGCACAATCAGCTGAACAAGCTATGCTTGTACAAGCTTTAGAAACCACTGCCCCAATGTATCTATTTTAGTTTTATTAGTTTAATTAGAAGCATATCAGCAGTTTCCATTTGGTCACATCTGCCACATCTGGGAATGGAGCAGATGACCTGCAGCAGATGATCCAGGCTGTGATGGATAACATGTGCTGCCAGATGTCTCTGAAGCAAAAGACTAGAGTGCTCAGACAGAGGCAGGGCTGTTTGTGGAGAGCTGCCTTCACAGCTGGGGGCATGAAAACAGAGTTCTTTGAAGATGTAGTTCCCGCAGTCAGGAAATGGACTGAGGCTGGAATGAAGGTGTATATCTTGTCTTCAGGAAATGTAGAGGCCCAGAGCTATTATTTGGTCATTCTACAAGCTGAGATATTCTTGAGCTTGATGATGGTCGCTTTGATACCAAGATAGGATGTAACATGGAGAGAGTTACCAAAAGATTGCAAACAGCCATCGGTGGTCAACCATCAACATCTTGTTTCTGACAGACATGACTCTAGAGGTGTCTTCTGAGGAAGCGGATGTGCATATCACTGTGGGGTGAGGCCTGGCAGGGCCAGACGGTTGGATGATGAAAAGTCTTACCACAGCCTCATCACCTCCCTTGGAGAATTGTACCTGCCTTCCCCAACCTTGAGGAGTTGTGAGGAAGACTAATCTGTCCTCAGAGTTGTCCCTGTAGTTTAGTTTTATTCTACTGGTAAAAGTAACTTACTTTATTTTTTTTTTATTTATTATTATTTATTTATTTGAAAAAGAGAGAGCATGAGCAGCCAAGAGGGGCAGAAGGAAAGGAAGAAGCAGACTCCCCGCTGAGCAGGAAGATGCTTAACCCATTGAGCCACCCAAGAGCCCTGAAACTAATTTACTTTAAAAACACATACATTCAGGGGTGCCTGGGTGGCTCAGTGGGTTAAAGCCCCTGCCTTCAGCTCACGTCATGATCTCAGGGTCCTGGGATCGAGCCCCACATTGGGCTCTCTGCTCAGTGGGACGCCTGCTTCTCCCTCTCTCTCTCTGCCTGCCTCTCTGCCTACTTGTGATCTCTGCCTGTCAAATAAATAAATAAAATCTTTAAAAAAATAAAACACATACATACACACCCACATGAATATGCAAATGTATGTATATATATATGTGTGTGTGTATGTTTACATTACCTTCCACAGGCACCTACATGAAAAAAAAAATCTCAATTCAGTGAAAAGAAAACTGACTTAAAGATTCTTTCTATGCAAAAGTTGTTTGAAACCACAATCCTAACCCTTATTGAGGGCAAAAGGTAGCTGATAGAAGAATTACAGCAATGAGGATCAGACATGTTAGGATTCCCAAGTCGTGTGCCAGAATGGAAAGGTAAGTTTGAGAAGTTATTCTGAAGCCTTTTTATTTCAAAACTGGGAGTAGTTCACAAACTTATTCCTATAACAATTCATTTCCTTTGTAAATTATCAGTTAGAAAATTTCAGTAGCTGAATTTAAAAATATTAACCTCCCTCTCTACAAAACCCAAAGTTACTTGTTTCTACTCCAGGAGAGTGAAACTGGGGAGGAAACTCATTTGAGCCTTGAGGAAGCAAGCATCAATAACTGAGGAAACTTACTAATCATCATGGCACTCCCAGAAAGTGTTTGCTTTACCAATGAAAAAGGGGCATTGATGTAATAGCTAAAACAGGAATATGGTTCTTAATGTTTAACAGAATAGTCCTAGTCCTGCCAGTTGTTAATGATTATAGATTTTATAGTTGTTTTACTAAGTGCTTTTTAGCACAGTTTGAAAATACATGCTATTTACTGTTGAAAAAGAAAAGGTTTACTAAAACCATTCCATAAAAACCTTTCAAAAGAGGCCTAATAATGTAATATTTTCCTCCAGAATGGATGTAAATTTTATAACAGCATTATTTATCGATGCTTGATCCTAATGGGATGTCAAATCAATTTCATGTTGTGATTAATAAAAAGATTTTCTTCTTCAAAAAATGAAATAAAATAAAGTCAAGGAAATATAGTAGGCATCGCATCTACTATATCTACTAGGAGCTCAGTGTGTAGTGTAGGTGGTGATAGCAAGCACCTTCTTCTTTGGAAAAATAAACTTAAGGGGAGAAGTAGTATTTTTTTTTCCCAACTGCATGTGTTCTTCCAAACTTTGATTTTTTTTTCATGGCCATATCTGCATTGTATACTTCAGAAAACAACTAATTTTGCAGCTAACATTAAACATAGTGCTGGTTAAGAGAAATCAAAGTCCATGGGCTTCCATCTCCAGCTTTAAAATACAAAAATGACCCCAATATAAAAGAAATCCCATATTAGAAATAAAAATAATGCATTAAATTATAAATACTAATTTCAAAATGTCATAATGTACACATAAGTTTTTTCAAAAGAAAACACTTAAAAAACCATTTATTCTTTATTATAGTATGATATGATAATAAATAGTATATTTAACATAGTATTGTGGTGGGAATAATACATTGATGTATGACAATTATTTAGAAATAGGTAGTTAATGATCAATTAGTATTTATTGCTGAGAGTAGTAGAAGCAATAAATTATCAAAATATTATGTTGTTCTTTTGTCTATTATGTTGACAAGATTAAGTTATGACAGTAATTTGGAAATCACTTATTTTGTGCTAGACACTATGTTAGCTCCTGGGATACAAAGTACTTTTTATCTTCTAAAGTTCTTATTTTGTCAAGATTCTATGATTTAATGATAAAAAGAACTATATGTGATCTTATTAATTGAACAACTACTATAGTTTGAATCTGCACTAAAAACTAAGTAGAACACAAGAACACAAACTGGAGATGTCCCACCAATATGTCTTCTGCCTTACTTCATCATTGAGCTCTACTGATTTCCGAAAGCCTGGGAGGTTTGGCTGATCAGAGCAGACAAATAGACCAACTTCCTCCTTTGACACCTCCCTTTGCCAAACTGGGATAATTCTGAAGTATGCATTTTAAACTATATCCAGAATTTTCCTCACAGGACTATGCTTTAGTGTCCATAGTATCTGTCTTGATAATACTTTTCACTGTGATACCTAACATTCCCTATTTCATTCTCCTGTTGGTGTTGTTCATAACGGTAGCTCAAGTAAATCACCTACATTCTAATCCTTGCCTTGGGGTCTCTCTGCTTCCAGGCAACTCCAAAACAAAACACTAGACTAAATTTACAGTCCCCCGGGGAGATCATATACAGAGGTTAATTACCCATAAAATTTTAGAATATTATGGCAAGTAGTACTGCCCTCAGAACAAAAGTACCTGAGCTCCTTGTCTTGATTCTTCACAATCTAGTTTTGAAACAAGAAAACTTCTCTTCCCTGGACTCAGTTGTCTCTTATTTATCAAGTAAGAGTTTGAATGGAGGAATGATGGAGACTATCCTCCTAGGCTAACTTTATCATTCTAAGATTGTAAATCTCCAGAAGGTTTGCTTCCGTAAATGGTCTGTCATAGTTTTGAAAATTAAAGTTTGGGTATGGATAGATCTTTCTTAGGAACCTGAGAAGTTTTGTGAATGCATTCACTCTCTCATTCATTTATTCCACAGAACTTATTAAATATCTATTCTGTGTACATCACTATAGATGTACATTATTAATAGGCTGCTACTAGCCACATGTGACTAACTTTAAATTTAAATTAATTAAAAGTCAATAAAATTAAAAATTAAATTGTCAGTCTCTCTAGTCACATTTTAAGTGCTCAATAGCCATTATGTGTCTAGTGCCAACTATATTGTATGGCACAATTATGGAATATTTCCATCATGGAGAAAATTATATTAGAGCTTCTTGGAATGATGAAAAAATTAAATCCGACAACCAGCCTTCAAGAAATAATACATAAAAACTTCAGTAAAATATGAATATACAGTTGGGCATAATTAATTGATATTAAGTGAGTATTTTCAATCACATACTTTAAAATCATTTATACATAAGTTTTCAGGGAAGGCTTCATGGTAGATAATCTGAAGGTTAGTCAGAAAAGCAGACTGCTACAGATTTCAGGGGCATTTAAATAGAAATGGGTCAGGGAAGTACTTTGAACATTGTGTAGACTTAAATTAACAGAAAGAAACAAACTAGAGTAAAATTATAAAATAGTCAAATAACACTGCTTTAAATATATCTTTATAACTGCTAATGTTATAAGAATATATAGATGAGAGTTACAGAAACAATTGAAAATTTCTGTATCTCATATATTTTAATTATCTTACTTGATGTGAGTGGAAACTGTTTATAATAATAGAGCACTTTCAGAAAACTTGCTTTTTGCATTAGGTTCTTCAAATTTCATATAGGCTGTCATTCATGTCTTTCTAATTTGCATCCACCACAATACCCAATATAACTAAGAAATACCTGTTGGATAATGTCATAGGTAATTATCACTCCTCCAGTCTTGTAATCTTTCTTGTGGAAAATATGATATAATATAATATAATAAAAAGGTGATTTAAAACATCTCTTTAATGCCCAATATAGTTTAGTTGTGTTTATATGTATAAATTTCCTTGGGTTGGATTCTCCCCAAGCTCTGTGACCTTGAGCAAGATAAGTAAATCCCTCTTCACCATACTTTCCTCATCTCTAAATGAGTTAATAATATTACTTCTAGGGGCGCTTGGGTGGCTCAATTTGTTAAGCATCTGACTCCCAATTTCAACTCTGGTCATGATCTCAGGGTCTTGGGACTCAGCCCCCAGCCGAGCACCATGCTTAGCAGGGAGTCTGCTTGAGATTCTCTCTCTCTCCCTCTTCCCCTGCCCCTCCTCCCCCACACTTGTGCTCTTTCTCTCTCAAAATAAATAAATAAATCTTTAAAAAAGAATAATATTACCTCCATTGACTGTAAGGAAGTAAGTGAACTAACTAATCTAAAAACATTTAGAATAGTGCTTGGCACAGAACAAATTTTCTATAAGGGCTTGTTTGAGAATATTGTTGCTGTTCTTATTGTTGTTTTCAGATAGTCATTAGGACATCATTAGAATATCTGGAATCCACTACAAATAAGACCTGAGTTAAGAAGTCTAGCTGTATAGGGGCGCCTGGGTGGCTCAGTGGGTTAAGCCTCTGCCTTTGGCTCAGGTCATAATCCCAGGGTCCTGGGATAGAGCCCCGCATTGGGCTCTCTGCTCAGCGGGGAGCCTGCTTCCTCCTCTCTCTCTGCCTGCCTCTCTGCCTACTGTGATCTCTCTCTGTCTGTCAAGTGAATAAATAAAATCTTAAAAAAAAAAGTCTAGCTGTATGATCAGATACACCAGTAACACTATCATTGATAATGAGTGAGCACATCCCTTTGTCCCCTTAAGTGGGATACCTATTAGGAAGTGCTTCAGTTTACCTATCACCTACCTTTACTCCTTGAAAAAACTGGGGGAAAAGGTATTTTGGTCAATGCCTTGATATGCAAAATAGATGTTATAGAATATTAATTCCCATCATACCCTATAAATATGGAGTTTATAACTTCATCTTTCTGCATTTATTAATTAAAGGGAGATATTTGTTACAGACATTAAGTAAAGTGCTGAATCTAAAACCTGTACCCTTTAAACCTAATCTTGACCTCTTAATAGCAGAGACTCTCACTGCCTTGTCTAAGAAGAAGCTCTGTATGTTCTAGATGTGCGGTAATTATGTTGATTTGCCTAAAGGAGTGTTGTTGAGATCATGATGTCATCTCAAGGGTAATGGATGCTTCAGGGTTGTTGAATATTTAATTTGTCAGAAGAGGTCAAAGGAAAGAGATGTTATGCTACGTTTCAAGTGTTTTAAGACAGAGAAAATGAGAAGCTCAAACAAACCCATAAAAATAACTGATGGAAACCTCCATATACCACAGCCCCAATCTGAAAGAACAGTGATATTGTGTAAGAATAACATATGTATGGTGTGATTAAATATCTTTCATTATAGTGTGGTAATTATAAAATTTACATTACCAAATACATCTATATACTCTGCCTGTGTATTTAGCAGTTGATGTTGTAGTCACTCTTATTATTTTAAAAGTGTCATGATTATTGTAATATAATACTAAAAGAAAGTTCATATACATGTACATAAAAGCATTATCAGCAGTTTTCTGGGAAATATATATTATTTAAATTTAGAGTAATTGTTAAGTAATTGTGTGCATTCGAAGAGCTAGTATCTTTGTTTATTTCTGGATTAATATATATTGAATTTGTATCTTAATATCAAGCCCCATCACACCCTTGAAAGTAGTATCAAGTAATCTTTTTAAAAACATACAACCTCCACATTGTTACTCTTTAACTCTTGGACTATAGTAACACTTTCTTAATATTTAGATATTGTGGTTTTCTTTCCCCCTGAACAATTTTTTCAGTGATGACAGAAATGTTGCCAAGATACAAAATGAGTAAAAGAAAGCGGATAAGATGGCCACTTGGGACTGTAAATGTATTGCTTTTCAGAAGTTACTTGGGCTTAGATTATAATCACAAATTTCAATTTTACACATGTACTTATTCTTGAAGTCTTGTTCAAACTGGTTATTAGAGTCATTCTTTGTACACGATTTGAGAATGAAAACGAATGATACTTAATTTCTACCTTGTGTCATTATTCAAATAAGGTTTGTCATCCCCAGATTCATGGAGCATTAGGGATCCATGGAGCATTAGGGATCCATGGATAACCTTGGAGTGGTTACGATAAATAAGTTCCCTGAATTTATTGCAAATCTGTGGGTGTTTGCATGTGTGCAATTTTGGGAGAAGGCCTATAGTATAATCAAATCTGAAAGTGTAGCACTGGTGGCAAAACTTTGAGATATGAAATATAGCTCATTGGATTAAAGAACTAAGTAATGAAAGGCCACTGGAAGGATATTCCCTAACTATTCATAATGCACAACACTTTAATCTTTAGGATATGGTTGTTTATTTTATGTCTACCTTAATCCATACTCTTTTATACTGTGGCTTACTTTTGAAAATGAATTATTTGCAATTAAAATTTTATTTCTTAAATTATTTATCTAGTACATTTACATGATAAATATCTTTAAAATGCAAGAAGTCTTAGGATGAAAAGTGTATATTCCTACACCGCTCACCTAGTAGAGACGAGCATTGCTTTGAATCTCTTGCCTATCCTAGACTCATACATAGATGATAACCAGAAAAAAATAGATTCTCTCTCTCTGGGTCTTACATTAAAATGAGAGCATATTATACACAATTTTGTGGCTTGATGTTTTAATCTAAAAATACACTTTAAGGGGCACCTGGGTGGCTTAGTCAGTTAAGCGTCTGCCTTCAGCTCAGGTCATGATCCCAGGGACCTGGGATTGAGCCTGGCATTGGGTCTGTGCTCCGCACAGAGTCTGCTTGTCCCTCACCCTCTGCTCCTCTTCCCCACTTGTGTGGTTTCTCTCTGTCTCTCTCAAATAAACAAAATATTCTAAAAAAAAAATACACTTTAAAGATAGGTCCACATCAGTACATATAGAACAACCTCATTCTTTCAATGTCTTCAAATAATCCATCGTGTGGGTGAACCATAATTTATTTAACCTGTCCCCAATCAATAGACATTTAGACTGCTTTCAATCCTTTCCTGCTACAAACTATGATATGATGAATACTTTTGAATGTAGAAAACTTTTGTATGTTTAGTTCCTTGAAATGGAATTGCTGGTATGAATGGCATATGCATATATAATTTTTATATGTTGGATGAATTATCCTCCATAACAAATGTTAGCAAATTTTCCTCCATAGACAACATTAACTTACACTTCCACCAACAATGAATGACTGTGATAATGCAAATTTTTAAGAATTCAGTGCCATTGACTTTGGTTTTGTCAAACAAATCGATGTGTTGGGTATATATTCAGATGACTTCTAGTTTAAGTTGTTGGCGTAGTTGAGGAAAAGTAAATTTCAGACCTCTGCAATTCTCTTCAAATGTCTTGTCTTGTGGAAAAAAAATGCCACGATTGCTGCGCCAAATACTTAGTTGAAATCTTATGACTATTGGGTGTTAATACAACCCAAAGTCTTCTTGGCCTAATAGTTCCATTACTATTTTATTCAACTAATGTACATGAAAGAGCCCATTCGTATTAAATATGTATTTATTTAAGCCATAAACTAAAAGGGGAAAAATTCTATAACTCTTTAAAAGATTGTGTCAGAGATAATAGCCTGAAAGACATCTAAAAGTTAAGCCAAAAAATATCTGAACTAAACAAGAATCAAATTGTATGTGAGAAAATAATGAAATATATGAAGTGTAGTTTTTACTCCTTCTGTGCATCCTCTCCTTGGCTATAAATGAAAGTGCTGAAGTGCTCCAGGAAATGTTATGTTTTTGTAGCATTCCAACCCTGGTAATAATCAGGAAGCACTAAAAATGCTCATGAAAACTGTGTTCCACAAATTAACTGAAATTCACACATGGTGAAGTAAGTAACCTAACATGCCTAAACAAACATTTTATATGGTTTCTCATTACTAAACCTTGGAAACAAATCCACTGAAGTAGTTTGTTATCATCCATTTAAATATTGTCTAATTTAATCAAAAGCTTTTCTTTAGGGCAAAATAGTTCAGTGTGTGTGTGGATGTTGATGTAAATGTTGCTGAAGAAATGAGGCAGACGTTCTAAGTATGACTTGGATTGTTAATGAGTATCTTTACACATAGCTTTACCATGACAAGGTGATCAATGTTCGGTTTCCCTGTCCTCCATAAACCACAAGACAGAGTGCTGCTCGTGGATACTGAGTTCAAATCTCAGACCTTTGCAATCTGCAGGCACAAAGCTAATGTTTTCACAATATCAAAGAAATAGGTCTTTTTTGGGTAAGATTGCATAATTCCAAGATCAGCATCCATCTGTGTATATATTTTTTTTCTCTTAGCTTATGTTAATAGCTTTATTTGACAATTTAATGTTTTCCTTTTTCCTCCTAACAGCAGGTGAAAGAATTCATAAATCTGCCATGAACAGTTGCCAATGAATATTCATATCTAGGATGTCTGATTGCAGCAGTTTGACGTTTTTATTTGATTTCCATCAAGAAAAAGAAATGCTTTGTCTCTTAATTCGTAATGCATTCTAATCGGTTTCTGCACATTATACCCCTGGTTAAGTTATTGTAATTGTCAGTATCAAACAACTAATTTACAAAATAAGAATATTTGTTATGGCCCAGAAAAAAATGTGACCAACAATTATTCTCACAAACTCATTGAAAATACTATGCCTTTGAGTTTTATTGGGTAATTTATATTTAAAAAACAATGTCCATACTGAGGAACTTCATTTCTTATCCTAATTGTACTTTCTATTGAACGTGCTGATCTCTCCTGTTGGATGTACTGATCAGGTCTCTAGTGATGTAGGGGTCTCAGGAGTAGGTAACATAAGCTTAGCAGGGTCTATTTCCTGTGGATCATGGTTACATGATTAAGAAGACATAACTGGTTCAACCGGAGACAATACAGGTTTGGTACAAGTTTAGTTGGTATTTGTGGTTATCTGTTAAAAATCCAGACATTCACAGCAGCAAGATTAATTTTTTAATGAAGTGCCTTTCGATTGTCCTGCTTTAGGATTGATAATTTTCCACAATGTTTCTTAAGTTAAAGCTACATAAGACTCATCTGGAAAACTTGCTAAGATACAGATTCCTGAGCCATAACCCTAGAAATTCTTATTCTCTAAGAATTGGGTGGGGCCCAATAATTTTTATTTCTAAGAAGTTCTTAGGTAGTGATGATACTGATCTACCAGAGTGTATTTAAATATCTTATGGTGCTGGCTCTCTATTGGTCTTCTATAAAATATACACAAGTCTTTCAGATGAAAACACAGTATGGCAAATGATTAAGAAGACTATACTGGCAGACAGATTGCAGGAATTAAATGGGGGAGGAGTGTTCAGAACAACATACACATTCAACAGTTCAACACAGCGAGTGTTTTCTTTAATCCGGATTCTGCATAGTGTTGTTTACATATGGTTTATGTTATATGCACGGAGTTAAAAACTAAGAGTAATTTATTTTTTAAATCCTCTTATGAAGTAGAATCTGCATTCCCCAGCTCCATTTTTTTTATTGAAAAGCTGAATATAATGGAACATAAATTAATGAATCTCTATTCTTAATTATCTATGAATAAAATACAAGAGAAAAATACCTTAACAGATTAGAAGAGAAAACCATGGGAATTAGAGGGCATTTCCCTAGCCTGTTACTGAATTCAAAGGATTTATTTTTACTTACAACTTATGAAATGCTGATCTCTTTGTTTTGCAAAGTAGACACATATTTTGATTTTTTTAAATTTTAATATGTCTTCACTACCAAAAATAATCTTGTTGGCCCATTGGATTTACGCACTGACTGTGAACAAAAGTGGGTTTTTTTGTGTGTTTGTTTTTCCCCTATGATGGTGGTGGTAAGGGTTGTTTTAAGCAGTAACTTTTCCCAAGACTTTGTGAGAAACCCAAACTTCTTAACTTGGTTTCTCTACCTCAGTATCATCCCTTCCAAGGGTTTTCAACTCTGTTTCCAGGCATTTTTCTGAAACACAAATATGACCATGCAATTTGTTATCTTACTTAAAATCTTTTGACAGTCCCATTGCTTTCAGCATAAAATGAATATCTCTTAGTCTTGTTCACAAGGTCTCTCATCGTTTGACCCCAGCCTACCTCTGTAGCTTTATAGCTAAACATTGTACTCCACCCATAAAAAAGCAATTTGAGATTCCTTAAAAATACCGTGTATCCTCAAGCTACCAATCCCCATGCCTAAAATGTCTTCATCTCTTATCTTTCCCACTTAATTCCTATTTGTTTTTTTTAGGACTCAGCTCATTCTTCTACTTCTTTTAAAATTTTTCCTTTATGGCCCAAGTTTCTATTAAGTCCCTATTCTCAGGATCCATCTACATACTTCTAGGGTAGCAGGAGCTGCCCTGTTCACCCACATTTCTGTAGGTCTTAAACCCCCAGAGAACAAGAGGGTGCCACATATAGCCCATTTTATCACAGTGCCAACAGATAACGGAAACTCAGTAAAAACGTTTTTAAAAAGTTTTTACTTTTTATTTTAAAAAGTATTATTTTTTTAATTATAAAAAGGTTATTATTTTAAGGTTTATTTTTAATTATAAAGAGGTTATTAATTTCCAACCATGTCATGAGTAATGAGAAGTAAGATGTTGATATCTGAAGTTAAACTATAGAAGATCTGCTAAGAACTATTACAGTGTTTTGAATGGGAAGGTGACACAATACACACAATGATTTAGGAAAACAAAGATAATAAATTTAAGCTGTTACAGTAGCTTATTTGTGGGATAAGGAAGATCTACACTTGTGTGGTATTAATGTTGTGAAGCAGGGAGAGATATGTTGAATGAAAGCCTTGATAACCGCATGATTTCTGGCCTGGAAGATAAGCGGTGTAATTGGAAATAGAGTGAGGAGAAGGAGAGACATTTGTCTCATGAGGGATGATGGGAATTTTGGAAAAACCAGATTTATGTAAAGGTCAATGGAAAGCAAAGAAAATCTGTAAGCAGTTAAAAATTAGACTCCATGGTATGAATGGGGTTCTGAGTTCGAGATTTTGAATATGGGTATCAGTTGAAATAAAAACGGGGCTGACTTCATGAGCACTGAGCATCTACTTTGTCGGGTAAGAGCAAAAAGAGGTCAGAGGATAAAGGGCTGGGGTAACAGAGAAAAAAAGAGATCCGACCAAAGAATATATGGCTTTCAAGAGAGAAAAGGTGAATGTTACCAAGATAGTGAATATTCAAAACTTCTAAGTCTGTGTGTGTAATAGATTTTTAGTCATGTATACTAGACATTTTGACGTTTTAGACACGTATGAAAGTGAAATGTCCTTGTGACTAGCCCACATGGATTATTTTGCTGAGTGACTTTTCTACTGTTCTGCTCTCGGCTTACACCCAAGTACCCCAGTCCAAGTAGAGTGTGTGCAGCAGCACCGTCTGATGACTCCTGTTTTCCCAGAGCTCTGTTCTTCCCTTGTATCCCAATCTTCCCTCATCCTTGTCCTTGGTTCCTCTCCACTTCCTCCTACGTTCTGTCTGCCTTCCTGCCCCTGCCTATTACTTTACATCTCTCCCAAGAGCCCCACCATGGGGGTCTGCGAGGATGTGGCAAGACCACACGGGAAAAGCACAAAGATTTCCCATAACTTCACTGAAACTGCCTCAGCCACAGTCTCCAGCAACATCTTTTCCCCACCCCACCAGTGGTGGCCACGCATCTTCTCCTTGTTCCATTGGCTAGCATATGGCAGTTAAACATTCTTTGGCCAGCAGAGTTGTGATCTCCTAGACCACTTCCTTTGTTCACAGAACTGCCTTGCTGTTTAAGTGTGACTCATCTGAACAATAAGGAAACCCGATGTGACATCTGTGGCAAGTTTACCTCTCACCACCACTGAGATATTTGGATGTGAATGCTATTCATCATTTACTGTGTTGTTATTATCTTGTATTACAAATGATATCTCATGGTTCCCAAAAGAATTGCTTGCCTTTGTGTAGCGATTGGTATTATAAAATTATTTTGAGTAAGTTATTTAGTTTGATATACAAACAAGGCTTTGATCTAAGGACAATTATCCTAATTTCACAAGAGACGTGATCAAGATCCAGTGTGGCTGAGTGATATGCTCTCAGTGACATGCACGGATGTGGCATGGCTGACCCTGAGCTGGTATTTTTCTCATGAAACCACTTGGTAACTTTTGCTTTCTTCATGTTTTCCCTGATGGTAATAAATTTGTGGAGCATATTTTCTTCTCAGAAGCTTTTTATTTCCATTTTCATGCAAAAATACTGTTTCAGTAGGGCCATTTACAAATAAGACAATTGAGAGATCATGGTTCTCAGGAAGAGTTCTGTCCATGAGTTTGAGGCAGAGCTAATACTTGAAGCCAAACTTCATGATAATTATCCCCATACGATTTTTATGGTGGATACTGTCCTCTGGGTCCTTTCTGGTTTTGTTCCTTTTCTTGGTTCTCAGAACACACTTGAGGATGCATTATCTTCAAGCAGTCTTTTTTTGGTACTACTCCTGAAACATTGAGGAAATTCACATTTCCATGCTCCTACCCCATAGCCTATTGTCTGCCGCCTTTCCTTACTACTTGGCCCCTTAGTTTTCCATCTTCGTTCCACATTTCAGATGACTTCTTCACTACATATGATAAATCATACTTAATTCTCTATGATCTAACAACAAACTTTTTAAAAAGCCTTTGTCCCTATTTTTTTCCTCAGACTCTCACCTTTAATTCACAGATGAATGGTATGCCCTTCCCCCCACCCCCCGCCTCACCCACTTTTTAAAAACAGGGCTTTTTTAAATGTGTGTGTGCATATGTGTGTGTGTGATAAAAGGAAGGCATGGACTTTCTCATCAGTCCATCCATATCAAACTCTGAACCACCATTCAGCTAAAGCAGTTCTCGTTCTCCGCGAAGTCACTGGTGACCTCCAAAATGTCAAATCCGGTCAGTGCTCTTTCCCTCTTCCTCTGACTTCTCTGTAATATTAGTAAGAGCCAATAACTTCATTATTTTCAAATTCTCAGCCTTTCTCTGCCCTGATAGTATAACTCTTTGAATATCTCCATTTTGAGAAAATAGGGTAGAATAGTGAAGAGGAAGGGCACTAGAGCCAGCCTAATGGACACCACCACTGACAGTGTCATATTGAGCAACTTATTAATTTCTTTGTGCCTGCTTCCTTTAAAATGGGGGTAATAAGGGGTGCCTGGGTGTCTCAGTGGGTTAAAGCCTCTGTCTTAGGCTCAGGTCATGGTCTCAGGGTCCTAGGACTGAGCCCTGCATCGGGCTCTCCACTCAGCAGGGAGCCTGCTTCCCCGTTTCTCTCTGCCTGCCGCTCTGCCTACTTGTGAGCTCTGTGTGTCAAATACATAAATAAAAAATCTTTAAAAAATAATTTTAAAAATGCGGGTGATAACAGCACTTCACTTATCCACTAGGTACTACTGATAGAGTTGTTTTGAGGACTGAAAGTGTTAATACATGTGAGGTGCTTATGGTAGTGCCCAGCATCTAGTACAGGCTGTGGAAATGACCCGATTACTATTGTTACCATGGTCAGCCCCGCCAGCACCACCATCACCACTGTTGCTTTTTTCCCTTTCCTTCCCCGTCTCTTCTCTCACCCGCAGCCTACACACTGGAGCTCCCTACAGCTCCCTTCTCTGCTCAGTTATGTCCTCCTCCAAGGCCATCATATCTATTGTCAAGGTGCTATGTCCGTTTCACGTATTTTTATGCCTCTCAAATCTTTATATCCAGCCATTCATACGAATTCCATACCAGTAATCTTCACCACCTACTAGACCTCTCCCTTTTAAAGTCACTCCGGTATTTTTAAGTCAAAATTTCTAAATCTTGAAGTTAGTATCTTCCCTCAGAACATGAACTTTCACTCAGTAATCATCCAAGCTAGAAATCTCTACTTGCTTTTCCTCCTTGCCTCCACTTCTAACTGCTATATCACTAGGAAGAGATTTTATTACAAGTGAACAGAGACCTCAAGTAGAAAGGGCTTATGTATGATCATTTATTTTGTTTTAATTATCTCTTCAGAAACTCAGACTCTTGTAGGTCCCTGTTCTCCCTTCCTAAAAAGGAGACTTCAAGGGAGCTGATAGAGTTCCAGCCATCATGCCTGTAGTTCTGAAAGCAATTAAAAGAAAGAGATTAAAAAAAAAAAAAAAAAAAAAGGCAAACCTTCCCTCTTGCAGGTAGGATTTGTTCCCTGAAGCTGCTACACAATATACATCCTCTTTATCCCATTTGCCAGAACTTGGTCACGTGGTTAGATCCAACCACAAAGAAACCTTGGGAGTGATGTCTATTCTGGGTGACCTTGTTTTCTTCCAAAAATTGACATAGAAGAAGAGAATAATGTTTTTGCTTTTTTAATTTCAACTTTATTGATGTATAATTGACATCTAAAATTGTAAGTTGTTTCAAGTTACATCATGGTGATTATACACATACATTGTGTATGTGTATAGAGACTCCTGCCACCTAGTTCATGAACAAATCCATCACCTGACATGTTTATCTTTTGGGGGACTTAATGAGTGGTCTCCAATATCTATTATCTTATAAATTATAACTTTACAGTTCCTCATATTTTTCCTTTTCTCCATTTCTCATTTTCTCCATGGCCCCTGACCTAGTTTAATGTCATCATTCAAAAAAGAGCAAATACTATGAAATTTGGTCTCTACATTACTAATAGAGTCAAATTCCTAGAACACAGGCCTGATCATTGAAACTCTCATCTCAAATTCTTCATTAACTCTCCCATACTATAACACTGGCATTTTTTGTTAGAAGGGCAAAAATTGTACTTCGTAATGAACAACTAATTATATACACTTAGCTCCCAACAGTCTTTGTAGCTTGTCTTGCAGCCACATCAAATTATTTGCAATCTCTTGAGGTTGCTGTTCATTTATTTGTCTTTGTGGGTTTGTACATGCTATGTCAAAAGAGCATGAAATGTTTTCCTCCCCTTCTATGTCCTTCAAAACCCAGCTCAGACATTACTTTCCTCTTAGTTTTTTCGTTCATTTTTTTTATGTCCTTCAAGATCCAGCTCAGATATTACTTTTCTAGTTTTGCTGTTGTTCTGTGAAATCAGGGTGATTACTCACTTGTACCTTCATACCCCATACATTGCTTTATCTTTTATACATCATACATTGTAGAGTAGAACTTACTCTGTTGTAAGAGGTATTTTTTTTTTTTAGATTTTATTTAATTATTTGTCAGAGAGAGAGGGAGAGAGAGCAAGCACAGGCAGACAGAATAGCAGGCAGAGGCAGAGGGAGAAGCAGGCTCCCTGATGAGCAAGGAGCCCGATGTGGGACTCGATCCCAGGACGCTGGGATCATGACCTGAGCCGAAGGCAGCTGCTTAACCAACTGAGCCACCCAGGCGTCCCAGAGGTATTTTAAATATCTATTTTCCCCTCTAAAACTGTGAATGCCATGGGTACCTGTTGGACTTGCCTGTTCATCTGCTATATAGATACAGAATTGTAGGTACTCAATAAAGGTTTGTTGAGCTCTTAAATATCTGAAGTTAAATTTATTAGCATACATAATTATTATAATAATGCATGTTATGCCTGTAAAGAAAATAACCACCTCTACCAAGCAATGTTTCAAGCAAAAAAAAAAAAAAAAAAACACTAAACTTTACAGCACATCTAAATCTATACTTGAAGAAATATAGTTAAATTACCTTTTACTCCATAAGTGCCTTTTCTTGGTGTTTAATAAGATTTTTGTTCTTTATATGAAAAGAATCCTGAGGAGTATTAAGGAATTCTACTGCCATGAAAGGTCAATGTTTCTAGTACAAAAGAATGAATGTTTCCAGGTGAGGGCACATTTCCCAGGGGCCTAATGTAGTTCTCTGGTATAGTAATCCTCTACATGTCATTCTAGTGAGTTGAACAAAATCCTCCTCTAGAATGGGCTCACTTGTTTAATAGGATCTGGGTCATAGATTTTAGAAATGATAAATGCTTAAGATATATATGGGAACACTGTCATGCACAGTATGTTTTATTTGATGGCTACATGTCTGCAGTTTCTTGTGTTTACAAATCTGATTTTTTTTTATAATATTGAGACTCTTTTCCTTGATTTATATTTTCAGTAAAAAATTCCTCACTGTATGAAAGAAAGTAGATTGAATAATTTCTCACTTCAATCATTTTGTTCTGGAATATCAGTTAAGGTACCAAACTTCCTTCACTTTATCTTGATGAATAGGAAAATTATTCCACAGACATCACAGAACTAATCACAAGAATCTCTTAGTCTCTGTATTTCATATCCCATGTTCCATTTTTTCTCATCCATTATGTCTCTAAGGTAGAATTGCCAGAAACTCAAGTTGACATCATAGCATTTTCTACTCCCAGTGTGTGCCTTTATTTTGACATTCATCAAAAAATTGTGTCACTGTACGTGTGTGGGTGTATGGAGGTCTCCACATATGAGCAGCAATTTGCCATACATAAAAAAAAAGCAGTTTATCTAGCCCTTGATAGTAATTTGTGTTTAACTTTGATATCTACAGCCAAAAAAAAAAAAAAAAGTTTTCTTGCCTAACAATTATCTAAATAGATAATCAAACATTGTATATATATGGGAATGTAAACAACTAAAATCAATCTTTATAATGATTAAGCTTCTGAAATGCTGTTTTATATCCATGTTGTAAAAACGACCTAAGAATAGACTTGTACTAAAATAACCAGAAATGGCAAATGACACAATGTGGAACTAGTTTTCAGTTTTTTGAAGGTCAAGACAAATTTTAATAATGCACAATATGATACTTATCTAACTAATAGATTTAGCACAGCTAAACTGAAAGCACTGTTAGAATGGCAGAAAATCAGAATTTAAATTATTGAGCAATTGAGCTGTCATTAAAAATGTCAAGTATGAAGTTTATTTTCCCTAGAGATTATTCTAGTTCTACCCTGTGCTTTTTCTTTTCATTTTTTTAACATATCCAAAGATATAGGCAAGCATATCATCTACCCCATTTTTTGTGAATTTGTTTTTGTTTTGTTTTGGTTTTGTATTCTGTTTTGGCCCAATAGTTTGCATAATACAATAAAATGAATTACTAGAAAAATAGAAGGTCAAAGCCATGGAAATTAAAGCTATTAATTCCTAAATAAATGTTTTGTGATCTATCTGCTGCAGATGCAGATATCCATAAATATTTGACACTTTATTTTTTTTTTTAAGTAATCGCTACACCCAACGTGGGGTTCGAACTCCCGACCTGAGATCAAGAGTTGCATGCTCTACAAACTGAGCCAGCCAGGAATCCCCCAGTTCTTAAATTATTATTAGAATCAGTAGCAGCAAATAACTATTCAATTGCTATCAATGCTTACTCTCAAGCTTTGTGCCTAGCACACGGTGAACTGATAACAAGCAGTTTGTGGACAATCATTGGTCCACGGATCACCCTTTGAGTAGCACTGCTTATACCAGGGCAGAACACATGTTTTCCGGCACATAAATATGGAGTCAATCTTTTCTGTCCTACTGTGGTCTAAGTTTTTTAAGGGTATAGATCAGATCACTAAGGTACTAACCAGATTTATTACACTGAACTTGTCATATTTTTCCAGATTATCAAGTAGGGGTGATTGATATTTTTGTGACTAATATTGATTAGCCTGATCTATGGTAGATAGACAAACTTTTGTTTACAGGCATTGAATGAAATTTTAAAAGCTATAATGACTATCCTGCTATACCACCCAAATTATTTCAAGCAGAGCTGATCTAATTCACTTTTTATTTAAATGCTGTATTACATTTTGAATTAAGAGGCATTTTATTCCTGCAGGTAGAATTTTAGGATCAATTATAGCTGCCGTGTATTTTCGTAGGTACTTCAGTATGATTATATTAATTTAAACATAAAAATCGGGCTACTTATGCAGGAGTTGAAGTATGAAAGAGCTTCTCAATAGGCTCCTTATTTTAAGCCTTACCAGCCAAATTACAGTGTAATTGCTTTTATTTGATCTTTTCCTATCTAAAAACTGTCTTGAGGGTGCATGTTTCACTCCATTTAATTTGATCAAAGAAAAAGAAGTCCATGAGTTTTTCAAAGAATTTCCAGATTCAAAGTGGTAAAAAATATTCTATGTATTTTTGCCACTCCATATGGGTAAGTAACTTCAACTGCTTTTAAAAGAAGGAAAGAAAGAAAGAAAGACAAGAAGGAATGCACATAGGTTAGCTGTGCAAAAAAGTTATTTAGCTTCGTATTTTGAAGATAAAACAAGCTATTTGGAAGAACACTACTTATATTTGCCATGATTCATTTATCAATCACATAAAGCCTTTGCCATAAAAGGTAGGCCAACTGTTTAAATATTATTTTGTACATATTTTTACTCCAATTTGAAATGTAATTATTATTTTAAGGTATTATTGCTCCCAAACTTTAATTATACTCCAAAAAGTTAGTTTTATTAATTTACCTTAAAACAAAGTCAATCCATTTGGGAGCTAATAATGATAAATGTAGAACTCCCCAAGACCCCAAGTTTAGAGAGCTATTGATGACCGTCTCTGTTAGTTAGCCATGCTAAGCATTTTGTCTCTGTATCTTCTTTACATTTAATTCTCAAATAGCATCATAGGGTTTAAATCTTAAATTAGCATTTGTTCCATAAATCTTCTGTGCCATAGATCTGGCAGTTATTTTATTTTAGTATTTCATTTTATTTTTGGCAAATAAAAAAACAAATGAAAAATGAGAGTGATTGTTTATATGTAATCAGGCTGAATAAGAGAAAAGTAGGATAATTTTCATAATCCACACTAGCTATAAGTAGACGCACCTGCACATCTCAACTGCTACTTTCCAGTGCCCTGAGATTTTTCTCAAGGGCCTGATCTTACTCATTTAATGAACTATATGTTAATTGTTCAGCCATTTCTAGTGACTTACCAGGGTAAAGTCACTAAGTGACTTGGAATATATAATGTACTGTCTCACAACCAGATAGTAGCTACATTTTAACTGAAAAGCATGACCACCACTTATTTTTAAACAAGGAGAGGAGGATGGCATTGGTTCAATTCAACAGACATTTATTAAGTGTTTATATGTTGAAGAGTATTAACACTAGCCTCAATTACTGTTATTTTGTAAGACAGGAGGAAATGGCATATAATGGTCTATCAGCTTGACCTTTGCTCCCCAGGGAAATCCTGTTCAGTGAAAAACTTGTCATTTGGTCTGTCATAAGGCATCCATTTCTTACTTTAGTAAGAAATGTAGGTTAATCAGGCATTTCTACATTATACAGATAGCAGTCTCAGTCTGTTGGGTGGGAGTGCTATTGAGGTAGACAGGCTCAGGGATCATCTTCCCGATAAGACCATTTTATAAGAGGCTTATGTGCATCGTAGAATGTTATGCATTGATGTTGCTTCTGTTGCTTTATTTGTTTGTGTTAATCTGAGTTTGGATTGAAGCAAAACTTAGCCCATAGAAATTGATGTTTTAAAAGGTCACAGTTCTTGAAGCTCAAGTTGGGGGGAATGCATTTTGTTTAATGCTGTTCTCTGGGACAGAAAGGTATCCAGGATGAACTTGAGTGCTGCTTCGGTTTCCTTTAATAGCAAATGTTAGCATCAGTTTCCAAAGGAGTGCTTTAGCAGCCTTGGTCTTGTAAATTGCTTCAAATTAGAAAGGAATTCTAAAAATTAAAGAAATGTTTATTTAGGGAAAAACATTTGCTGAGTCTGTCCTTGAAAACTTACATATGGGGGGAAAATTTAACTCACTGCATGAGAAAGGGAAAGGGCAGGTGCTTTCAAAAAGAGAGAACCTGTTTTCTCCATGGAGCTTAAGACATGATACCGGGGCTGCCAGTAATACCTGAAGCAAATGATAAAAGTATCAGGTATGTATTTCAGCCTGGGACTCCCCTTGACACACTCTGCCCTCCCTCTTACCCCCCAAAAGTGTGTGCTTTCTCGTGATATTAGGGGCTTGACAGTATCATCCCCTTCCTACCCCACCCCCATACAAACTGATTTTTTTCAGTATAAATTATCAGGCAATATGCATTCAGCCCTATTTTAGGAGTATTCTATGCATATAACAGTATACATTTTTGTAGGTGGAGGGCATAAAGGTAGGTCTAACCCAATTTCAGATAGAGCAAAAGAAATCTACATTTCAGTTTTGTAAATTGCAACTATTTTTCTCATTCAGCACAGATTCTTTTTGGCAACCGCCCTAATTTACTAATGTTTGCTGCCCCTAACCATCTGCAGTTCTTGGGTTTAAGATTACAAATTTCTATTCTGTCCCCGCAAAGAGTATGCTCTTCTAAATAGTCTTTTCTCTTCCTCACATCTTCCACTTTCTTCTTTTATAACATTCTTGTCTTGATTCATTGCTCTTTGATGAACAAGAATTGACCACAGATTCTCTTTTTGGAGTCAGAGCTCTCATCCCTAAGGACACATTTGTTACATTGATCAGTTTGTTAAAACTTAGACAAGGCAAGTCAAGACAATAAATGACAACTTTCGATTTATAGATTAGGGCAAATTGCACTGGTAAATTTCTGATAGCATCTTAATAAAATCATATCCATACAGTTATCAGATGATACCCCAAGTTGCTTCTGTTGCTGTTAGAATCACTAAGGGGGTACCTGGGTGGCTCAGTCGGTTAAGCATCCAACTCTTGATTTTGACTCAGGTCATGATCTCAGGGTCGTGAAACAGCCCCACGTCCTTGGGCTCCATGGTCAGTGGGGAGTCGGCTTGAAATTCTCTCTTCCTCTCCCTCTGCCCCTCCCCCTCTTGCATGCGCTCTCTCTCTCTCTCTCTCAAATAAATAAATTAAACTTTTTAAAAATCACTAAGTAAAGTGAATCTAAAAATCTCAGCCAGGGGTGCCTGGGTGGCTCAGTGGGTTAAGCCTCTGCCTTCAGCTTAGGTCATGATCTCAGGGTCCTGGGATCGAGCCCCACATCGGGCTCTCTGCTTAGCGGGGAGCCTGCTTCCCCCTCTCTCTCTGCCTGCCTCTCAGCCAAATAACTCAGTAAGAAATCACAGGAACCATATTATATTTTACAATAAATGGATTAACAATGGTAACAATATGGGAAGATAAAGGAAATATTTAGATAGTCTTTAAATGCCACATTACATGCACAAAACATATAAAATCACTCTCTGCTTTTGCAACATAGCATAGTAGGAACTAAATTCACATTTCTCGAACGAATAGCACACATTGTGCTAATGTGCATTTCTTCTGTTAAGTGTATCACTAAATAATATTAGGAATAATTATCTCTAGGTGTAATGTAGGACTATGTGAAAACTTTACATTCTAACCAGACCATTTTAGTTCAAGAGAGAAGAGATAGGTATGCATGAAAAAAGAAGCCCAAGAGATAATAACACTCAGTAAACACTCATTCCGGCCACGTTTTTTTTTTTTCCTTCCACAGTGCTTTACATTTACATTTACATTACTCATTTAATCCTCTGCAAACCCTAAGAAATAGAAATCATTATGCTGTTTATGTAGATGAAGAAACTGAAGCGCTGAGAGCTCATGTACCTTGCTGATAGTGACGCAGGCAATAGAGTTAGGATTCAAACCCAGTTAAGCTTAACATTCTGTATACTGCCTCCACACTAGTAAGCATGTAGATCTGCACACACACGTTGTTAGGAACTTAAAGTACTTTTGGGGGGGGCAGGGGGACACCAAATGGATGTTTATAGCATTCGGCGAATATTTTTTGTGACTAGTAGATATTGACCACTTTTTAAAATATGATTTATTTTACTATTGAAACAGAGTATCAGAGCTAGAAGAGTCCTTAAAAAATAACATATCACCTTCATTCATATTGAAAAAATAGTCACTTCGTAATGGAATTTGCCCCTTGCTAGGGCTGTTTATGCCTCTGACGATATGCTGGGAGGATAGAAGTGCAATGGAAGGTCTATGGATTGGTTTCAGTTGGGTTCATTCTAATTTAGAAGTGTTCTTAACAATTTTAATTCTGTTCTTCCCACTCCGTCTTCATGTCCAATCCCAAGTAATTATGACACGCTTAATATTTTCTGCTAATTGATTTATTAAACTCTCAAAGACATGTTTTAAATCACTCAAATACCACATAACCTATCCAACTTCCTAAGACCTGTTGAATTAGGGCACACTTAGGAGGAACTTCAACCCACATGGATTAAGATATTACTTCCCTGATCCCCAGACTGGAGAAATGTCGTATGATGATCCCCCCCAAAATTCCCCGGGAAGTTTGTTTTTTTTCTACAATCTGCAAGTTTCTACAGCTTTGGCAATGCTGTGAGTTGAACAGATACTTGGCTTTTGCAATATTTCCATAAACAAATGGGGGAGTGATTTTAGCCTTCTAGTGCAGAAAGATTGGGGGGGGGAATGTTCCTAAAATATACCTATAAGCTGTTATCTACAAAAAAAATTCTGTTTAAAATATTTTTGGAGAGTTTTAGAAATATACTTGTTAAAAGACATTATCAAAGATAACATCTATACAAATATATTTATCAAGGAAAAAGATTTTGTTAAGGGTGTTACTGATGGCCATGACAAGGGCTAATGAATATAATAATGAAGGAAAGAAGATACTAATTTTTAATGGACACAATGGTAAATTTAATGATGTTTTTGATTGAAATTCTTCCGAACTGAACAAATGCAGGGAATTTGTGCGGGTTAAAAGTGAGCAGGAGTTCAAATAGATAATATCACCAAACTAATGGCAAACACCACTTTCCCGTCCTTGTTTATACAGAAACTTGTCTCTGAGGTATAAAAGATGATAGGAGACAAGGGATAAAACTCCCTATTGGATACATGACAAGACACAGTAAAGAAATAGACAGACAAAAAAGACTAAACATTATCCTTATCTATCATATTATGCTATGAAAGATCTAAAAACATGCCCTAATTTTGCAGTGTAGAGTACCACGAATTCCAAAAACCTCTGTCAGAGGAATAATTTGTATTGTGCTAACATGTATTTCTTTTCTTTACTGCATGAGAGAATAATTGGAATAATTTTCTAATTCAGTAATATTACCACTATGTGAAAACAGTATAAATAATAGCTATATGGTCTATGCCACAAACGATTGACTTCTTTGGATGTATGCCCCTCAAAAGAAGATTTTGCATCTTGCAGTCATTCATGAACTTGACTTTCATCAGAATGACTAAAGGGCATTTTAGTCTGAGCCTGAGTGGCTCAGTCAGTTAATCATCCGATTCTTGATCTCAGCTCAGGTCTTGATATTGGGGTTGGGAGTTCCAGCCCTACTCCCCCTCTCCCATCTTGGGCTCTACTTAAAAAAAATTTATCTGGGGACATTTTTTTTTTTTTTTTTAAAGATTTTATTTATTTATTTGACAGAGAGAAATCACAAGCAGGCAGAGAGGCAGGCAGAGAGAGAGGAGGAAGCAGGCTCCCTGCTGAACAGAAAGCCCGATGCGGGGCTTGAACCCAGGACCTGGGATCATGACCTGAGCCGAAGGCAGCGGCTTAACCCACTGAGCCACCCAGGCGCCCTATCTGGGGACATTTTTAAAATTATAAATTCTTAACTCACCTCAATAGTCTGATGCAATTGACATGATATGGACCTTAGGTATCTTTTTTTTTTTTTTTTTAATGTTTTCCAAATGATTCTCCTACAGCCAATCAAGACTGCTATTTAGAAACCTATGTTCAGGTGATTTTCCTGTTTTCTAGAAAGCCCAAGTTCCCATGATGTGTATGAGCTTGACTTTGGAGATTATCTCTGATGTAAATGCGGGGAGGGATTTCTCTGCACTAAACCGCAGTTTCTCGCTGGGCTATGACTCCTAGAGAGCATGTCTCATTCATCTTTTTTACCTAGGGTCTAGGACAGTATCTGACATTCAATCATATTAATTTAGTAAATTAAATATGCCAACAAATCAACATAACTTTTTATATGAAATTAACTATAATCTCTCTTTATATCCCTAAATTAAGAGAAATACAGGTTAAATAGCAAATACTCTGTAAACCGAAAATAAATCTTGCTTAGTTTTGCAGAATGTCAGTTTTCTCAAAGATAAGGCAAAATGACATAGGTACACAAGATTTGAGTGTCCACATACTGAGTCAAAAATTATTTAGTTAATTATAACCCAGCTTCCCTCCTATACATCTTGTCATGCCCTCCAATTACCTCCCTTTTCCAATGGTTAATGTCTTTCTTCTCTTTCTCTTTCTCTCCATTTCTTTCTTTCTTTCTTTCTCTTTCTTTCTTTCTTTCTCTTTCTTTCTTTCTTTCTTTCTTTCTCTTTTCCTTTTCTTCCCTTTTCTTTTATTTCCTTTTCTCTTCCTCTTTTAGAGATACAGTAAAAGAGAGACATTTCTTTTGGCTTTTAAATGAGGAAACATTAAAGGAACTCTGCCAATTGCTCCCTCATCCACCCACAAAGAAATAAAATTGGGTCATAAAGTATATTTAGTTATTTAGTTTTTATTTGATTAAGTATGGTAATGTGAAATTAACTAAGGGAATGTTTCTAGAGTAGAACAGAGGATGTAGAGGGTTCTAAATAACAGATTTACTTCATCAGACTTTGTAGCCCTTATACCCCTAAAGACCAACGACAATAATGAAGGCATTAGGCTTATTCGGTAGTTTGGGAGTTGAAAATGTTATATGACTCAGTGACTGTTTTGGTTCTGCGTCATGTGATGATCAGCTCTTCTCAGAAACTGTTTTCTCTACATCCTTGGTCCTCAGCCGCTATTTTGAAATCTCTAGAGAATTATACTTTAGTCTCAGTTTTAATTCCTCTGTACTTTGTGGAGTTTCACCTAACTTAATCCAGGATTTAGTCTTTGAAAAACATTGAGTTAGCTAAAAATTCAAGCAATCACTAACTCACTTTAGGAAAATGATTGGTGGGATCTATAAAGAAATAATCACATTTTGCATGGAAATTGGGAGCTGAGGAACAGGTCTGTGATTGTTACCTAATACGGAGATTCGTGACTATGAATGGCAGCCGGCCTGTTTCCTGGAAAGTCAGTGTCTGGCTAACTGTGACAACAGTAGATCTGAAAGAGACTAGCCTTTGGTTTTATCAAAATTGGGCTGACCATGGCTGTAATTAGCAGGGAAGGGCTGCAGATGGCTGTAGGGATGCAAACCTGGCGGAAATAATGACAGGGCTGGCGCTCAGCAGTAAGTCTTCATCATTTTTTTTTTTTTAATTTTCTTTGGTTCTTTTTTTTAATGAAAGCTCTAAACTTGGAAAATTGTAACACCTGGAGATTTGTCATAAATGTCACTGAAATATTAATTGAGTCACCAACAGAGAATAACCACTTTTGATTTTCCTATATTCTACAAAGATAGTATCTCTTAAATTTTAGAAATATAATCCAAAAATGGTATTTATAAATTGAGCAAGGAACTCTACCTAGTAACTAAAGTGTTCCTGTGTGGGTTTTTTTTTTGTTTTTTTTTTTTTTTTCTGATTTATCTTTCCGACCAGAAATCAGTGTGTTCTTACCGAAAACACTTAAAATATGACTCGAATAAGATGTTTGGATAGTAACCTGAGAATTTTAATTATAAAAGCAACTCAGACATCCATAAAACACTGAGAAAATACAGAAAATATAGTGAAAACTACAAATCATTCATAACCCTAACGCTCAGAAAAAATTTTTTGTTTCTTTGCAGTTATATTTGTGGATTAAAACCCATTTTCATTTTAGTCTTTAGAAATTAAAGAACTCTGCATATTAGAAAGAAATATATAAATTAAATTCTTGTAATATTTTCAAATAATGGATTGTATTCCAAGAAGAGAATTTAATAGTAACCTGTTTGTGAATTTCTGAAATTTAAAATCAGTAAGGCCACAATCTGTGTAAGCTTTGGTAGGAAATAAATCCTATGGCATCAGGAAATTTTTTCATATATTTTCCCCAAGCTTTAAATTAGAACTAGTTGCATCTTTAGCAACAAGTTTGTTTGCATTAAAAATATTCATACTTGTAGATCTAAGGCTTTGGATTTCATATATTTCTGCTTCTACAAAATACATTTACTGTTAAGACTTCTGCTTGCTTTCTTCTGTTGCTTTCCATTGCATCTGTTAAGTATTCTATATTTACATAGGCCAGAGTCATCCAATGTGTCTGGGCAGAAAAAAAAAAAAAAATTGCATTCATTATATCAAAGTGAACAATAGCAGCATAGAAGTCCTAAATATCGTTAGATGCTGACAATTTCAAGACTGTAATAAAAAAGTTGTATTCTGCTTTGTTCATATAAAGAATTTGTATGAATTTTGATGTTTTAAATATCCTTTATAAGTAAAACAAATCTTGTATTATTAACTCTTACTTGACTAAAAAAAAATCCAAAAATTTTTTGTTCCTCAGAAGAATAATGTTAAACCAAGATTACTTTTAGTGCACATTAAACATTACATAGGTTAATAAATGTCACATTACAATGGATAATCAGTCAATATTTAAGCCTCTTCTAAAGGCAAAGTTCATGGGCTCTAGGGCAAGGAAAAAAGCTTCATAAATATTTTAATTATTTCAGAACTGGAATAAGGGTATATTGAATGACTTGTAAACCATGGGAATTATTTTATTTTTTTATGTAGTGTCTGGAATCGATATAGACTCCCGAGAACACTCAGCATTTTAGAAGTAGAAAATCTCCTTGTCTAGTCAGCAAACAAACTTTTTGTTTGAATTTCCAATTTTTTAAAAACGTTCTCTGAATTATGGAATGAATTGAGCGATGTGCTTTCTGCAAATCTGTGGCACTTCTCAATTCCATTGGTCATCTTGTACTGTCAGTTCCAGGAACCGAGAGAACTGAAACAATGCAGTAGCACACACTGTAGAAAATGTACTTTGCCCTGAAAGCTTTCTCATAAAATTCGCTCATTTGGCGTAAGAGCGGCCAATGCTAGGAAAAGAGTTTTTCTCCTCATTCCTTCTATTTGTCACAGGCACACTGTGTATTCTGAAGTTTACCAACCCAGAATGGCCAGGCTTTGGTCTCCTTCTAATTTGGTTATTGACCCTGGTGGCCTTGAAACAGAGAATGGCACTAGCTGAATAAATAGAATGGAGAAAGAACCAAACAGAAGCGTAACAGAAGTAAGCTAAAGAATGTCAATTTCCCTGAGACCCCTAAGTTAGAGAGGAGAGCATGTTAGTGGGCCAGCCACATTTGATTGACTGAGAAGATAAGTCACCCTGGGAATTTGAGAAAAGGAATTTAAGTGCCATTAGGTTAAACAAAAGCTTTAGGTTAAACAGTCTATGTAGAAGTTAGTTGTTTGTTTTCAGACCAATAAAAAAAAAAAAAAAAAAGTGCCTTTGACTTCCAAGAGCCATTAACTCTGGGTTTGTCTGTCCACACTTCATCTTACCATTAAGAATCTTATGAAGCCAAATTGCAAGTTAATAGATGAAATAACTGATCAAGCCACCATCAGATTTCTTGACTTTTTTTCTCCTTCGATTAATTATTCATTATTGCCCAGAAATTTTCTTAAGAAATCCTGAGGGTATTCCTGATTAATTCTCAAACTATATAAAAAGTTCCAGAAGTCGGGTTGGCATGGTTTTGTCTGAGGTCAGATTTTCAAAGCCAAGAGGGTCCTCCTACTTTGATTCTCAAGCAACCATTTCCTCCACAGCCCAGAAGTTTATGTCAAAGTCTTGGGGATAGAAGGAAATGATGTGTTGTTTTTTTTTTTTTTTGAAAAACACACACACACTCACACACAGTATTAATGAACTTTTTTGACCATACTTCTGACAACCAAAATTAAAGTCCATTGAAATTTAAATAGAAGAAGAAGGGGAAAGCTTTGAAAAGGTATGGAATTAGTCAAGAAAATTTAAGAGATGATGATTTTGCTTAAGTGCTTCATAGTTGATGCAAAGAAGAGGACACATGGTCCGGACAGGTGAGATGACTTCCTAAACTTACCCAGTTAGTCAATGACAGAGGTAGGACAAGAACACTTATCACCTGACTCCATGGGAACAGTGGATTGAGATGCTACCTATGTAACTGAATTCACTTTCTGACTTAATTGCTTAATAATTTAATGTGAGAATCCTTTCCTTGCTATGGAGAGTGCTATCAGTTTCCTATTGCTGCTCTTACAAATTACCACAAACTTAGTGGTTTAAGACGGTGGAAATTTAGTCCATTCCAGAGGTCAGAGGTCCAAAATGGGTTTTTAAAGTGCTAAAATTGGGGTGTCAGTAAAGTTGCATCTCTTCTAGAACTTCTAGTAGTCGATCCATTCCTTGCCTTTTCTGGCTTGTAAAGATCACCTGCATTTTTTTACCTCATTCTCAGCTCTGCAAAGATAAGTGCCCCAGTGTTCAATGGAATAAGACCTTAACCAGAATAATTGTATGTAAGAAGTAAAATTTATGAAATTCTGGCTATTTCACTGCAATTAGAAAATGCTGACATTTTCTTCCAGAACAATAAATTGGAGTTGCTATTTGATTACCTAAATATTAATAAATAGATTCCTACCAGACACTATCATTTTTAAGATATTCAAATTTAGGGGAAAAAACTTCCAAATCCTAAGAAAATATTTTACATTTTCCATAAAAGTGAAAAAAAAAAACAGAATATTTCCATGTTTTCCAAGACTCCCAAGTTACACAAATATTTTATTTTGTGTAATAAAGCTCTAATATTTTATTTTGTGTAATAAAGCTCTAACTTTCAAATACTAGTAAACCTTTTTACTAGTATTTGAAAGTTAGAGCTTCTAATAGCAGTAGCACTGAACAGGAAATGTGATAATCAAGTTTTTCCTCACAAACTAGTTTAAAGTTAATTTAAAGGTTTTTCTCAGGAATATTTTAGTTCTGCTCAAAGAATGGTAATCTGAATCATATGCAAACAATACACAGCCAAATTTATTTTTCTTTCGGTATATTATGCTGTTAGATCAGAGACCAAGCCTAATTAATTTTCTATTCTGTGCTCTATGGCCATGTAGAAGTTCTGGAATAGTAAGCAGTCAAGAGAGAGAAAAAACAAGGAGGGTTTTTTTTTTTTTTTCTATCTCTTCTTGTATAATCCCATAAATTTTTTAGCGAGTGATAGTCCAGCCACACTTTTGGTGTTTTCTTCAGAAATACTTTCTCTCTCTCTCTTTCTCTTTTTTCCCCAATATGGATAGACTAAAAAATTTCCAAATCTTTAAGTTTAGGCTCCTTTTTGCTTAATAATTTCTTCTCAACTCATTTCTCCTTTCACATTTTACGATAAGGAGCCAGGAGGAACCAAGCTGGTCCTTCTACACTTGGCTTAGAAATCTCAACTAAAGATCTCATTTCAATGTTTGCGTGTTCTACCCTCCACAATAAACCAGAAGACAGTTCAGGGACATTCTTTGTCGGTTAATAGCAAAAGTCACTTTTCCTCTGGTTTCCAGTAACGAGTTCCTTATTTCTGCCTCAGATCTCACCAGAATCACCTTTAGCATTCCTATTTCTAGCATGTTCCTTAGAACGTTTCCCGCCTCCACCCATTACCCAGGTCCTAAGTCGCTTCCACATTTTTAGGTTTTTGTTGCAGGAGAACCACACTTCTCAGTACCAAAATCGGTTTTAGTCTGTTAAGGCTGTCATATCAAAATACCCTCGGACTGGGTGGCTTAAACCACAGAAACTTCCTTTCTCACACTTCTTGGGGCTAGAAGTCCAAGATTAGCATATCAGCATGGCTGGATTCTAGTGAGAACACTCTTCTGGCTTGAAAACATGTGCCTTCTTGCTGTATTCACATGGCCTTTCCTGTGTGTGTATGTGTGCGTGTGTGCATGTGTGTGTGCGTGTGTGTGTGGAGAGAGAAAGTCCGGAGGGAGAGTTCTTCCCCTTTATCTAAGGCCACAAATTCTATCATATTAGGATTCCACCCTCATGGCCTAATTTAACCATAATTACATCCTAAAAACTCAAACTCCAAATATAGTCACGCTGGAGGTTAAGGGCTCGTTGTATCAGTCTTGAAGGGACACAATTCAGTCCAGCCCGTTTTGCCCCCATGACTCATTGAGTACTTCCTTTAGGGAACCTTCAAGAAACCTTATTAAAAAATGGATACAGGGTTTCCTGGATAGCTCAGTCTGTTAAGCACGTGACTCTTGATTTTGGCTCAGGTCATGATCTCAGGGTTGTAAGACTGAGCCCCGGGTTGGACTCTGTGCTGGGCGTGAAGCCTACCTGAGTCTCTCTCCCTCTTCCCCACTCCCACCCCCTCCAACTCTCTCCCACTCTCCAAAAAAAAAAAAAAAAAAAAAAAAAAAAAAAAAAGAGAAGGAAAAGAAAAGAAGTAGGTACAGAGGGAGGTAAATAAAAGAAACTTTTGAATTCTGGCTAATGGTAATTTTACTCAAACATTTTTAACAAGTAGGGTTTTGGAAAGTTCCTTAAGCCGCTAGCCTTAAATGAAGTGAAATAAAAACTAAAAGTGACTCAAAGGAGACTTATCCATTATTCTGCTTTGTCAGTGACTATTCAAAAGAATACAAAAGCAAAGCAAAGTCAAAATCTCTTTCACTAAAATTAATCCTTTTCATTCTAACGATTGTATGTAACTGGCTTCCAATGCAAAATATTTTAGGCTCTCTTTAAACATTTCCCATGGAAATAAGTATACAAAAATCGGATATTTGTTTTATAGTCAATAAGCCAGATCACTGCTAAACTATAATACTGATTAAGAAAGTCTGAGCTAATAGTTGGTTAAGCTACTGCCTTCGGCTCAGGTAGTGATCCTGGAGTCCCAGGATGGAGTCCTGCATCAGGCTCCCTGCTCAGTGGGGAATCTGCCTCTCCCTCTGACCGTCCCCTCTCTCATGTGCTCTCTCTCTCTCAAATAGATAAAGAAAAATCTTTAAAATAAAAAATAAAAAGTCTGAGCTGAGACCAATGCTAAAAAATTATAAACCAAAATTACCAAGTAACATTTTGCCGCCTATCACTATGTTCCTTTATCATTTACTCAGTAGAGAGAAGAAACTTTTGTAATTGGAGAACAAGTAGTCTAGGACAAAATTCTGCATACTCAAATGCCCACAGACACTATAAAAATAGAAAAGAAGCTGAAAAGGAACCAAGGCTTTGATATCCTGCAGCATAATGATTGAAAATTCTAAGCTTCCAAAAAGAAAGAAAGAAAAAAAAGAAAGAAAAGAAAAAAAAAAAGAGAGAGAGAGAGAGAAAGGAAAATTCTAAGCTGCATGTTAATAATGTGAAAATGAATGGTGTAAATGTTTGTTTTTTATCTCTTCACAATTCATTTCATGCTCTCTTTTCCTTTTAGGGTGCTTACAAAGAGGGATAATATATCATGGTTTCTAAAATTAAACAAAAATGCAAAACAAATAATGTATTCAGATAGAACAATAAACATGTGAGAGGAGAATGATTAAATAAGATTCTTAAATTTAAATATAATATATTTTGAAATTTGAATGTAAATTTCAACTGAACTAAGCCCAAAGATTTATTCAGCAAAAAGATCCACAAGGTGATTTCTCTAGTTGTAACTTTATCTAAACTTCCATTCCTCTACTGAATTTCCATGCCATTTCCAAATTACTCTTTTTTCTTTTTAATTGGACATATAGTCAAAGGAAATGTATACGGAAGAGGAAAAAAATCACATTTTCATTTTTAAGCCAGTATGCCCTTGGTGCCAAGTACAATGCTCTTAAAACTTGAATGTGCATTTGGATTTCCTGGGATCTTGTTCAAGTGAAACCTCTGATTCAGAAAGGTCTGGGTTGGAGGGTAAGAATCTGCATTTTTAGCAAGCTTCCAGCTGAGGCCCATGGGACATCACTTTGAGTATCAAAGTGCTAGAGACCAGATGACAATCCCTAAACAATCCCCATAAGTGTCACATCTTTCTTGAAAAAGAGAAGAGGACAAGGAAATTCAGATTTAAGGAACATTAAAAAAAAAAAAAGAAAAAAAGCAGCATAGCATTGAATAAGCCTAGCAAACAGAATGTATCCATAAAGGCCCCTGAGGTTATTTTAAGTCTATAAGATCAAGGCTAACAAGGGCGATCAAGAAGCAGGAGCTATAGTAACAGAACAAATCTGATATGAATTGCATACAAAGAGAGATATTCTGAAGCAGTAATGTAATAATGATGATAATATAATGATAATAAAGCTAGTATGTTATAGCACCTTTATGCTGTCTATAATGTTTGCTCATAGTCAACTTGGATTATAATTAAAGCTGAACCATTGTGTACTAAAACGGCTCAACATCTGTCCCTCTGAACAAAAGATAATAGTATTTAAAAAGAGTGAATGCAAAAATAAATTAGAATTTGGTATCTTTCGTATTTGACCAAGTACATTTTGCTATGGGAGGGAGATACATGCATTGGGATTCTGTTGCAAATTATTCATTTTAAGACAAAGAAAAAACATAGAAGTAGTTCTCAAAGTAATGATTTAGGGCTTGAATTTTACATGTTTTCCAAGGGCCTTTATGACTATACATAATTCATGAATCCGTATTTCTGTAATGTTAGATTTTTTTTTCCCCCTGGAAGTGTTTTTTAATGATTGGGTCACATGGCCAGAGCAGTCCTTTAATGTCCTTTAATGTCTCTCTTTTTCCTGGTTTATCATTTTTCCATTTTGCTTAGGAATACATTAGCCTTTGCTATATACCCTCAAAACATCTACTTTTGCAATCAGCTTGGAACAGAAAATGAACAGTGGGACCTAATTGAACGTGATGTATTTAAAATCTCTAAAACTGATACAATTTTGAAATGAGGAACGCTTATACATATACACAATAAAGATTAAAAGATGACCAGCACAAAATAGAGGAATGTATGCCAGCTGAACACATTTCACTCTGTAGCCAAAAGTATTTACTGAATATTTAAAAAAAAAGCATGCTGTTCTGAAATGATGCAAATGTTTCTCTATGAAAACCAAAGGAGTTTCACAACTTAAAAGTTAATTTTTACTTATAAATAGTTCATTAGACATGTTAGTATGGTTTTTATTTTAAAAAATCGGGTTTTTAGAGTCTTCTTTCTTAAAAATTCTAGAAATTCAGATATAAATTCAGCATCAGAGGTCTTTGTTTAGCCTCGCAAATCATTCCTACGAGTCCTCATACCTGATCCTTAATACCTCCAAATTGTTTCATACTCGCTTGGTAAATGCAGAAAAACAATCCTTGCTGATTACACTGAATGAAAACATTTATGAGTCCAGTAAACATAAAAGCATATGCTACAGAACAACTACATATAAGTATTTTAATGCATTCCTTAAAAAGTTTGGACTTGGTGATATTTTAATAGCACAGACTTTTTTAAATGAGAGTTTGGAAGGAATCTTACTTTGTTTATTACTCAGCCTTTTCTCTCCTGGGAGAGTTTTCCTATATTAATTGCTTCTGTGCTCAGATGCTTCTAATTATTAACCTGCAGGTGTCTCTAATCACTGTGTCTTCCAGCAGAGTTTTGTTCGAGGGCCATTAGCTGTGATGCTTAATTACAATACACTGTACCTAGTTTTGTGTACTGTGGCTTCCCAGACCTCAGAAAATAGTCATTGTCAATCATTTTCTACAATTAACCACAGTGCCCTGTATCTCTTTCTCTGTTACTAAATTGGATCTGAGAGTGTAGAATTATAGAGGGAATCCTTAAAACTGAAGAGACTATTCTCTGAAACACTACCTAATGATACCTAATGATAATCTCTGGGATATTTCAATGCGAAGAATGTAAATGTATTCCCATATTTTAAAATCTGAAATCTGATGTCATAAAATGTATACAGGCACTGTATCTGGAAGTGCGCAGGGTTCTTAGAAATACTTCAGCTCTGGGGCGCCTGGGTGGCTCAGTGGTTTGAGCCTCTTCGGCTCAGGTCATGATCTCAGGGTCTTGGGATCGAGCCCCACATTGGGCTCTCCACTCCACGGAAGCCTGCTTCCCCCTTTCTCTCTGCCTGCCTCCCTCTCTGCCTACTTCTGATTTCTCTCTGTTAAATAAATAAAGTCTTTAAAAAAATACTTTAGCTCTTACGTTTTAAAATGAGAAAAGCACAGTTGCGATAGACTTCAAGTTAGAGACTTCTGGGTCTGAGCCTCATCTGTTACGTTGCACTGTTTGACTTACTGACTTACCGTGCCATTTCCAAAATGTTCAGGAATATGTTAACTTGAATAATGTCACTATTAGGACATATTCCTGCTGCAAAATTATTCTAGAGCTTCAAACTATGTATCATCTACTTTATGTCAGAATAAATTGTTGAATAAAAATCAACATGCAACTAAAGATGTCCATAGGTCAATAGTTTTCTCCTACTCAGAGTGCTTATTTGGATCTCTGAATATGTCTTTTGACCCAGACGTGGCATCTAAATGGGGCACTATGATTATGGCCCTGCCTATGACAGAAAGAAAAAAAAGGCAAAGCCTGATGTGTGATCAAACATAACCCTGTCTGCTGGTTTCCATGCCTGCCCTTGTAATTACTGTTTGTTTTGACTCAGCAAGATCACCAGGGCATTTGTTGTGTGGCAGGTTGACTTTCCTTGGGGGTAATATTTATCTTGTTTGGTGTTTGATCTGTAGGTTGTAAGTTTGGGTTTTCTTGATGCTGTTGTTGTTAGTTACAGTACTGGTTTTAACAATCCAAGTTCTTGTAGAGGTGAGAAAGGTGTGCTGTCAATCTGTTAATGTCACACTCAGTGATTCTAAATAATCAGAATTATTTAGCATGTTGCCTAGACTCATTTGCCTACCTGGATTTACCTCTTCAGATACAGTTCATCTTCCGCACATTTGAAAATAGCAATGTCATCACTCCTCTTCCAGATAATTCACTTTCCTCTCTACCCTCTGGAACTTATATTTCAAATACTTTTGAAGTGACGAAATAGCTTTTAAAAACTCTCTGCATTTCTTTTTCTTGAAAATAACATTAGTGTTTTTAGGACTTTCAGCATCTGTTACCTGTACCATGCTAAGCAAAAAATGTATTCAAATAACAAAAAAATAAAATGAACAAAAATGCACAGCTCTGATGTAAATACAAAACTGAGGATATGATTAAATGATTTTCAAAATCTACTGAGAACTTTCTGGAAAATAATTTACTTGTATTAATTTATTCATGGTTATTTAACATATTTGTGCACTGTTAACTTTTTCTCCCCATCTATGAAATTGAAAGAGACTTATTCTTGTACAGAATTTTATCCTAGGAAACTCAAATTTTATTATACTCAAAACAGAACGTTCTAAGCTACTCTGCCTGTGAAGGAGAATTTCAAAGATAAGCAACTCTTAAAAATGAGATCTCAAATAGTGTTGGCTTCCCAGCATTAATTAGTTTCCATTATCAATTTGTTATGTCCATGCTAGGGGTGGTCATATCTGTAAAAGGATATTAACTTGGAGTTCTGCCTACAGGAAGGAAAATGACCTCATTGACTTACATGATAGCAAACAAAAATATCATCATCACCCATTAGATCACTTATTTTAGAGCTCCTCTGATTTTTCTAAAGCATTAATCAGCTATATTACAACTGTTTAAAAAGAAATATAATGATTCTTTCTGAAATAATTACCCAGAATCATGAACAGTCATATGTATGATTTACTCCATAATACATATAAGTATAAATGACTGACTTAAAATTTTCATTGAAAAATTCTTACATATTGTCTCTTTTAATCTATTAGGGAAGTCTATACAATCAGATTAATTACCTCATAAGCTTACAAGAGAAAAAGTATGTAAGAAAGTATGTAAGAAATCTTAAAATATTGAAACATATTCCTAATTACTTAACGCTACTGTCATGCTTACCTTTTTTGTGATATATATATAAATAATCAAACTTTGTAGTCATTAGCAAAGCCCTCTAATGTGCTAGGAAAACAATCTACAGGCCTGTTATCTCAGTTCTTTATTCTAATCTCTCTGAATAATGAGGCAACTTCAGTATATTAATAGTGTCATTTTCTGGTTTTTGTCCTCAACAGAGGCGTATGATGGAAACCATTTATCTCAAACCAATTTAGTATTGCACTATAGAAGGAAGGAAGTAAATGGAAGAAGTCTTGTATTATGATTTATTTCGTGCCATGTGATCTAAGGTTGCTAACTATCCATTTACTTTATCTGGTGTCCAATACAAGATTGCCTAATTAAATTCTGATGTCCAAGGAGTAGCTATTATCAAACCAATGGTTTCCTAAGATTGTTAAAAATATTCAGTGTAGAGTTGGTGCTGGAACTTGTTGTTCAACAATGTTCTCTTTCAAGATTGCATTAGAGAGTTTCGCTTAAGAGAGTCCTCAATTTAATTATTCAAGTTAAAGCTATATTCAGGCAATAGAGCAATGCAATGAGAAAAATTCAACTCTGAAACTAGACACCAGCTGATTCTAAATGACCCAATATATATTGCCTTTTGTTATCTATAGCACATCCATAATAATTAATAAACATTTATCAAGCCTCTGTGTGAACACACTAGGGGGTTTAATTATCTCTTCTTGCTTAGTATGGGCATAAACAATATAATGAATCATCTAAGTGGCACATCTTCACTTGTTTTTTATGATAAATTAAAAAGCTTCTTAGGAATTAAGTTTAAATTCAGCACAATTCTGTTTTATAATATAACAATTAGAAATACCAAATAAACACAAATTATCCTCATTGTCAGTTAATGAAATTTATTTAATATAATATACTTTGAGAGGATTGTAAGGACTGAGAAGATTTTATGTGGAAATATGGCATAATTTAAGATTTTTCATTATATCTTTAAGCATTTATTGAGGACCTATCATCCTCTAAACTATGCGAGGCGTCAGGGATACAAATAAAAGAGATAGTCCTTGTTTTCATGGAACTCACTTTTCAACAAGGTGGAGGATTCTGGAGAGAACCAAGCACAGTACTGTTAGAGCTGTAGGGAAATGCAGCAGAGAAGCCTGAGGAGGGGGTCGGCTCCTAGGCCAAGTCAAGATTTACTAAACAGCGCTCCCCTAGGACCATGACCTCTGCTAGCTTCAGTTCTCAGCTTTGGTATCTAGGAACACAGTTGTAAGCAACTAAAAGAGCAAGTCAGGGAAGGGGTCTTTATTTTGCAAATTAGGGATTTTTTTCATGTTATTATCCCAGATACTTTCCTATCAGATTATATTTTAATCTTTCCTGTTTTTAATTCTAACACTAGTGTCTCTCTAAAGAAGCAAAGAATTATGTTCAAATGGGAGATGGCTGTAGGAAATGGCTCCCTGTCATATCTCACCAAATGGTCATGATAAATATGACAGACTACCTGCCAATAGCATATAGAAGTTGATATCAAAGTGCAAAGGAGAAATGGTTAATCTTTTTGAGAAGGTCTGGGTCAGCAGAGTTGAGTCACGTACTTGACTCTATTACATAAAAAATAGATGCAAGTAAGCCTGAAACTCAAGGGCAAAAAATGAAAGAACAGATGTGTGACTGATTTTAAGGCTTTTGTAAGACTCAGATCCACACAGAAAACACTGACTGGCCAAGACCTAGGAAATCTCACACAGGTTTGTATAAACAAACTAATAATTATATAATAATATAATAACAATACAATACAGTTTCTATAACATGTATAAATTTAATACTCTTTCTAGTGGGTGATTTAAATTAATTTCATGGGTCATTTCGTCTGTCCTCAATTTTCCCTCACAAAGGGACTTAAGAACTTAAGCTAAAGTAAGATTCAACTGTACAATACCATCCTTGGGATCAAGGTGACTCTTTAATTTAGCCTTGAAGAGCGTGAAGTTCTGTTGGGTAGAAAAGGCAAAAGTCCACTGCACGTTAATAAAATGCATGTTGATCAAAAAATATTTTAAAAAATGGTATATCTCAAGAGTATAAGATTTCGAAGATTAAGCTGTACAAAAGTGAAGCTGGTATGAAAACTACCATCACTTATTAATATCAGAGTTAAGAAAGTCGGGCCATTATTCCTACTCGAACTATCCCAGGATAGGTATTATCTAAAAATATCTCTTTTCACACACTTGTACATTCACTGTCTATAATTACTCCATCACAAAAATAGAACTCAAATTAGAGGCTGTATGCATGCCACCCTTGAGTGCTAGGGTCAGGGAAGAAAAAAGAAAGTGGATGGTCTTGTGAACTGTGTCTGATACCTCTTACATCTAAGAACCACTTAGTAGGATATCTCTCTAAGGTTTTGGATTATTTCACTCTAGGTATTTCAACTACCGGCTTTGAGTGGACCAACATTGCTTGATGCTCACACGGCACACTCTGCCTTTGTCCTTGAGGTTTTCTTACTGTTTCCGAGACACGAGATGTCATGGGACACAGCAGGGACTGCCTGTGGGCAACTTGGAAGTGTGTGAATTTGAGTGGAGGAGGGGTATGTGAACCGCTCATGAAGCAAACCTGTGACAATATAAATGGGAGTATGAGATATAATTTCTCCTTTCCTTGCTTCAAGATGGACTGAGATTCGCTAGTTCATACGACCTTTTAGAGATGGTGAAATTATGCTTGAGACGAAGTGTAGAAAGATTGGTAATTCACCTCCATAATTTTGCTCTCCTCCTTTCCTTTTCCCTTACTGTGACTTCCTTGGAAAAGCACTTCCTAACACAATATTAGCATGAAAAGTTTTTATTCTCTTAGCCCTCAGGGCTAAGAGAATAACCTGTTACAAAAAATTCATATAGACACTGTGTATTAAGTCCCCTTTTAAACAAAGCTTTGGAAAAAAAATAATGACAAATATTTCCTTAAAATTATTTGTATTAAGCTTTAAGTGGTAAACTTTTACTAGACTTTCACTTTCTAGCTCTCAAAAGCAAAACAAACCAAAAAATTTTATCTGGTCCCAAATATAATAGACAACAGTAAGCCCAACCTCTGAATTTATGGTCTTATATCTGGAACAAAAGCCTCTGGCCTCTTGAGAAGTACGGAATGTCAATATTTATTCTTTGCACAAGGCATTAGAATGACAGCTGTCTCAACAGTCACTCACTAAGACTCTATCTATCCAAATTTCATTTTCTCCCTTTTTTCCAATTCAGTGTCTCTGGGTAAGTCAGTACTTTCAACTATGCCCCCTCTTTAAAACACTAATCTTTCGATTTTTTTTTTTTAATATTTTTAAATAGTCTACTGGCATTTCCACTTCCTTCTGTCTCCGTACTTGGATACATTTAAATACTTAGTTACCAGTTTATTTTCTTCCTACACATTTCCATAAAAAAAACCCCACAAATAATTTTATGTCTTTACTATCCCCAACTTTTAGCTTGATTTGCCAGTTACATTCTCAACAGTTATATATTACCAACTGCTTATACAACTTTATCACTTAGACATTTCACACTTAGAGATCCTCTGAATTTATTTGTACATCATCATTTTCATCGTATATCACTTAAAGTTTTTTTTTAACCTCCCATATATAATATCTTTGTTTGAAATCACTATTCTAGGTATTTCTTATGAAAGGCACATTGAAATTGTTTCTGAAGACTCTTTTTTTTTTCAGTTCTATTCAACCCAATTATCAACATGTCTTTCAGACTCACATCTTTTTTTCCACAACCACTTGAATGACTCTAGTCCAGACCCTCATCACATCATAGCTGACTATTAGAATGGATATCTAGGCAATATTCCACCTAATAATCAACTCATCATCCTACTGTTCGACTGAAGTGTGGAATTAGCCTGTTGTTACTCTGCTTGAGAGATGACAATATTTCTGAAAGATTTTTTTTTTTTTATTTGTCAGAGAGAGAGAGAGAGATCACAAGTAGGCAGAGAGGCAGACAGAGACAGAGGGAGAAGCAGGTTCCCTGCCGAGCAAGGAACCCGATATGGGACTCGATCCCAGGATGCTGGGATCACGACCCGAGCCGAAGGCAGCCGCTTAACCAACTGAGCCACCCAGGCGTCCCGAGAGATGACAATATTTCTCAACATTGCATCCATGTTTTTTTTCTACCCAACTTTCAAAAATATGATTAATATAATTAAGTAGACATTTATTTTTATTCTTTTAAAAATTTTATTTAGAGGGTATTATGTTAAGCTAAATAAGTCAATCAGAGAAAGACAGTTATATGATTTCACTGATAATGTGGAATTTGAGAAACAAGGCAGAGGATCATAGGGGAAGAGAGGAAAAAAGGAAACAAGACAAAACCAGACAGGGAGACAAACCATAAGAGACTCTATCTCAGGAAACAAACTGAGGGTTGCTGGAGGGGAGGGGTTTGGGAGAGATGGGGTGGCTGGGGGATGGACTGGGGAGGGTATGTGCTATGTGAGTGCTGTGAATTGTGTAAAACTGATGAATCACAGACCTGAAACAAATATATGTTAATTAAAAGCCTCCCGATGAGCAGGGAGCCCTAGGCAGGGCTCCATCCCAGGACCCTGGGACCATGACCTGAGCAGAAGGCAGAGGCTTAACGACTGAGCCACCCAGACACCCCTTAAGTAGACATTTAAACAGTAATTTATTAATTCTTTAACTTATTTGTTCAAAATACATGTGACAAGTCTTATGCTTGTTACTGGCACAGCTTTTTCCATAGAGACTCTTATATTCTCCTGGAAGGAAAAGGAGAACAAAAATGTAATTGCCCTAGGGAAGATTAAGTGCTATTTACATTAGGTAGATGTTATCTAAACAGGATTAAGGTAGAAAAGGGTTAAAGGAAAGCATCATCTAATCAAAACACAAAAGGTGAGTAGACATTGGCTAGAAGTAGAAGAGTGAGAAATTAGGGAGTGATACTAACAGAATGACTCAGAGTCAGAAAGGAATGGTTCCATTCATAAAACTGGAATTTTATTGTGGATAAGCCACAGGTGATAGGTGAGAGTGTGGTAAGAGATGATATAGAGAGGAGGTAAGGGACTAGGTCTGGGCTGTCTGACTTGATAGCCCCTAGTCACATTTACATTACCTTACATGTATATTAGCTAAAATTATCATCTCATTCCTCAGTCACACAAGCCACAGTTAAAGTGATCATTAACTGCATATGGCTAGTAGCCATCATATTGGACAGAGCAGGAATATCATAGGAAAGTTTTATTGGGAAGTACTAGTCTAGATCTTGGAAGATGTGGTGTTTTCCAACGGGGTAACCAATAGTGTTTGTTAACAGGTTTTAAGAAGTAGTGTTTTTTTCCAAAGTACCTATTTAAAAGGAAAAAAAAGGCATTTTCTTTTTTTATAAAGATTTTATTTATTTACTTGACAGAGAAAGAGAGATCACAAGTAGACAGAGAGACAGGTAGAGAGACAGGGGGAAGCAGGCTCCCCGCCGAGCAGAGAGTCCATACAGGGCTTGATCCCAGAACCCTGAGATCATGACCTGAGCTGAAGGCAGAGCCTTAACCCATGGAGCAACCTAAGTGCACCATACATCTTCTTTTTTAAATGTGTATTTTTTTTTTATTACTAGTGAGGTTTTTCTATGTTTGCTTCAGGAAGCTTTCTTTCTTTCTTTCTTTCTTTCTTTCTTTCTTTTTTAGGGTTGACGTGTTGAGAAAAGCACTAGTCCAAATTCCAGTTCAAAATTAGCCATGTGATCCTAGGGAAATTATCTGGGTTCATGGCTTCTCTGTTCTTGAAGCTTTTAAATGACATTAAGCTGCCATGACCACCTGTTCTTACTTCTAGGTAAGAAATAATTTAATATAAAATTAAATTAAAAATAAATTTTAAAAAGAGAACCTATTTTCAAAGCAACTTTTATTGAGTCCTAAAGTACAGAAGGGTGTATCAAAGGTAGCACATTGTCACATGGGGTAGGGGTTGGGGAGTGGTTAGTGGGATGGTCTTTACCCTCTGCCTTCCCCCATCCAATCTTCACACTTCAATTAAAAAGAGGCTTGGGTTATTAAATTAAGACTCCCGGTATTGCTTCATTAAAAAAATGTTCTGCTACTGAAATCAATAAACACAGCTTCTCTCCAAAATCTTTTCTGATATTCTCTGATTCAACAAAACCTGAATTCCAGCACCAGTATTTGCCTGCAATCACATTCTGGGTAAACTGAAGTGCAGTCTTTCCACAGCGTGCATGTATTAGTCAAACCTTAGGAAGCCATCTCAGACATATTATCTCCGGCCAAAGAGACTCGCCATATTCCCACTTGGATTACTGTTTGCATAGAACGGAACTAGTGAGTGTTTTGAAGCATGAAGTTTATTGGAACAAACCCCAACTGCTGAGATTACTAACTACAGTTATCTCTAAAACTCTATCACTATAGATTTATAGTCATTTAGCACTAGGGAATTCAAAATATTTTGGTTACTTTAAAGACATTCAAATTAAAATAGCATTGTTAATGGATTGTAAGAGCCTAAAAAAAGACTTTTAAATGAATCTAATTCAGTATTATAAGGGTGGACATTAGTAGAAGCACAGTTAATACTGATTTTCCAAAAGTTTTATATAGGTAAATGGAAAATGGGTGTGGAAATCCAATTAAAATGCATGTGAATATGGATTAGGTAAAATTTTATAATAATTTCAATGAAATTCGTGTATGTATTCCATCAGGATTATCATTGCAGCCATATATGGGGAGAATCATGTTAAGTAGATTTTGTTACCTTATGACATTGCAGTCTTGACCATTTTTGAAGCATCATCTACACATCACTCCAAAAACTGCTTTTGATTGTCTCATGCCACTAAAAGATTTGGGCTCCAAGTTTTAATCAATGCCAGTAAGAGTTAAGGAACCTGATTTATTGGCTGATTTTTTTTTTTTTTTTTTTTTTTTTTTGTAAATATTCACAGGCACGCAATGCTTAAAATCCTCTAATCTCTGTTGGAATTACTTTGGTTCAGGCTTCCTCCAGAAAATAGTACCTGATAAGGGCTTATAACCTTTAACATAAGGGCCAGTTTTTCCTGGATCTTGTAATGCCCTCAGAAGTTGACAGATTGTTTGGTGAGAACTTGAAGAAGTTCTTCATCATTTTTATTCATTCTTCACACGATTTAAACACCACAGTGGCTCCTCTGTTGGAGTGAGGCCTATACAACTTCCTCTGAGCTTTTCCAAATCATAGCTGTGCCCCCAAGGCTTGACTGATGAGAGGTGTTGAGAATCTGATTCACATTTACAGTGATCGAGAGAAACCCTTTACCAGGCCAAGTTGCTGCCTAAGATGGGACTGGCTTGCGTGTTTGGGCACTGAGGCTGATTTTTTTTGTCTTGGCATTTGATTCACAAAGTAACTTATGGAAAATACGTCTGAAATGTAGGCCTTTTCTCTTCTTTTCATTGTAACTTGTTAAAGCATAGGATCTTAAAGAAGTAGATATTAAGAGATATTTGAGGTTTGAGAGATTTGAGATTTGAGAGAGAGATACCTGAGATATTACCAAAATCACAGGTCAGGATAATCCGGGACCACCACATCTGGAATGAATTAAATTCTCTACCAAGAATTAAAGGGGAAAAAAATGATAAAATCATCATAAAAATATGCTGTTGAAACATGCACATTTTTAATATGTAATAGTCCATATTAACACTTGGTAATAAACTCAATAGCTCCAGTTCATAGGAAGGTTGGAATAACAATCATTGCCATGCAACAACTATTTATTGAATGTGTACTGTATGCCAGGCACTGTTCTAGATAAAGGGGGAAAGAAGAAAACAGGTAAAGATCCCTGTCCCTATGTAGATTACACTTTAGTAGGGAAGAAAATAATAGATACTTATGTCAAATATAGTGCCAGTGCGCCTGGATGGCTCAGTCTGGTAAGGTCTGACTTTGACTATGATCTTAGGGGTCCTGAGATGTTTCCCTGCAGCCAGGTCCCCACTCAGCAGGGAGTTTTCTTGTCCTTCTACTCTTTGCCCCATTTGTGCTCTCTCTCTCTCTCTCTCTCTCAAATAAATAAAATCTTTAAATAAATAAATATATATAATGCCTATTAGTAATAATGGAAAACTAATTTTAAAAGAAAATGGGACGAGGGAGTATTAGGGCGAGAGTTTGGAATTTGGTTTGTTTTTCAGTTTTAGACAGGGTGGTCAGGGAGGTTCTCTACAAAAAAAGACATTTGAGCAAAGAGGTGCCGGAAGTGAGGTACCAAACTAGGTAACAAACTTAGGGCAGAGGGCTTCAAGTACAGAGAGCACAAATTCAAGGCTCCTGAGAAAGAAATGGGAGTGGAGTAGGAGAAGAGAGGAACTTGGGACCAAACAAAAAGGTCTTTAGTCCCTTGTAAGGACTGCTTTTATTCACATGCAAAGGAAGTCATTTAAAGATTCTGAGCCAAAGATTACTATCATCAAATATACTTTTTAACAGGATCACTCTGCATTGGGAACAGACTGTAGAGAGCCAAGGGTAGGAATAGGGAGACTGGTTAGGAAGATATGATAATAATCCATTAGATAAATGATAGTGGGTTATTGAACTACTGCCATGTGACATACATCATACTAATACATTTATGTGGCATATCTCACTTTTAGTAGCAGTCCAGTAGAGAGAGTTATTATTATCATCCTATTTGTTGTTATTAAGAACATAAAATTGAGGCTCAGAAGAGTGAAATTAACAAACCTACTTAGTATATTGTGTAGTCAGGATTTGAACCCAGTTTTTCTGTTTTGAGTCCACATGATTGGCCACTATATTTCATTACCTAAAATCAGGTAAGAAATCCTACTAGACTAAGCAGTTTACACATATATATATTTATATATATAGATATATAAAGAGAGATGTTTATTTATTTATTTATTTATTTATTCATTTATTTGGAATAAGCTCTGCACCCAACGTGGGGCTCCAACTCACCACCCTGAGACCAAGAGTCACATGTTCTACTGACTGACCCAGCCAGACGCCCCTGGTTAAGCATTTTTAAAGGGGTGATATTAAGGGTGTTTTGCCTCCACCTCAAGTGCCTCCCCTTAAGAAAAGTTTCAGAACAGAGGCACTTTCCCAACAGTTTGACAGAAGGCTTGAAAACGTTTTAGGATGATTTCTAGTTTTTTCATGTGTTTTTGTTGCTATGGTGAATTATATATTTTCTATCATATTTTATTGATCTTGTATAATATGCTTTTTCTCCATTGACCTTATAACACTGACTTTTACTGAACACTCCAACCAGTTTCAGTAAAATAATATTTTTTCATTGATTACTTTGTGATATCTCAGTAGACAGTATTATTAAATAATGACGATTTCGTGTCTTCCTTTTAATCACTTGCCCCTCTTTTTAGACACTTTTAAAAATTTTAATTCCTGTGTGTCTAACATAAAGTTCTATTTTAGTTTCAGGTGTACAATATAGTGATCCAATAGTTCCATATATGACTCGGTATCACTCGCCACTCTTAAATATCCTTATCTCATAGCTCACCTTAGTGGTAATGTTTCTAATACTTCACCATAGGTGTGACATTTCTTGAAGGTTTCTTGTGGATACTCTTTATCAAATCAAGACAACTCTTTCTTTACCAAGCTTGCTAAACAATTTAAAAAGTCTGGAATTGGTTTTGAATGTTATCAAATGTTTTTTCAACATCAATCAACATCACATGGTTTATTTTTTCACATTTCTCTCATTAACATGATGGATGACATTTGTATAATTCTTAATATTTAACCACCTTTGTATTTTTCACGATAGATTTTTTTGAATAGTTCTGGATTTTATTTGCTGGTGTTTCAGAATTTTATACTTCTTTTCATAATTCATATGAATTGTCATCCTAATATTGAACAATACTTTTCTTGTGTACTAAATAATATCCAGTTTGTGTTTTAAGAATATGCTACCTGGTAGAACAAGGTGGAGAGAATTCTATGTTTTTCTATGTTCTGGGTCAGTTTAAATAACTTAGGAATTATTCGTTTTGGTTTTTAATGAAAATCAGTGTAATGCCATTAGCAATTTTATGTCTTTTAAGGGTATTGATATCTGATTACTTTTCCGGTATTTTCCATGGTTGTGGGTCTATTGGTCCTTTTACCTCTTCTTGAGTTGATATGGGTAGTGAAATGCAAGAATTATGGCAGGTATGGTTTGGGAGGGAGAGAGAGTTTTCAGGCAAGTGCCAATTAATTATATTTCAAGACAAAGAAGAGAATGGCAGAAAGGTCCTAGGATAACCAAAATAAGTATTGTTGGTAGATGGCTGGACTTAATGGTGTGAGCTTCATAAAACTAAAATAAATTGGAGAGAGGGAGAGGAGAAATCATGGTCTAAATCTCAATGAGCTAAAGGATTCGAGTACTAGGAATATAGGATGTTTAAGGGATCAGACCTGATGGATTTTTAGGGGAACTGTGACAAAGAAGCTATAAATACTGACATTATTAAAAGGGATGGGGAGGTGGGAAATGTTTTCCAGAACATGCAGAACTCTTTCAGTCTCTGGTTTAGTAACCCTTAGTAGACCACACAGGGAAAGACACCAACAACACACAAAGATCTACACTCCTAGGCAGCTTCACCAGAAGCATTCCGGGAAGCCTTAAGTCTTTGTGATTATGATATCCGCAAGTATGATATATCCAACACTATAGTACCCTGGTTTCTTGACTCTTTGGCTCCAGTTATTTCATCCAATCTTTGCCTCTGTCAGTAGTCATTACCATAATCTCAAATCAAGCATTCCACTTTTAGCTGTCATTTCCTATCTGTTCTGTCCATCCTATCCAGTGTCCAGATGCCAAAAATATTTCCAATCCTTTTGGATTTCTAATTCATAGACTCACTGTCTGACAATCCCATTCGGCCTTCACTTCTCTCACCTGACTTAAATTTCCTGGACCAACCTAATAATCACTTCCTCAAAGACATGCTCTTCTGGTTTACAACATTTCCCTTCATCTGCCCTCCTCAACTGGCAAAAATGTAAATCTCATTGAATTCCTCACCTACCTTTTACCTGCATAGCTGGAGGGAAACACACAACCAGACTGTCTTGGTTCATTTTAGATTCATGACCCATGAACTTTAGTGGAGCCAAAAACTCCTCCTTCATTTCTCTAGCCAATTCATTTTCCCTCTTCCCAAAAGTGGATACTTTTCCCACTCTCTGCAAACCTATGAGACATCCTCTCCACCCCTTCTGTAAGCTGATTCTTTTGCTTGTTAATTCACTGAGAAAACATAAGCAATCGAAGAGGATTTCCACATGCTCCAACAACACTTCAGCGTAACTTCATGACCTGCCTACTATGGCCAACCTCCTACCTCAAAAGATAAATAATTGTTCTGCTTTCTCCTCAATGCCAGCTCTTCCAAACAAAATACCGGATACCATTCCATTCCTGGGTATATCTCACATTTTGTCAAATACTTAAAGTTAACATTCTAAGCTTTTTGGAAGCATGTATTAAACATTGACCTGTGAATGATTTTTGCAATGTCATTATTATTTCTTCTTCTTTTGACAAGACACTTGCATACATAAATTCATTTAATTCATTCCTATCTCAATGAAGAGGGATAGAACGGCCAGGGATAATCTTGGGGATAGGGAAGAGGAAATTCTTTCAAAATCATAATAAGGTCTGATTGAACAAACTGATTATTTCCTCTGGAAAACTTTCAATTTTTTCTTTCTTATTTTTATAAGCAAAATGTAAATAATTATCCTAACACGAAGCCTATATGTTGATAAAAAGTTCTAGCTGATATGGGAAAAGTTCACTTTTTCAGTACTAAGGATTAACAAAGCATTCCCTTGAGCAGTCTTATCTCTCTCAGAAGTCTTGGATACCCTGCTATTTAGGTGGTAGTGTCAATTATCTCCGGAGAAAAAACATCCATTCCTCCTATCTCACAAAACCTCTTACCATTACTTGCATTACAACTTGTTAATTCAATGCATTTCAGATCCTATTAGGTTTTTGGAATACAAATAGGATCTTTTACATGTTTTGATATTGCAAAATATTTCAAAATATCATCTCTGTGGATCAAAAATATGATAACTGAATTATCTTTTTGCTATTGCTGTGGATCAGGCTGTTGTCTTCTGAAACTGATAAATGCCTGTTTAAATCATAGATGTCTGCGATTTAGTGTATCTTTCTACCTTGAATTGGTACATCAGAGTATATAAGAATGGCATTGCTTTGATGTATTTTTGAAGATAAAATAATTTCCAATTATTATTATATAATTTTCTTTCTATTGAAGAATGATGTTGTGTCTTTGAAAAACAGATCTATTTACCATATTTGCTTGCCATTGGCAGTGTTGTCATATGGGAGAGATGTCTGAGAATGAAACACTCTATGACTTGAGCTAAAGTAGTCTCAGCAAATTATGGCAGTTCTCATTTGAATAGTTCTGGGCTTCTGAATTGCTTCCTAACTAAAAATTATTCTAGTCAAATTTAATCTTGTTCAGAAATATAAAAACTTATTTTCTCTGTTCGTCAGAGTCAGAGTACTTGGAGAAAACGCATTCATCTATACTGAGTCACCTTACTTTTTTCCAAATCATGACAGGTTTGACTTAATCCAAGTTGGCTGTATTAGTTCAGAAAAGCCCAATTTTTTTTTTCATTCAACAAAAACAAATAGGATCATATTTGTATGGCAGAACCAGTATAGTTTTCTTTTAGCTATCTTAGTTTTGGGTTTTGTCCTCTTAGAAAAGGTATTAAAAAGCATCGTGTTAATTCTTTCCATACTAAGCGTGTTAGTAAAAATTGAAACTCTGAAAGCAAAAAATAGATTTTAGCTTCAAATTGCAGCATTTCTGCCATGGAAAGTATTTTTTTCTTGCCTCTTTTTTTGCTCTTTTCTTCCTCTTTTCCCTGTCATCATCCTATTTATCTTCCTCTTCATTCTTTTAGTCTCTTCTTGAAGAATCTTCATGATCAATTAAATTTTCCAGTGTTTTCGCCATAATTTTATTTGGCTCTAAAAAGTAAACATATAAGATAAGTTTACCAAACAACTCCATCGAGTGAAACAAATAGGTGCTGGTTGGTAGTATGCCAAATACCCACCCGATATTTTCCCTGGTATCTAAATCATCATAAATTTTTAAATAATTTAAAGTTTGAGATAGTTCGAGTAGAGACCAGAGGATCACGTTTAGTGCCATGAAAATTACACATTTCTAACCTATTTACAATTGAATTATAATGCACTCGTTATTCATTAACCTTTATCACAGTATATATTTATAGCACATGTAATTTCTTTAGTAATTACTGGGTGAAATCTATACTTTTAGGCCCAAGTACATGCTCATATAATGATGTTTTAAAAGTAGCTCTGAGAACAGTAGTAGGAACCTTCCAAAAAGGAAGCTTTACTTTCCTTTGGACTTATATAAGTAGCAAAATTAAGTTCTTGGGATTCTGCAATAGAATAGCAGAATAGCTGGGGCACCTGGGTGGCTCAGTTGGTTGAGCGACTGCCTTCGGCTCAGGTCATGATCCCCAACTTCCAGGATTGAGTCCCGCATCGGGCTCCTAGCTCCTTGGGGAGTCTGCTTCTCTCTCTGACCTTCTCCTCTCTCATGCTCTCTCTCACTCATTCTCTCTCAAATAAATAAATAAAATCTTTAAAAAAAAAAAGAAAAGAATAGCAGAATAGCTAAAATAACTTCAAAATAGGATGAGATTACATCATAGAGCACTTGAGAAAAAAAGTTTTATGTTCCTGTTTAAGAAGACAGTTTTCATTCACTCTAGCTTGGTTATTTTATGGTCACGCAAATTAGTTTCTGATTTGGAATAAGGCATTTTTATTTTTTTTAATTTATTTTTTTAAAGATTTTATTTATTTATTTGACAGACAGAGATCACAAGTAGGCAGAGAGGCAGGCTCCCCGCCGAGCAGAGAGCCCAATGTGGGGCTCGATCCTAGGACCCTGGGATCATGACCTGAGCCAAAGGCAGATGCTTTAACCCACTGACCCACCCAGGCGCCCCTGAATAAGACGTTTTTAATTAATTTCATTTTTTGACAACTCGAATTCTCCCGGCTGCCCTATATATCCCTCACTTTGTCAAAAGTGCACTTCTTGTTTATTTGACCTTTTGCACTTGGAACAATTAGACTCTTTCCTTTTGCTCTTTGGACAGTTCGCCTTCTCATTTATCATAAGCATGTAGAGGAGTTCTCACCTCTGCTTGGAGTCCTACACTTGGCCCTCTACCAGGAGCTCATTGCTTTCACTGCAATGTCACTGACAGTTTGGTGTATTTGAGAGAAAACTGCTTTCTCTATCTCTGGCAGAAGGCAAAATCATTTCTAACCTTTCACCTACCTATGAACCTCTTATTTTCTACTATAAACTTTATGTATGCTATCAATAATCCAGATGAGACATCAATATTTCTATGTAGAGGAATCCATGTCACTTAATATTAAGTCGATCTTTATTTTTTGTATTTTTAAAAATATTTATTTATTTACTTGAGCGAGAGGGGGAGAGTGCGTGTGCACAGACATCCATGCACAAGCAGCGGGGAGGAGCTGAAGGAGAGGGAGAGAGAGAGGGAGAGAATCTCCAGCAGACTCCCCACTGAGCTCTGACATGGGGCTTGATATCAAGACCTTGTGGTGTATTGATTGATTAAATTTCGCATTGAATACAAAGACAAATAATAATAATAATGAGATACTTTTATATTTTCCGTAAATGCTTTTGGGTGAATAGAGTTGGGATAAATAATGTTCTTTCACATGTTTAAATGCTGTTATCTTCCATTTTAAATCTTAGAATAAATCCTATTCAGTTGATAAAATTAGTAATTAGAATTTTATCCAGTCTATGAATTAAAATTAAGTGTTGAAATTATGGTTTTATGTAACTTACTTGATACAATTATCATTTTCTGATAATATTGTTGACTGAGAATTTATCATATTTTCATTAGACAGGAACTATTAAGATTGAAATATTTTAGGACATGATCCCAATGATTGTGATGTTAGATACTTAAGAAAATTTAGGAGAACTTTTTAACATTTAGAGAATTTCTGAGTATTTTTAAATTCTATCTTAAGCTCTAAATTTTAGCAGAAATCAAATCTTGACTTAACTTGCCGTAAATTGCTGCGTCATTGCTGGATGACACTGGGGTCACCAAATTGCATTTAGCACTTAGTCCGTAGTGTGGACAGCTGTCACTGCTGTTTATGAAAGTTAAACATTGTACTCCGAGAGTCCTTTCAGATCTTTTAGTTATACATGGGTTTAAAAATATGATGGACATTGAGTGTCCAAAATATGAGTGCCTAATTTACATATGGCTCACAAACACTATGCAAAGCAGTTTTCATTTTTACTTTATAGTTATGATGGATCTATCAGTAGTTGGAATAGGATTGAAATTTAGACACACATTAAAAATGCTAATTATATTCTTGTGTAACTGCATAACAACATCAGGAAACAGCTGCCTTCACCAAAAAAAAAAAAAAAAAAAAAAAAACCACTGGCTTTAACTTATATTAAAGAGAGTTTCAGCAGTTTTGTAAAACTTTGAAACATCCCAATGAATTTTTTGATGATTTATGTGAGGCCTGGAAATTTTATTCCTGAAAATGTCCAACGCACAGGAGGCTCATAATCTTAAAAAAGCAAAGTAGAGGGTATGATACTGACATCAGTATCAAGCACATAGAAAAATCGTGCCCTGCGACAAGTGCAGATGTCCAAAGTTGCAGACACAGTAAACCAACCAACATGACTTGATTGTAAAGACGTAAATGCTGCAAGAAGAAAAGAGCCAGAAGGTCCTGAAGGTTAAATTGACCTTATCAGTGTGTATTTTTCCCTTTATAAATGTATGTCCTAGTTCCCTAGTTAAAATGAAAGGTCTTCAAAGACAGAATAGCCTCAACTTTTTTTTTTTTAATTTTTGAGTTGGATTGGAAATACAGAGTTTATATGTTGTTGACTAAATCAATAAACGACATGGAAGCTTTTTTTTTTTTTTCAGTTGGATGTCCAGTGGATATATCCAATAGTGGCACCTTGTTGTCATATATTTAACCTATCTATTTAATTAATTAAATAAACAGTTGATGATAAATAACAACCAAAAATGCTCATAACCAACTCAGTATAGTTTTTATAGTTCTGTAGTTATTTTATTTGTGTTTCTAAAATATCTTTGTACATCAGAACACTCATTACGGTGAGACAGCTTCTTTTCTTTAACATATAATGTATTACTTGTTTCAGGGGTACAGGTCTGTAATTCATCAGTCTTACACAATTCACAGCACTCACCATAGCACATACCCCCTCCCCAATGTCCATGACCCAGCCACCCTATCCCTTTCCCCACCCCCAGCAACCCTCAGTTTGTTTCCTGAGATTAAGAATCCCTTATGATTTGTCTCCCTCCCTGGTTCCATCTTGTTTCATTTTTCTCTCCTTTCCCCCCACGTACCCTCAGCCTGCCTCTCAAATTCTTCATGGTAAGACAACCTCTTCACCACCAAAAGGTATGAGTAGAAATGTGTTAACACTGTCTCTCAAAAAAGGCATGAGGGCTTGTTCACTTCCCCCATAGAATTAAGAATAGCAGATATTTAAAAAAAAAAAAAAAATAGCAGATATTAGTTATTGCTGGGTCTTTTGGTATACTTTATTATTTATTTTAAAATACTGTATCTCATGGAGAGAAAAGAGGATAGAATACTTCTGTGAAACAAATAAATGTTATAATAATTACATGTCTTAGTAATATACAGGCTATATTTTTAAAGTTCTACAATTTAAATTATCTTTATACTTTTAGTACAGTTTTAACACAATTAAATCACATAAGTCAATCCAAAAATATCACAAATGAATAATTCCAATAGATCTGATTCAATAAATTCATACACTAATAAGTACTAAGTTACAATTGTAAAGCAACTTTACTTAAGATGGTTACTGATAGAATTTATAGGTAGTACATACTGTGGAAACTTTGATACACATAGAGTTTAATTTAGTGTGTGTGTGTGTGTGTGTGAGAGAGAGAGAGAGTTGGTGTGTTCTTAAAAACATTGTGAAATAACAGTGGTTTACATGCTAAGGTCCTATCTATGTTTGGTACTTTTAATCTCATTTTGTCATTTGACGTAATCTCATTTTGTGAATGAATATCAACAATTCCTAATTTAAGTTTAGGCAAAATTTATATATAAGGCAGGAGACTCTCCCCACCCAGCTGCCCAGTTCAGTTTCAGGAGGAATTTTACTTTTAGTCTTTATCAGTTCAGTGAATCTCCTTACCTCAGTTTGAGAACAGTAAAATTTCCTCCAGTAGTATGTATGGTGGAGTGAAGAATAGCTATTATATTAACTAAGTTTCTCTGTACATTTGGGGTCATCTCGTGTTCTTTGGTAACATAAATATTTCTTAAAAATATATGTTCTACTATGTCCAGCACAGAAAGAAAGAGACTATTTCTAGCTGGCATTTATTATATTCCAATTATTGAGTGAAGGCAGGATTCCATCCCAAGAACTGCAGACATTCAAGTACAGAGCCCTCATTTTCTTGGTGTTGGACGGGAGAGAAGACTAGTTCACGCGATAACCCTAAGATGTGGAAAAAGAGTAATTGCACACCAGTTCCATGTGTTTTCAAAATCACCAGCACCACATGCAGGATATATGCAACCTTTCCTCCACTTTCCTCAAAAGGAAAATCTTTTTTTTTTTTTAATAGCCAATCTAGTGTAGCGCTATAAATAAAACCAGATTTTTTTTTTCAAGGGGGGGGATGAGAAAGTTTTGATAGAACTCTTGATCTGACATTTAAGTCTGTTCGCAATTTTTCCTCAATTGTTATCCTTTAAAAAAAAATAGGGTGATTGCAAAAAGCAAAAATCTAATCCAGTTGTTATGTCAAAAGCATGCAAGCTCATATATGTGAAGATTACTATGTAAATAAATACCATTGGATGACAAATGTAAAAAATGTACATGGATTTAAATAATGCCTCTTGCTTACGATCTAAAAATTAAATTGTCTCTTAGATTATTTCACAAACCCTTGACAATCTTGCTATGTAGCATGGACATTTTAAAGTAATTTTAATATTGCTTAATTATAATCTTCATAAATTATTTTTAAATTACTCAGTTTCTTCAATAACCATTTTCTTTCCATAAAAGATAATTTGCAAGGATATGACCTTGACATCTACACAGACTTATTTGACATGAACAGATACTATTTTTTCATTTACTAATCAAACATTTATTGAGCACCTCTTGAGTATGAGACATTGTTCAAAGCCCCACCTTCATTGTTTGCATTGTATTCTTTCTCTGGGGTGTGGTTAATTTCACATTTCCTTACCGCAGTATCACACACCCAAAATTATTTAGAATTAGATGAATATTCATGAATACTTATTATACTCATTATTCTATACATTGTACTCATTAGTATATGTTTTTGAAGCATATAAAGGAAGGTTTATTCCTCTGGAGCAATATTAATGGCAGATTTAATGACCTTGTGTCATGGAATGGGAAGTGGACCCTTTTCCCACTTTGACTAACTTTAAGTTTGACTCTAAACTTAGATTAGTTGGAGAAGACCCTTCTGTCAGAATTCATGAGATGGTCTATCACTTCAGGTGGTGTTAAAACATGACACCATGCATGATGAGGAAGTTGGGCCAGATCACTAAAAAGATTATCAATAGGAATTGATCCTGGGTTGTCATATTTTTTTTTTTTTTATTTGACAGACAGAGATCACAGGTAGGCAGAGAGATGAAGGGAAGCAGGCTCCCTGCCGAGCAGAGAGCCCGATGCGGGGCTCGATCCCAGGACCCTGGGATCATGACCTGAGCTGAAGGCAGAGGCTTTAACCCACTGAGCCACCCAGGCGCCCCCTGGGTTGTCATATTTTTTTCAAGACACTGTAAGATTTTTTTTTTCCCTCTGTAGCCCTTGACAAGAGTTAGGCATAATTAACTTAATAGTGGTGATTTTTAAAACTTCCAAAGGGAAAGTGACCCACCAGCTAAGGCTAGAAATTAGGACCAATGCTGCTAGCCTATATGTAAAACAAAACAACACATTACAAGAGAAACTGCTGTTGATTATTAAGAAATGAACATTCCTGTGGTTCATTTGAAGGCAAATCCGTAGTCGTCAGCAGAGGATAGATGTGACCACATCTGAGGCCTGGAATTTTCAAGTTCTTCTGCCCAGTGAGAAACTGAGTATCACGGAGATGCAGATGAAGAAAAGATGGTGTCAAACTATTTCCTTTCCATCTGGTGTTTTACAGCAGCTGAGCTCACAGTTATTCTTAAAGGAAAATAGAATGAAGAAAAATACATTCGCAGCCGTGTGTTGTTTAAGCTGAATCATCTAAGCCAAATTATTGCTTGGGAATAAATTAAATACTGAATAAAGCAGAGTCCAAACAGAAATAAGGTACCCTTGAGCAAAGCTGCTCACTGTAATGAGATCCCAAGTTAATCTTTCTCAGAAACAAGAGCCTAGTGGTACCAGTCCCAAGTAGGAGGGTTAACGTGGATTTTGCTATTCTCTTCCTATATTAAATTGCAATATTCTGGCATTCTCTACCACTTTCCCTAATTTATTGTTGTCTGTAGAATGTATCCCCAAATACCGTATTACATATTAACTTTTTATTTTTGTTTATATTCTTTCTTTGGCACTGGAATTTAAGCTGCACAAGGACAAAGATTTTGAAGTGTTTTAGTCTATGTTAAAAACTTTGCTTACAGTAGGCACTCAACATACATCTTTTAAAGAAAAATTAATTTGCTTTCTTTAAATATGGTACAGGGGGCATGATCCTTTATAGGTAAACTACAATGCAGCAAATATTTAGTCCAGATGCATTGTAGGTAACAAAGGACATTTCTGAGTCCTAGGGAAAATTTGTTAATTAATTATTATTATTTTTTACCAAGAGAAATATGACTGTTTTCTTTTTAAGACACTTTTTAATTTCTTAAGAAATATGTTCATATATGTAATTTACAGATTTAGTACACATGGGTTTTTCTTTTTCTTTCCTTTTTCTTATTTAGTGTGGCTTCACCCTGACCTTTTTTCTTCTTGCTCCTTCCTCCAACCTACCACACATACCTAAGGACAACCATCAGATTCATCTTTCTCCCTTCGAGCACATGATAATTTATCTAAGGAAGACTCAAGTGCTTTTTGTCATATTTTAAGGTTTTGGGGGGGATTAACTTTTAAATGGATTTGCTGAAAACACTTTACTATATCCTTAAGGATGTATGCATGTTTGTGCTAGGACAAAGACTTATTCAGTAATGGAAGTCTAGGAATTGCTCAGCATACCTAGGGAGTACAACAAAATGTATGAGCTATGGAAAAAGCCTTCTTCAAATTTGTTTCAATGGTTTTTATTATATTAATGTTGCTAAATATAACAATTGGTTTTATAGGTAAGCTGAAAAAAATGTACTGAACCAAGATATAATTGAAGTATCTTACTCTTCTAATAATATTTTAAGACTTAGCATCTACTAATGGAATGATTCCAGAAAAGATTTTGTTTTCCAAGTCGAGGTACTAGGCTCCTAGCTCTTCAGTCATGAACTCCCTTCTCACTGCCTCCACCTGCTGGCAAGTGAGATTGACAAATGTCCATCCCGGACGCCAGGGTCTAGGATTTGAGAACTAGCTCCTATCGTCTGTTTAGTCTAGAGATCCATCTTAGTTTGGTCCTGAATCTTTGATTTGCCTGTTCTATCTGTATTTACCCCATGAATGTGAACCTTCAAAGGCAGACAAATCTCTTATTTTATATCTCCAGAACATGATCATTGCTCAGTGGAGTTTGTGACTGAATATCCTATTTGCCTTTCCACTGCCACCAATGATTGTATCTGAACCATGTTTCTCTTGTCCAGGACTAACTCTGGTAAAGATATTCTTTATGCCTCTTTAATCTTTTCTCCCAAGTGCATATTCTTTGAGAGTTTCAAAGCATTGCTTCTGTAAGTAGTGAAAAATAATTTTTGAGAAAGCACGCAAGCTACATCTAAAGTTTAGTTTAGTTGTGTTTTTAACCTAAGTATAACTGGAAGAACAACAAAATTTCAGAATTTCGCTTAAATTCTGGTTACCCTAGACATACTTAGCGAGGACGTGAGTGAGACAAAAGGAGTGAATATGTATTGAGGAAATCGATGTGGTACCCCAGCTGCTGTGTAGGACAACCAAGGGGAGAGCCATGTTTTCCTCTTTGCTCTTTAGTTCTTCAACTATAGGCCCTGCACACCAGAAATGAGAGGAATTATAATTGGGATAACATGAGGGAATGAGATGAGAAAGGGCAAGGCAGCCCTTGTGCTGTGAAGGCACAGCAGGACCTGGAGGAAGGTATGTGCTGTGGTGAGTGTTGTGAATTGTGTGAGCCTGATGATTCACAGACCTGTATGCCTGAAGCAAATAATACATAATATGTTAATTAAAAAAAAAAAAAACTAGTATAAACTTAGGGAAGCTTTCATGATCTGACACTTGAAATTCTAACACACATTTTACCATTTACATTTTCAAGTATAAGACTATCTTGAAGATAGTAGATTGATTTCCACCAGTCCACATAAAATCTTACCTTACTCACAACAGGACCACAACAACTAGAAGAGGTAGCACCCAAACCCTTTTTTCCAAATTCCCACCTCAGTGCCTCTTCACTGTCTTGGCCCTTGCTAGAGAATGCTTAATTAAAAAACATATCTGTTGGGCACCTGGTTGACTCAGTCAGTTAAGTGTCTGCCTTCGGTTCAGGTCATGGTCTCAGGGTCCTGGGATGGAGCCCCAAGGAGGGGGTGGGTGTCTATGCTCAGCGGGGAGTCTGCTCTCTCCACCCCTCCCCCTGCTCAAGCTCTCTCTCTCTCTCTCTCTCTCTCCCTCCCTCTCTCAAATAAATAAATACAATGTTTTTAAAAAAAAAATGTCGTGTTATCTCTTCCATCAGAAGACTACCAGTACTGAAAAATTATAAATCACATATAAAAATCAAAGATAAACTTGGGAATCTTTTTTTATTCTCAATACGGAATGCTGTGGATCTATACAAGCTTGTTATTTAGATCCCTGACTCAGTCACCATCTTTGAACTCTGAAACACCAGAATGTTGTCCTGAGACATTCTCAGGGAAGCATCTGTTACTATCACTGCTATAAAAATCTAGAACCCCTATCTCCCAAATTTAGATCCTGGAGTTAACTGCATTTTTCATCTTTTAATATCTTTGTTTTTGTCATCATGTCACAGTTTTGAGACAAGTATAAAGAAAGATTGATAGCTATCAATAAAAACTAGCAATTTTTTTTCTTCTCTGTGGCTCATGTTTGTTATAGCAGTCAAGCAGAAAATGAACTGCTTCCCTTAAATTCGAAGCGAGTATGTGATGACATTAGATGAGATTTTTAAAACGTGTGTGGTGGTGGCCTGTTTGTTATTGTAGTTCACAGATAATTATAAAGAGCTGTCACGAGATCCACTAGCATTTCTCATGTCAAAAACGAACTCATTTTTGCCTTGAATTTTTTTTTTATGGAAAGTAAAGCCTTATTACTGGAAATAAACATTATCCTTCAATAATATATTAATAAAATTACATAATTTAATTTAAAGATTTCTCTATGTTTTATAACCACGTGTTAAATAGATTAGATTGCCTGTATGTAATCCAATATAGTGTTTGCAGGTTTGGGAGATATATATTTCACAAAAAAAAAAGGGCAATGGGGATTTCACAAGATTTTCTTGATTCATTAGGTTATTTAGCTGCATAGACACACAGCACACAGCTGACGATTCACTGAGTTCATCCGATAATAATTATTATTATATGAAAAGAACCTAGAATGAAGTAATATATAATTACTAGTTTATTTGATCCTCACAATCACTCTATGGGATATGTACTATCATTTTTACCCAGTATATAGTTGATAAAACCATGACACAGAGATGTTAAATAACTCATTTGGGGCACATCAGTAAGTGGCCTGATTGGAACTAAAACTTAGGTAGTCTGAATGCTCGAATCTGTTTTCTTTTTTTTTTTCTTTTTCTTTTTTTTTTTTAAGATTTTATTTATTTATTTGACAGACAGATTACAAGTAGGCAGAGAGGCAGGCAGAGAGAGGAGGAGGAAGCAGGCTCTCTACTGAGCAGAAAGCCCAATGTGGGGCTCGATCCCAGGATCCTGGGATCATGACCTGAGCCGAAGGTAGAGGCTTTAACCCACTGAGCCACCAGGCGCCTCTAGAATCTGTTTTCTTAGCCACGTTGCTAAGAATTATTTAAATGTTCCTCCCTTTTCCCCACTGTGCTATAGATTTTACACTATCCTCTTTCATATCTGTATTGATATGTCCCAGTTTGACTACAAGTGTATGAAATGATTCATTTTGAATTTGTAAGTCTATTTGGTTAAGATCCCATTAGACTGCAGAATAATTTAGTTTTTATGAAAAATGTTAGTATTTAAGTTAATTTTATGCCTTTCCTACATGAACATGATAGAGTTTCCCTCAGTAAAGCAAACATTTTAGATTCTTAGTGTATAATGAAGTTGAATTCTGTATTTTTACTTCTTGTTTCTTTTGCCCCTCCTTCCCATCTCTTTCTCTCTTCTCTTGTAGCCAAGCAGATATATTTAATCAACTTAATGAGGGTAACAGATGCAGTTTTTCACCATGAATAAACAATGGAACATAATAAGAATTCTTGACTTCTCAAAGATTCATTTAATCGTTTGATAATATTTATTGAGTGCTTACTATGGGGTAGGGAGTCTATTAGATACTGAAGCCAGAGAGAAGAACAAAAATTTACATAATTCCTACCACAATAGAGCAGTCTAATGGGAACACAGTCATTCATTAAATGGCTAAATGAAACAATCCTCAGAGATATTGGTACATGCCCCTCTGTTTTTGTTTTTGTTTTTCGAAGATTTATTCTTTTGTTTGAGATAAAGAGGGGAGGTAGAGGCAGAGGGAGAGGGAGCAGACTACCTGCTGAGCACAGAGCCAGATGCAGAGTTCCATCCCAGGACCCTGAAACCATGGCCTGCGTGGAAGAGTCAGCTGCTTAACCCGCTGAGCCACCCAGGTGCCCTGCTCTCTGGTTTAATACCATATTCCAAATAAGTCAAAGCCATAGATAAATAGTCAACCCTAAACTTTTTTTTTTCTTTTTTTAAGTTTCTTTGTAACTTTGATTCCTTTCTGTGCTTTGGACCAAGCTTGGTGTGTGGTGGAAAGAATTAGTATGGACAATTTAATATGTGGCTCCAGCTGGGTAGCCCAAACATTTTGGTACTGTTCCAACTTTAAATCTTGACTAAAATGATAAAATGTAGTTCGCTTACAAAGCAGCATTCCTAGTATAGACCCAGATATAGCCGTCATTGACATGGAACCATTTGGTAGAAAAAAAACGAGGTGATTGGTTTGAGTAAATGTCAGAGTAGAAAGAGTCTCAAACCACAAACTTGCCAAGTTTGTCAACATGACCTCCAGTCTTTTTTCTTGTGGCACTTACACTCAAACTGTTCATTAAGCAATTTACTTAAGTAATCCTTTTATGAGTAGCTACTACTCAAGAGGAACAAAGAATTCAAGCAGAGCTGAAAGGATAATTTTGGGGAAAAAAAGCTAAATCACAAATACAAGTGAAAGATATACTTAAAAAGTTTCTCCTTAGGAGAGTTAATTATTTTACTCTTCATGTCATATATACTTGTTTTTGAGGAACCTGTATACTAGGCAAGTTGATGGGAATTACACCTCCAAAGTGATCCGTGTTCAAATGAAGGACTTGGTACATAATATCAAGATTATTGTTTTATTCCTTCAGTATGATAAAACTAAAATCACGCACCTTCTTACTAGTTTTTAGCATCTTTTCTAGTTTATTTTTTAATTTGGGAGAATAATGAGCCACCTTGATCCCAAAACTTTTAAGATACTCACCCTGAATAGCCATATGTAAACAGACAGAAATGAATCCAAGAAGATTTTTAATCTGACCTCAGCTAAATTTGGTCGAATCGCAACATCCTTCTCCATTCAGTAATTATTAGTAGATTAAAAAAAAAAAAATCCAGCATCTTTTGGAACCCTTCTAATACTTAGGTCTTATTAGTCAAAATTAAAGTCTCATAATTTTAGATTACTAAACTCAAAATTTAAGACAAATTTTACCCAGGTAAAACTCTCAGTTGGTCTTTCCAAGGGAATAAAAATTAATATATTCTCCCCTCATTGTCATACAGTTTACTGGGGAGGCAGAATGATGTATGGAAAGGAGCCCTGGCCTTGACGTCAGAAAATAGGGTCCCAGATTTTCCTGTCAAGAGCTATTTAAACCGAGCAAGTTTCTTAACTTCTCTGAGCTTTCATTTCTTCCCACTATTTTTGGGAAGACCAAAGTCAACATGGAATCATGTTTTATATATATATATATTTTATATATATATAAAATATATATATATATTATAAATGCTACAAAACTAACACATAACTACTCCTATTACCCTTAGTCAAGATCTACTAAGTTTAGGTCAAAATGGCTATGAACTTTCCTCCTCTTACATACTAACTGTTCTTCTCAGAGAAGCGTTACTTCCATGCCCTAATCAAGGTGTTTTAGTCATCTGGTTGGGACACTGTTCTCAAAAGTCTGCAGCATTTATTAACTCTTTAGCTGCTATGAAACCCACTGAATTGTAAAGAAACTAATACATCCTCCACAACTATAGATGAGACTGTTGAACCTTGATAAACATGAGTCTATTTAAATTATTTTTTTCTTTATGCATATGAAATGATGAGAAAGCAGGTAAAATTTCATTTGAATGGGCTCTGAAAAAATGTTTTAGAAATCACACACATTTTGCCCATGTAAATAATGTTTATAGTCGATGAATGTGTATCAGAAAGCATTAAGCATGAATGTACTTTTCACATTATTTCCTTATGAGAAGGGGCAAGTGTCATGTAATTATTTGAAAAAGAGATGTGGGACAGACAAGTTCTCTTTTCATTACTTCCCAATGCTTTAAGTAGTTTAGTTAAATACTCTTCATAAGATTGTCTCCTAAGTGATCTGAGAAAAATACATGGTTTTAATAGTGTATGTGTTGGTGGGCATTTGGAAAGGTTCTAAAATGTGCCATCTGTACTTCTGAGATAAACAAGTTTGAGATAATTTAGCAACTAAGCGGGAACTTACTTTAAGAAATGAAAAAAAAATGTCATGCTTGCTGGAGATTTCGTTTTTAAGATCAAAAACAGTGTTGCACACAACAAGGTCCTTTCTGAGGAAATGAAAATGATTGTGAACAAGTGGTATAATAGCTTGTTTCTAACATAAATCTTACTGATCTGACCTTACCTTTTCTTTATATCTTATAATAGTATATTTAAGTCTTTGTGAAATTCATTGCTACTTTATATTTCCAAGAAGAACTGGAAACCCTTTTCTGAGTAGTTTTTTACTCTCTTAAAATCATGGGGGAAACATGGCAGTGGATATCAATTTAAACACAAAATGATGGGGCGACTGTGTGGCTCAGTCAGTTAAGGGTCTGCCTTTGGCTCAGGTCACTATCTCAGGATCCTGGGATTGAGCCCAGTGTCAGGGTCCCTGCTCAGTGGGGAGCCTGCTTCCCCCTCTTCTCCCTGGCTCATGCTCTCTGTTGCTCTCTCTCTCTCTCTCTCCAATAAATAAATAAAATCTTTTAAAAAAATGAAAAGAAATTAGAGTTGTATCATTTCAAGGATTAAGAAATATGTTGGGGGCACCTCAGTGGCTCAGTTAGTTAAGCATCTGCCTTCGCTTCAGGTCACAATCCCAGGGACCTGGAATCAAGTCCCACATCAGGCTCCTTGCTCAGCAGAAAGCCTGCTTCTCTCTCTGCCTGCTGCTCTGCCTACTGTGCTCTCTCTCTCTCTCTCTCTCTCTCTCTGACAAATAAATAAATACAGTCTTTAAAAAAAGAAAGCAAGAAATGGGTTGGAGTTGGGGCAAACTTAAAATGTTCAAATGATGAACAAAGTTACAAAGAGCCTTACTCTAGGTGAGGAAAACTGTTGTTTTATGTAAGGGCTACTTTTCAAATTCAGTTTGTAAAGTAAGATTTTATTGTACCCAATTATGCAACTCCCTGAAGTTTGTCAGCAGAGCCTGTAACTATGGATGTTCTGTAGCTAAAAATTGCAGTTCTTCCAGATTCTTCCACTCTGTGCTATTACTGTTACCAAATTTGAATGTGTTTTTCATTCTCAAAATTCATCAGTGGATTATTTAACTAGAAAATATTTTTGACCAACAATGTATACATATCTGTATCATGTGTTCTATAAGTTTTCTAAGAAGGCAACAAAGAACCCAATGCTCCTCTAATTATTCTCCAGTAGGAGTTTCAGGCATAGCTAGGGTTTTCAGATTATAAAACCAAAAGCCAATTCTGAAAGCACGGTGGCTAAAATATTAAGCACTAGACATAGGACCCAAGTTTCTAAAGCTAACTGATGCATGAGCTGTGTAACCTGAGCAGATTATTTCTCTGTGTATGTATCCTTTTCTGTGATGGGAAACGACTGGAGTAGATGCTCCCCAAATCCCTTAAATTTCTAGAGAAGTCATGATAGAGCAGCTCCTATTCCCAAATCAGACCTGAGAAGTTTTTAATAGTATGATAAGGCTTTTTAATACTATGATAAGGCTCACATTCAGAAATAAGATAGAAGTAGATAAGAAAACTCTATTTCCTCTCTGAAGTAGTGATTCTCTTTCTCATAGTTTTTTGAGATTAGAAGTATCCTGGGAACAACCTAACATAAATTGTCCAAGAATATCTCTCAGGGTACATAAATTGCTCAGATTAAAATGCTGTTTAGGGGCGCCCAGGTGGCTCAGTGGTTTAAAGCCTCTGCCTTTGACTCAGGTCATGATCTTGGGGTCCTGGGATCGAGTCCCACTTTGGGCTCTCTGCTCAATGGGGAGCCTGCTTCCCCCTCTCCTCTGCCTGATTCTCTGCCTACTTGTGATCTCTGTCAAATAAATAAATAAAAATCTTTTTTTAAAAATGCTGCTTAGGGACACCTGGGTGGCTCAGTTGGTTAAGAAACTGCCTTCAGCTCAGGTCATGGTCCCAGAGCCCTGGGATTGAGTCCCACATCGGGCTCCCAGCTCCATGGGGAGTCTGCTTCTCCCTCTGACCTCCCCTCTCATGCTCTCTCTCACTCTGTCTCTCTCTCTCTCTCAAAATAAACAAATTAAAAAAAATTAAAAAAATTTATTAAAAAACGCTGCTTAAAAAATTAATTAAAATTTTTAAAAAATTAAAAAAAATAGTTTAGCAGGTAAAATAATTTACAAACCTGCCCACTTTATCAGCCCACAATAATCAGTAGCCAATTAGCATCCTAGGTATTCTTACAATTTTTTAATCGATAACATCTGTTTGCTCTGTTTTCCAATTACTATCTCTCCAACGAAGAACCCAAATAAAACTTCAAAAGAAGTAGACGTGAAAAAACTCCTATGAGAAACAACTTCAAAATTGTTTCGTAAGAAGATAATTTAAAGATAAAACTGTTTGACTAAACTGAAGTTAATTAGGTAGTATATAGTCAATCTTGGGCAATGAAGCCTTTTAAACATAAAGTGTCTTTATTTTCCCCTGAACTGGGAGGAAGGGGACTATTATGATGAATTACTACTTTTGCTCTTTACTCTGAGATTTCTCAGTTGAAACAGAGAAATACAATGATACAATCCAGAGCCGAGTCAGCTAAGATTACATTCTTCATACTGAGGGAGTTTTAAAAAAAATAGGCCTTAAATGTCCAAAGGGCACACAGATAACTTCTGAGTAACTCAAACATAAACAGGAAAGAAATTTGATAGAAAACCTTGGTGGTGGTCCAGATCAGGTCTAATTACTGTCGCTCCTTGTAAAAAATTTTGAATTAATAGGGTGGGAGGAGAAAGGAAATGGCAAAGCATGATGAGCTTTCCGACTTTATAATCTGAAACCTTGACCCTCTTTCAAATGGGCCTCCCCCCATGAAACTGCCTGAGTTGATATATGAATGAGTATTTTATGGGGTGGGAGAGGTCTTAATGAGACATCTCGCTGGTCATTTTACCTGTTTTCAAGATCATCGTTTTGGAGGGAGTCAGGCTCTCCCTACTTTTGAAACAACCCGAGACATTTTAAAGGCTTAGCATTCAGTTACTCACAGGGGTCAATTTAAGTAAAAAATTAGTTGGGTCTATTATTTAGCATTAATTAGGGACATGTTTCTACCTACGTGTTGTGTGTATATTTTCCATATGAATATTTCTTTAAATGTTACTTCTATGTATTATCAGTACTACAATAAATCAAGAACTCTGTGGTTCAACATCTTAAGTCATTTTTTTTAGTACAAAGATAGTTTAAAAATCTAATAAACTTTTCTTTTAAGACAGACTGAATCTGGTGAATAAATAAATCAATGCACTGTGTGTGTTGAAGAGATTTATTTTATTCAGCCCAGAAACACTGTGGCAGTGACTTCAATTCAACCACTCACTTGCTGGACCACTGCGGGGCCGTTCTAACCTCTTGCTGGTAAATAATGCCCCTCAAGATTAGTTAAGTGCAAAGCAGATTGAAATTCAATTGGGTTCCTGATATAATTTTGTGCATTAAAATAATAGCTTAAAAGTTAGAACATTTACCAAAGCATTGGGTGTTGGGAGTTGGTAACAATTACTCTTAAATATTTATATTCATGGGAAACACTAAAATTTATTCTCAAATGCATGAAGTATGCCACATAGGTTAAACCCACCACATATATCCCCAAGGTTATCAGTATTACACAGACTTCCATATTAAGTGCCTCCTAAATTTACCAACAAGAGCAACATCCTTCCAAGCTGACCAACTATTTAGAATTAAAATACAAAGATCTGATGGGACACAATCTCATAATTTCCCTGCTTCAATATACATAAGAAAATATAAAGGAGAAAGCAGAACATTTAGGCTCTACTTAGTGTATTAATGTTCATTAGTATATTATTCATTATTTTATATTTTTTAAATATCATCAATAACTGTTACCTATAGTTATTATGATATCAAAAGTACTCACCTTGCTGAAGAGTCCCAAGAGAAATAATTCTTGGATCTTGGTCTCAAAAACATCTGTGTCACTTCTCAGTAGTTAGCGTGTCTCTTACTTCTATTTTTTGGTCAGTGTTATGTCTTTCTGTTTCAGAGTTGCCAGGAGGTTGAACACAGTAATTGGGACAAATTTACTCAATCGTGCAGGTGCCTTTGGTATGCATTACAATACATAAGCCGGTATTACAGTGACTACATCAAGATCAAAGGCAAAATAGGAGCTAATGTTGCATATATTTTAATAAGCTTTCTTAATTTGGTTATAGAACAAGGTGCTAGGTGCATGTGTTGGAAGAAAGAAAGCAAAGGAAAAAGATTTCAAAAGATGAAAAACAAGAGAACCGTGTTCTAAAAAAAGAGGAAGGCATGGGCCACCTGGGTGGCTCAGTCGGCTAAGCGACTAATTCTTGATATCAGCTCAGGTCATGAGATAGAGCCCCCTGTGGGGCTCTGCTCTCTCCTTCTGCCCCTCCCCCTGCTTGCATTCTCTCTTTCTCTCTCTCACTGAAAAAGAAAAAAAAAAAAAAAGAAGAAGGCAGGAAAGCATCACATTCTCACTGGGAAGAGTGTGTTCTTGTATCCATTGGGCTTCGCCATTGCTGAGATGAAGAAATTACAAAGGGGAACAGAAACGTAATCCCTCTAAACATCAGGATAACTTCAGGGAAAACCTTCTCTCCTCTCTCTCTCTTTTTTTCCTCCCCTCTCCTCTCTTTGAAACACCTATTTGTGGTTTTATTAATGTGGTGCATTATTCTTTTATAATCATCATCACAGTTTGAAACTTTATGTTTACTTACTTATTGTTGGTCTCTCCCCCCAGAATGTAGGTGGCATGACAGAAAGGATAATGGGAGTTTTATTGACCACATCATTCCAGTGCTTAGCCACCTCCAGCAAGCAGTCTGAAATATACGTGATACCCCTGAATCATGTGTCTTCTGTGTACTGAGAAACTCATTATAAAAGGTTAAAGACAAAATATGAAATGATTTTAGTCATAGCACTCAAGGGCAAGGACAGAAAGAATGAGGAGAATAATTTTAGCGAGGCGGCTCTGCGACTTTGTCTCCTTTCTGCTTCCTGGTTTGTAGAGGGCCGTCTTGCCTATCCTCGCACAGTAGAGAGCAGGGAGGAAGAAAGCTTTCTCTTACCTTTTCATGGAAGGGTGTTAATCCCAGTATGAGAACTCCACCCTCATCTCCTAATTATTTCCCAGTCCCTCCTAATACCAACACATTCAGGGTTAGGATCTCAACCTGAGCTTTAGGGTGACAGAAACATTTAACTCATAACCTGTACAGAATAGGTTTTAAAATGTAGTGGTTGCTAACAGTTCTTTTGAATAAAGATGGGGTTGTTTTAACAAGCTCATCTTTTACTTGATCTTTTTGATGTGAATTACACAGATACTTGCTCTTGAGTGAGACGTTTTTGCAACAATCTTAACTTTAGTAAACAAAGTCTGATACAGCAAAATTATTAGAAAATGGAAATAAAGGAGGCTCTGTAGACAGGCATGTTTTTTGTGTATTAAACACAATTTCTGCAAACATGTGTATAGTTAAAAATACATGTGAGGTAGTAAGTTGCCAGAACGATTTTTATGTGGTCATTTGAAATTAAATAAAAAGAGCGAGCGACTTAACACCATAACATTTCCATCTTGTTTGTTTTTTCTTTCTTTCGATACATTCAGGTAACATTCATCATCTCATATAGATACAATAAAAGAAAGAAAAAGAAAATTTTCTTCTTGTGATGATAACTCTTAGGATTTACTTTCTTAATAATGTCCTGTATATCAAACAACAGTGGTAGCTATGAATTTTTTTTTCCAAATGTTGTTCAAAAGGAAAATAAAAAAAAAATAAATCCGAAGGGATTCTTTGAGTTCACACAAAAATGTGAGAACAAAGGTTTTGCTTCCCTCACTTATTATTAGCCACCATATATATATATTTTTTTTTCAATTAACAAATGTCTAACAAATAAGGAAAGTACTAATCCACTTGAGGAACAGAGAGATTATGGCCTATTTTTTTTTAGTTAATTGTAAGGTCATTCTTCCCAGAAGCACAAATTGACTAGAAAAGCAGATATGCCTTAACATAAAAGGGGCCTTTAAATTTTAGTGGCTCCTAAAGACAGGCATTGATGATGATAACTGATAAACCAAGGCTAGGCTAGGATCCATGGACAGGGTGGTATCCATACCCAGAGGGAAGAACACTGCAGCTTGGCATCAGGCCCATAATGTTCCTGCTTCATTTTTATGTTCTACGTATGGTAATCAAGAGTCCCATTAAAGTAAGGAATGAAGTCTGGTAGTCTGTTGGTTATTATGCGCTGGGATCATTGCTATTTGCTTTTTCGGTAATGGTGGTTTCTTTTCTGTTGAGAATTATAGAATTTTCCAAGGAAATTCTTACCTTGAGAGGATTCAAAAATTGCAGTACCTTCAGGCAACACTTAACATGGAAACAAAAAAAAAAAAAAGAGAGAGAGATTTTTACTGACAAGAAAAATGATTGATAAGTGTATGCTGAGAAAACCATGAAAATGTTAGGAATCCCAAGAAAACTATTCAGTGGAATCAGCTCTATGCAAATGAATACCAACATTTGCATATTTCCTTTTCCTGCTTCATACATTAAGAGGCCCCAGGTGGTGCTGAAAGACGAGTGCAGTTTGTTTGGGGATTCTGTAACAATTTGTGTCTTTTGCTCATTCACCAGCTGTGTCAAATATGGCTGGATGGCTGGTGGGAACTTCTCATTGAGGTCACAAAAAAAAAAAAAAAAAAAGTTCTTCTAAAAATCTGGCTCCTGATAGTCATGCAAGTGGATAATCTGGTGAGCTAGAAAACTATGGTTTATTATCTGAAATCCAGGATTTTTTTTTCTTACCTCATCAGAAAATATGAGCAGGTACAAAGAGAAATATGTAATTAAGGAGACTCAAAGCATTGGAAAAGGAAAGAGAAAAACCAGGATAAGAAATAGTACTATGTTAACATTTCTAAATATGAAATGAACAGAAATGAAAACTTACCTCTTGTCTGTTTATTTTAATTAAGAAAATTGGGCATAGAAGACTGATTATGATGGGTTACATTACTTGTAGAGCTCAGTGCAAAATAGGAGTGTGGAGTCCCTTGTTCAAAAAGCAGGAGGGAAAATACAGCTAAAAGTAGTAAGATGTGAAACAATTTCTTTTAAAATAATTTATTACTGGAGAGCCTGGGTGGCTCAGGCATTAAACTCTGCCTTCAGCTCAGGTCTTGATCCCAGTGTCCTGGGATCAAGCCCCACATTGGGCTCCCTGCTCAGCGGGAAGCCTGCTTCTCCTTCTGCCACTCCCCATGCTTGTGTTCCCTCTCTCACTGTGTCTTTCTCTGTGAAATAAATAAATAAAATACTTTAAAAATAAATAAATAAATAAGAAAATATTTTATTACTTATAAAACATGACAGGTAACACATGAGTAAGAACTTACAAATCACCAAAAAATATTTGGGTATCATAATTGTATATAGTACATTAGCACTTTGTTAATATGATATCTTGATTGATCATAAGATTATTCTGGCTTTTTTTCTATGGATTTATTAAGTCATCCAAATTTATACTTTTAACAACTTCATTTTCAATCAGCATTATTCAGAGTGGTGTCAGTTACTCTATGCAAATGTTTGATGGCAAAAAAAATTTGATAACTTTTAATTTAAAAGTATTATTCTGGTGTGTGGGAGTGAAGAATACTTTATAGACAATATTGGGATAAATTTCTGATAAATTACTTTAAAATATAAGTTTTAGTACATGTTTTAGTACAAGTTTTAGTACTCATGCAGCTGTTGATTCTTTATGGGAAATTTTTTTCTTAAAGTTTATCACTTCACACAAATCAGTTTCACCTTAGTCTGCATTTAATTTTCAATGTAAATTTATGTAACAACATTTTCATGTTTTCTTTGATATTTCCTACAACTTGTAGGGGCCATACAAAAAAAACAAAAATGGCTTTGTGATTTATATATATATCTCAAAGCACTTGCAGTTGCATTCTATCGATGCATCTTTACTTGCAGAAAGCAATAATTGTCTTCTCCCTTAATGATTGGTTCATCTAAACCTTGTATTGAAAATAGTATTCTTTTGCACTGAAAATCAATCTTAAATTTAATTTATATTTTTAAACCTAAGGCTATTTGCTTTGCAATGTTGTAGCAGTTTTCAAAACTAGAAATTCTAAACTCTTTGCAGAAACCTAATAACTCTCTGGTATGCTTTATTGCAATGTCATGTATAAGCTCTTATTTTGTGATAATTTACTGACAAAGTTTACTACCTGATCAGTTATCCTTTTAAAGTATTAATATAAACAGAAAACCTCCCACTTACCTATTTATTTTAATTAAGAAAATTAGACACATAAGACTTTGATCAGAGATGGCTATGCAATTTGTAAAGCCCAGTTCAAAATGGAATTGTAGAGTCTTATTCAAAAAGTAGAGGGAAAAATTGTAGTAATCCAAAATCCAGTAAATTCAGGTAACTTTTTGCCATACAGTATATCATTTGTCTTTCATCTCTTTCATTTTTTCTTGATTTTAGAATATTTTTTCTTCTTGTTTTTTTGAGAAGAAAAAACAACTTAGCCTAAAGTCTATATTGTAATAGAAATCACAGTTGATCGCTTCTCGGCCTTTTGGCTAAGATTAAGTGTAGAAATCACAGTTGACCTCTAAAACTTATTTATCTTGCATTAAAAAAAAAAAAAAAAAGACCACTTTCTACCCATGAGCAACAATTCCCAATTTCTTCCCTCTCCTCCCAGTCCCTGGAAACCACCATTTTGTTCTTTGCTTTTATGAGTTCAAGTATTTTAGATAGTTCTTATAAGTGGAATCATGCAATATTTATTCTTTTGATTAACGTATTTCACTTAGTATAATGTTCTCGAAATACATCCATGTTGTTACAAATAGCTAATTTTCTTCTTCTTTTTTTTTTAAAGATTTTATTTATTTATTTGACAGAGAGAGAGATACAGTGAGAGAGGGAACACGAGCAGGGGGAGTGGGAGAGGAAAAAGAGGCTTCCCGCTGAGCAGGGAGCCCAAAGCGGGGCTTGATCGCAGGACCCTGGGATCATGACCTGAGCCAAAGGTGGAGGCCTAAAAACTGAGCCACCCAGACACCCCCGAATTTTCTTCTTTTTTAAGGATGAATAATATTCCATTATATGTATATACCACATTTTCTTTATTCCTTCATCCACCAATAGACATTTGCTTTGTTTCATATCTTGGTTGTACAACATAGTTTCTGTAGTTAACAATAGAATATTGCACACTTTAAAACATACTAAGAGGATAGATCTTGGGTTAAGGGTCATTATCACATAGCACACACATATACATATGCACATGTATATCAAAGAAAACGAGGACATGTTTGAGGGTCTTGATTACAATGGTAGTAACACAGATGTACGTGTATGTCCAAACTAATCCAAACCATTTTTTGTATATCAATTATATCTCAATAAAGCTTAAAAAAGAAAAGAAATTATAACGCTTATTAGAAAATTACACTTGAAGAAATCAAAACTCACTTCTTTTATTGATGAAATGTCCTCAAAATGAGATAGTTTAGAAAAAATATTATTAATAAATGTTCTGCTATCTTTTATATCAGATTTCATTAAGGAATAAAATTTGGGTTAATTTTTTTGCCACTTTTGGTCAATAGCAACAACTAAGTTTTATTACAGTTTAAAAGTTCACCCTTTCCTGGTCTCAGTTTGAAATATTACTGTTTGATCTCTTCTAGAGACCAGAAAAATCTTAAATTTGTAATATATAATAAACTACAAAGCTGTTCATTTGGTGCTGTGTCTACTGCACCAAGCTAATACTTTGGAAATTTAATTCAGTCTCTGAAATACTTTGACTTTCAAGGCTGCAGCTTACTTAAAACATTGCATATGAAAGTAACATACTCTTTAACATGAATGCGAGTTCTGTTTTTAAAGTTTACATAATGCATGTGTTCAACATTAGTATCAATTAATTGAACTAGTTTATACTCAACCCTTTTGAAAAGAAGATGCAAAGTGATACGAAATATATTCCAAGCTACCAGTTAAGTTTGATTACTAAACAGACAAATTTAAATAGAATGAGTTTTAAAAAAAATGCAGTACATAAAATGAAAGCTAAAACACGGCAATGGTTTTAATAAAGGCTCATTAAAAACTGTGATTCTTGGCAGGCATATCCATTACTACGTTAAACTATAAAATCTATATGTTCAGAGGGCAAACAGTATTCTCTTTGTTGAGCCAGAGAATGAAAAAAAAAAAAACTATTTCAAGCTACACTAATAAATTTTTAGTGAGTCCTTTCAAGTTCCTTGCCAAAACATTAGACAGGTTTAGGGGAATGCTTGGCTGCAGATTGATCCATAATAAATTGATTGATGTCATCACTTGAATATATGCTTTCCATGGTTGGTGATTTAGGATGTATTACAGTTGGATATGTGTTTGACCCATAAAGAATTCCTCTTATTAATGTTGTTTAATTATAAAAAATAAATGTAAAAAAGACTATGTGAGAAATATCCATATAAATATAACCAATTTTGCTATGTACAAACTCAAATATTTGTAATGATAATTTATAAAGTGTTGACTGTTTTTAGATGACAGGTATCATTCTTGGCACTTAAGATGGTGACAAAATAGTCATATTGCTACTATTGTTCTAAAAGATGAAAATGCTAATAGAATTGTTAGAATCAGACTTTGTGGAGTCATGTGAGCCAGGGTAATTATCCTTTTTTTTTTTTTTTTTTAATGTGTTGGGATGTTGGTAGGCATACCAGAAGAACCATACATTTCATTGTTTTTTACAAAGCAGAATGAAAATACTTCTCTATGAACAAATAAAAATATAAATAGAATAAAGTCAAAAAAATTCATACTACAGAATGTGTAACGTGCGGGCTACTATGATAGAAGCTGGAAAGTCTAAAGCTGGAGGAGGCAGAGTTCTACACTGTGAAATTTTTACTAACCAATTGCTTCAAAAACACAAGGAAGAAATAATAATTGGAGCTTTAGGTACCATTTTGGCTTAAGTTGTAAAACCGAGACCCGGCCAAAGCATTCCACTGAAAGAACCTCACACCTTTGTTCTTAAAGCATGAGAAGGGTGAGGAGAAGGTGTGATTCTGAGGTGAGAGTTGACGTATTTCAGGAGGGAGGAGAGTGAGCCAGGAAGACTCCCTCAGAATGAGAAGTGAAAAGCAATTTTATCCATCCCAGCTTACAGAAAATTATCCACTTGTCTTAGCATCTCACTGAGTTCGAGAGGAAAAGCTGAAACTCATTCCTTATTACTTCTCCCACCCCAGATCTCAGTGGACAGGCTTTTGATCCAGGGGCCTTCCAGAGTCTCAAGAGTCCTTGGAAAGGCCTCACACTCTATGGAGAGCTTTTGGTTCCATCAAAACCTTGTAGGAGTCAATGCTGTGCATTGGGATGCTAGTATTTCATTTAGTCACCGAAACTCAGCCTTCCAACTTTCCTGACAAGAGTGCAAAAGTAACATGTTTTCAATCTTCTTATGATCAGGAATTCATTTTTATCCCCTGTCAAGATAACTCAATGAAATAAAGCTTTGTTTCCTGAAGAACACGGTAATAGTGGGGAGGTTTACATTTATTTCTGTTTCTGGCTGTCGCACAGTTTGTTTCTGGCATACAGGGCAGAGTCTATGGGCTCCATTCCTTCTGGTGCCCCCAGGATTTATGTCTTCATCCAGGTATAAAGAGGCTGCTCTGACAGAGACAAAGCTTACCTCACTCCGAGCTATCAAAAATACGAATCATTGCTGGAGACTCGGAGGAAGGGCTTCCTGCCATTTAGCTTCTGAGCACCATTATCATCCTTTCTAAAAATAGAGGAGAATGTTCCCTGATAATGTGCCACTTTGGAAAGTCAGTCTCTACATTTTAATTTTGCTGTGATTTACCCTAGAAAGAAAACACATGTATGTAAATAGCCATATATTGCAACTATAGCATAGCTAAGATGGCACTGCGACGTAAGTGTATATCTGATGGTTATTAGCAAGCATGCAGTCCCTGTGTCACCAAATAGGTTCCATACAAACTCAGTGAACTGCAGGAAATGACCCTAATAAGAAGAGGAAAATGCTAACAAGTCTAGCCCCTTTTTGGTTTTCTATCCGAGTTCCTCTGGCTCCTTGGCCTAGCTCCTTGGCCAGGAGTGAGGGAAAAGAGCAAGTAACTACTGGTAATCATTCTGTTCTGCAGAGTATCATTGGTGCCTCAGAAAATTGAATTGCAGAAACTCAGCCAGCTGACAGTTTGCCCCCTCTGACACTTAGACCCTCCGCACTTCATTTCCTCATAAGCAAAATGAGAATAAGTCATATATAGAATAAGTAAAATGATAAAGTGAGCATATTATACGTGTGAAATACAAAATACAGTGATTAACATTAAAAATCTTCTCGTTCACGTCTCCTCTTCCAAACTTCAGAAAATGCTTTTTGCATAGATAATAAGTAAGTAACTATAAAGACCTTACAAGTTCTGATTTATCTCTGGGTTGCATTATGTATTTGCCTAATAAAACCCAAACTTCACGTTTGAACTTGAGTAAAATTATAGGTATTTTTAAAGTCAGTTTCAGTAAAACATCAGTGTATTAAGTGTCTTCCGTATCAAAATGTTAACCGTACCTAAATATTAAAGTGAAGTTATATGTATTGGGGGAAACAGTACATAAACAACATAGCAGAGGTGTCTTTAATTGACTAAAAGGAGTAGAATAGTGTTTCACATTTATAATGTGTTCCTCACATTTCTTGTGCTCTTAAGTTCATGATGCCCAGGAGGGAACACAGTAGTGGGAGGTGGGGGTACTAGGATTAAGGAAATGGAGCCACCTAGGAAAGAGAACAAACTGGAATTACAAAGATCTTATGACTGAAACATGCACCACCAGATCATGGTAGATTCATTCATTTATTCAGAAAATACTGAATGAGTGCCAACTATGTTCCATAGAATTATATGGATAAAGTCAGATTAGAAAAAGCCTGTGCTTCTCTGAACAAAGAAAAGATCAAACTGGCCTTCAGAGATGGAGCTAGTGGAATGATGGTCAGTGATTCCAGGTTTTAAATAATTTGTAAGTGTTCAGTTTCTACACAACTTTATCATCCGCTAAGAATTTAAAAATCACATTCTCTGTTCAGCTATTAATGCTGGGATCCATATTTAGTTTTATAAGCTTTTCCCTGTTTTTAGTTTTGTTTGGGTTTTTGGCTCATGAATTTTATTTCTGTTTGTCGATAAGAAATATAAGAGTGGAATGTTAATAAATTTCAGTTTAGTTCTGTAATGTCAAGAATTTAAAAATTAAAAAATGGATTGGTTAAAAAATGCTTCATATTTGAAAAAGCTGGGACTACTATCTTAAAAAAAAAAAAAAAAGACAGACCTGACTCCTCTCCTGCAATGCATCTTAAAAACTGCCATACTGCCAACTAGTTGGAAGACAGTGTCTTTTTATTTCCATCTCAATTAAGTCTGGTGACTTTAATTTTAACTTCTACATAAGAATTTCATATTTCCCCTTTGACTCCAATTGCTTTTCCCTCTCCCGAGTCCCAGAGTTGCAGTCTCACAGAATTCTGACTATGTCTAAAGAATATAAAATTCATAGTCAAATGTAGCCACATTTCTTGGGTTCATGTTTTGAAATTCCTCTGGTTGTCTGAAAATTTGGGCTTCTTGTTGAGCATGAGGATACTTAGGCAAAGGGGCTAGCGTAAAAAAGTGTTGGCATTGTAATGGTGTATGAAGAATCCAAGAAAACTGATCCCAGGAGCTAATTATGTTTCCATGGGATCTTTCAGTGGAAAGAAGCACCATACTCATCTACAAATCTCTTTGGGTCCTTTTGGAGATTTTTATTTTTGCCTTAATTTTTTCTCATAAAAATCATCAGGATAATACATTTGAAGTATTTGTGAAAGTATGTTGTCACTAGTAGCTTCACTAATGATTTTATAAAGCTTGGTTTTCTCCCACCCATCTCATATCCATAAGTAATTCACTTCACTAAAGTGGATTTATATTTGGTTCTAGTTAGTTTCTTGAAGAGATGGGGTTAAATCTTCCACTTCAAAATACAGGAAGTTCTTTGAGTTTGAAATTGTCAATATGTGAACCGAGAGAGGAGTTAAATAACTCATTGGTAATAATGACCCTAAATCATCTATTATTGAAGACAGTCTAACTCAAGGAAACACCATTGTAATCTATTCACTGATTCATTTCATTTGAAAACAAAAGACGATGAATCATTTTTCAAGCATTTAAAGCTGAGCTGCAAGTAACGGAAAAAGTAATTATTTTTGTCCAAAGTAATTTGCTGTAACAAAATTTCTCGTCACCCATCCTCACCTTTGACTAAATCTTTGCTGAACTTAAGAAATTACTAAGAATGCAGAAGTACTTATGGGAGCATTGCTGGACTCTGAATTTTTTCTGACTCGTCTCACACATTATAGAAAAAGACTTAATAGGTAGTTGAATTCAAGTGGACACACCTCTAATATGTCCTTAGAACTAGCATTATGAAATACATTTCCACAAAGTTTGTTGGGAAATTACCCTCCCAACAACAGCAACAAAAATTCTTGGCCTGTAAGTTTTTCCAGTAAATTCTTCCAAATTTCTAAGAACATTTTAAAGATAATTCCCATACAATACAAACTATGCTAAGCTATCCGTAGTTTTCTTCCAATTTTTCAGTATTACAAACAGCACAGTGATGGACATACTTGTACAGAAATTGTTGGCATCCCTGATTATTTTCTAATAGTATATTTCTAGAAGTGGTGTTCCTAGAACAGCCTATAAATATTTTTAAAATTCTTGCTCCCTATTGTCAAGTTGTTGTACAGGAAAGAAATACTGTTTTATATAAATAATATGTAAAATCACTTTTTTTTCATCTGGACTTCTTCAACTTTGTCAGTAAATAAAGAGTATAGCTTATTTAAAAAATATATATATATACACTTTTAAAAGCACAAAACAGTATGGAAGCAAATATATCAACAATTTGCAATGATTATCTTTGGGTTATGAAATTGCATGGACTTTTATTTCTTTCCATTTTAAACTTTGAAAGGAGCAAATTTATTATATACTTCATACCTTCCATCCACAACCACTTCACCCCCACCCCCAAATAGTTTCTCAATTTGAATTTTTGCTATTTATGTTGCTATTTATGCACATAGTATCTCCAGGTTGAATTTATCCTAGAATTCTGTGTTCTATCATTTTAATATCCACTGTCAGCAAACTCTCTCTCTTTTTTTTTTTTTTTTGTTTGTTTTTTTTTTACTTCACACTCTGGTTTTCTTTCACAGTTTCTCTCCCATCTGTCTCTTGAATTCTATTTCTAAACACAGTGGTTCACTTTAAATTATTGTAAATATTGAATGATTAAAACAGAATCTTAACGGGTCTTCATGACTCTTCTATGTTTTCTTTTCCTTGTATAATCTATTTTATTTATCGTGTTAGACTAATCTCTTCCCAGTAGTTTGATCACTTCATTTGTTCTTAAAAACCCATAATGACTCACTAGTGCTAAATTCCCACTCAGGTTTAAACTATCTAGTCAGATAAAAAGTACAACTACCTTTTTAGTTGTTTTTTTTTTTTTTCTTCTTACTAATAAAACCATATATTGTGGTCTTAGGAAATCATGTATATGTTTTGTTATTGTACCACTATTCAATATTTGCCTATTTATTAAAGATTTTAATATGGTTATGCTCTGTCCACATATATGCTGTTGTAAAATGCTAACGAGCAGTGTTTTTATATTATCACAGAACCAAACACCTTACATTACATATAACAGGAATTTAGTAAATAATCGTTTTATTTAAAGGCAGAGAATTTTTCGCAGAAATGAGAAACATAAAAGACTTTTTCTCCCGTTTCATTGAAACATAATTGACATAAAACAATGTGTGAGTCCAAGGTATAAAACATAATTGACATAAAACAATGGGTGAGTCCAAGGTATACAACATAATGATTTGATATATGTATGTATTATAAGATGATCACAAGTTAATTAGCATCAATCACCTTGCATAGTAACAATTTTTTTCTTGTGATGAGCGCTTTTAAGATCTATTCATAAGAGACTGTGTTGCACTTCCCAGCAGAGATTAGTAGTACACAATAGTTGTTTAGAACATGAAAAATTATCAGTGCTGCACAAAGGGACATATCAACTTCAAGAATATTACTCAAGAAGCCTATCTTTAAACCTTAGATTCCATATGTTGCCCTCTGTATATTCTTTATTATTGATTCTGAGCCAATAATGACCTAAAATTCTATCTCCCATATTGTCTCATTAAACTTTGTTGACTGTTACAAGATTTTCCTAATACCAGTTCCGATCTATGCTTCCTAGCTTTGCCTCTGCTTGGAAACCAAATTCTAGCTCCACCATCTCCTTCAAGGCAGTCTGCTGGCTTTGGCTCTTCCTATACTTCTGCAAAACAGAACAAAAACTGAACAATTTCACAATATTTTTCAATATCCATAGAGTTAACGTTTCTATAGACACACTTTTGTACAATATTCATTTACATCCTAAACTCTTTTTTTTCTTTTCATATGCCAAATTCAGAATTTTATTTTTTGAGGTTGCTTTGGCTATTTGGGGTCTTTTGTGCTTCCATGTCAATTTGAGGATTGTTTGTTCTAGTTCTGTGAAAAATGCTGCTGGTATTTTAATAGGGTTGCATTAAATGTATAGATTGCTTTGGGTAGCATAGACATTTTGACAATAGTTGTTCTTCCAGTTCATGAACATGGAATGTTTTTCCATTTCTCTGTGTCATCTTCAATTCCTTTCATCAGTGGTTTACAGTTTTCAGAGTATAGGTCTTTCACCTTTTTGGTTAGGTTTATTCCTAGGTGTCTTATTATTTTTGGTGCAATTGTAAATGAGATTGATTCCTTGATTTCTCCTTCTGCTGCTTCATTATTGGTGTATAGAAGTGCAACAGATTCCTGTATGTTTTGTATCCTGCAACTTTAATGAATTTGTTTATCAGCTCTAGCAGTTTTTTGGAGTCTTTCCGATTTTCTATATATAGCATCATGTCATCTTCAAATAGTGAAAGTTTTACTTCTTTCTTGTCGATTTGGATGTCTTTTATACTTCACCTGTTGCATATACCTCCCTATTCCATGTCTGGACTGTAGCCATAATTGGTTAAGCAATAATGTGTTTTATAACTATTTTACTTTGTATATGCACTACCCTGGTTTGTTTACTTAGAAGAAAATGATTAGGCTTAATGGAAAAATAAATGTGCTAATATGAATAACAAGAAAAAAATGATTTCTCATCCAATAGCATTTTATATTCTCATTGAAGTAGGCAAAATAACAGCCCCCTCCCTCCCAAAGACGTCCAATGTCCTAATCCCCAGATTTTGTCAATACGTTAATTTACATGGCAGAAGAGACTCAAGGTTGTCAGTCAGCTGACCTTCAAATAGGCAGCTTATTTTAGATTGGCCAGGTGGGTTCATTGTGACCCAAGGGCACTCAAAAATGAAAGAAGAGAGGTGGACATGAGACAATGGAACAATGGTCAAAGAGATGTAATATTACTGCCTTTGAAGACAGACAAAGAAGGATGAGCCAAGGAACACGAGTGACCTCTGGAAACTACAAAAGGACAAAGAACAGCTTCGAAGTTTCCAAAAATGAAATGCAGCACAGTTAATCCCTTGATTTTAGTCTGTGAGACCTGTTCGGACTTTTGAACTACAGACCTACAAGATAATACATTTGTGTTGTTTTTGAGCTACTAAGTTTGTGACAATTTTTACAGCAGCACTAATACACTCTCAAAACAACCGCCTTCCAGTTTCTACCCAAAACATGTCGACATATTAGGTAGTCTTGTTCAGAATCAAAGGGAGACTTCTCTGCCTCCATTTACTTGGTTTCTCCTCCTCTCTGAATCCATCCTTATCCATTTTCTCAGGGATGTCAACAACTGTACCAACTTAGACTGTCTTCATTAGGCTTCCAGACCTTGCTGGTGTTCTTCCTCTCTATCAGCCACTTTCCCTTTGCTGGTGTCTCCTCAACTCCTAGACTCTACCAGGATCTCAAATATTAAATATCCAAAACTGAGTTGCTGATTTTCTACCTCATCACCATCTCAGTAGGGAGAAACTCCATTCTTCCAGGTGCTTTGACCAGAAATCCTGGAGTCATTCTCTACTACTCTTTATCTTATGAATAAGACCTGTTCTGTCTGCAAATCCTTTTGACACTGTTTTCAGGACATACCCAGAATTCAGCCACTTCTCACTATATCCACTGCAACCAACCTGACCCAAGGCACAAAAATCTCTGCTCAGGGTCATTATAATAGTTTACCAACTGCTCGCCCTGTCTCCACTATTACTCCTCCTCCTTCAAATTAACAGACAAGCTAACCGTTGAAAATGTAACGTGGGATATGAAAGCACTGTTCAGAACTCTCCAATAGCTTTAGATCTTACTTTAGATTTCACTTGGAATAAGAGGTAAAACCCGTCTAGTGACCTCTCATCCATTCTCCTGAGCTTTCTGAATTCATCCTGATTTGTCTTCCTCTTACTCCCTCTACATTGGCCTATTTGCTGTTCTTTCAATGTGTCAGACACAGCCCCATCTCAGGGAGCCCTCCTGCACGGAACACTCCTCACTGTTCATTGCACATGTCTCAACCCACACTTCATTTGCATCATATTTTTTTTGCTTAATTATCAAACTGATTGTCTTTTTCTCTCCATTTAGAATGGAAGCTCTGGGAGTATTGGGATGTTTATCATCTTTTTGCTGCTATATCCCCAGTACTTAGAGAAAGGCCTGACCAAAAAAAAAAAAAAAAAGAGTTTTATGAATGAATAAATAAAAATAAGGGGCAAGGGTTGAATAGAAGAATGAAAGAGGGAGTATTTTCTGCTGCTATCTTACAGTGTTCACAAATTTCCAGTTTTGCTACCAGTCTCTTTATTTTGCTTGGTGTTTAAATGATGTTTAAAATTAAAATTCACTGATTAAGTCATGTTAAAAAAACTTTAATGTTAAGCCAATTAAGGAAGAACTTTGAGATTAGTGAAATGGATAAAGAGAACTAAAATCAGTTCACATTTTTATAGAAATACATAACATATTGTCAGTTTAATTTTTATTCAGAGAGTAAAGTAGTGAAAACTACCAATTTTCATTTGATTTCAATTCAACCCACATGTACTGCAGGTCAAACATATGCCTCTTTACCAACCCAAAAGAAGATATAAAACTTTTGATTCCTTTATTAAGTTACATAATTTACTTAAATATTTATATCACCACATCTTTGTATGTTTTGTAACGTAGACAGGCGTGTGGACACACACGCACGCCTATGAGAGCATTTAATTTTAAACTTGCTATATTGTCACTATCACCAGCAATATTTTCAAATATTTTTGTTAGCCTGGTACTCTATTTACAGGATGTTAAACACATTTTTTATGCTAATGTAAATGCCCAAATCTCAGTTGAGAATCGTCATGCAAAAGTTTTAAGGTAGTTTATATGGTTGAATGACTTTTGACACCACATTGCTTTTTCAACTTTTTTCGGGACTTCTAAACATAGAATAGAAATAAAAAATTTATAGCATGTAGAAGTTATGAAGTCTAGCAGCACTCTTGCTTTGGAGTTAGTATTCTAGAAGACATGAAGAGGAATATAAAATGTTTGCCATAATGGAAAAATAAGACTGAAAAGTACTTCCTATACTCTTTTTTAATATGGTTAATGAATAGCCCAGCATCTACATACTGATTTAAAATGGGCTTTTAGTCTATACTATTAGATATTGCATAAGATAAGTAGAAATAAAATTTTATTTCCACAAAAAGGAAATGATCCTGCCTCATCTATTTGTATGCATGTTGAGAAACGCACATACACACAGACACACACACACAAATTCTCTGAAGAGAAGTATAAACCATAGTCTATTTTGCAACTGTAATCCCTAGTGTGTTATGTAATGCCTCCACTCTCCATATGCTATAGCTATATTTTCCTCTTCATTTGAACTGCAGAGAATCTTCTGGCCAAAAAGAGAGCCATTTCTTGCCTTTTGTTGTTGTTGTTGTTGCAGCTTTTTAAAAATTTAAATTCAATTAATTAACATATAGGGTATTATTAGTTTCAGATGTAGAGGACAGTGATTCATCAGTTGTACATAACACCCAGTGCTCATGACATCACTTGCCCTCCTTAATGCCCATCACCCTGTTACCCACCTTCCCAAAAGAGAGCCATTTATTTCTGATTGTTGCATAAAAGCACACCCACAAAAAATCAACAGTTCACAAGGAAAGGGACCTCGATTCTAAAATTTCATATTTTCTTAAGAGAACTATCTAAACAAAAATTGTTAAACTTGCAATAAACTCGGGACTTAATCTGCTGTACTTTGTACAAGACACGGGAGCACTGACCTTCCACATTTCACTCTTCACATAGCATTGACACCTATGCATATTCCTGAAAAATTTCCCAATTTCTGAATCTGATCTACTTGTAGATGTTCATAGAGAGAGGACACTTAGCTAAAGGTAATGAATCCCCCTCCCTAATCAATTTTATCCTAATCAAGGATAAAAATCTCGTCCTTACTATTGGAGGCTGAATTGAGTGATCCTGGACAAACGTATTTTGTAAGCGTTTCAGGATACATGCCTTTTGTTAGGACGGGTATTCTTTTTAAACATCTGCAACTCAAACTAGGTTCGGGGAAATGTATAGGAAGTAGAACATAAAATAATATTCATTAAAATACAAAATGTTAAATAGTCAAGAATGATGTCATAGTATTAGCATCACCACCAAAAACGCTATAATCTTTCCCTAGTAGTCATTAATTTCTTCATATTCCACATACTGTAGAGCTCCCAAAAAGTATTAATCTAAAATGGGATGTATTTTGTTCTACTTCTCTCATTGTTTGTGATTTACTACTACAACAAACTTGCTACTTATTCTGTCATCCCAGATATTGTGCTGTGCCCCCTGAATAAACTTGTTCCAATGAATTCATTTTTAGGGATTGATTGTTTGTCTTTTGGAACAGTAATGCCCTTTGGGAAATTTCTTTAACTTCATTAAGTTACCCATATCATTTGATGACCTTAGTTGCTCTCATGATCAATATTGGGTCCAAAATTGTGAATGAAACTCCTCTGTTCAAAATAAAATATATGAGTAACCCTGGAATTGATTGATGGTCATTTGTGATCATGTTTGATTTTGATTAAATCTCAGAAGTCAGCCTTGTAGCAATGATTTCACACTTGGTTACAAAGACTTCCCCGTCTAAGTTTGGATGGTGGAACTCATACATTATGTATTTCCTTTAATGACCCACATAGCCAAGGGATGGCACTTTAAATTGATGAAGGTTATATATTCATATGTAGAACAAATTAGTTTAGAGACAAATGAAGAATAGATGTGCAGTTGCGCTAGCATGAACTGTTACAATTATAGTGATTATTATAACCACAGTCTGATACCTTCCAGACATCAGCTGTCATTATATGTGTCTCTATCATAAAGACACAGTCCTATCTCTCCTAAAATAATATCTCATTACAGGAATATTATTTATAAAAAATAGTCAGATGCTGCCAGTAATTCCATGTCAATCCACTGTTTTTCAGGAGTTTAATATTTAGTGGCATGAAATTTGCTTTAAGGCATATTGAGGACTACATTTCATCCATTTAAAAGCTCGTATTGTATTGTGTTCTAGAAACTTTGTTTTGAGAAAGACAGTTGAACATGACAACTTCATTCATAGTTAAGAGAAACCGCTGCCTCATGGCCATGTTGTCGTATTCCTATAAAGTGACCCATGGATAGCATGAGATCAAAGGAGGGGAGAAAAAAAAACTAACACATATTAAATCACCTTTAAAACTAGTTTTGGAATATTTCATGGATTTGAAGGGTTTCAAACCAGAAAAAAAAATTAATGGGATAGTTATATTTTACTCCTTATAAATTTTTATCATATTTTTTGAATTCTGTGGCATTTATGGTTTGATGAATAGAAAAAAATAGGTGCATGAATAAAATGTAATCAGTGTCCTATTGGCGTGTGCTTCATGGGGAAAATAGCTTCACGTCACCTTGGAAGTAATGCCCTTTGGGAAACAGAAGGGCTACAAAGTATTATTTCACTAGTTAAATTTTCTGCAATGCCAAGATCTTTTGTAGAAATTATCAGAATTGTCTTTATTTTTTTGCAAAAATAAAATAAAAATTCAGGCCCTTTGGGCTCAGAATGTGGAATTTGTTGTTTTTCTTTATTTTAAAATAACCTGACACTTAACAAAATAAATTGCAAAACATAATACCCATTATTCTCTTATACCCTTTACTCACTCTCTCCTAATGTTTATCTGATTACCTATAATTAACAATGATACACTACTGTTAACATACCTACAGACCTAATTTAAATTCTGCCAGTACTCCTGCTAATATTCATTTTCTGGTCCGGGATCCAATCCAGAATATTACTTTGCATTTATATTGCGTGTCTTCTTATTCTCCACCAATCTGGTACAGTTCCTTGGTTTCTCTTTGTCTTTCATTACCTTGTCAGTTTTGAAGAGGGCTGGTCAATTATTTTATTGAATTTTTCTTCAATCTGGATTTGTCTGAAATTTTCTCATGAGCAGATTGAAGTAATGCATTTTAGCAAGAATTCCATGAAAGTGATTTTATGCCCTTCACATCAAATCATATTAGGTAGCACATGATGCCTGTATGGAAAGAGAAGCGAGGAAAAGGTAAACATCAGATATATAAAACACACAAATGAATTTATGATCTCATTTAAGAAATAGACATATTCTTTCCAGGACAGAAACCTAAGTTCAGGGAATCATAGGTAAATTGTAGCTTTCCTAAATAATGGGAAAATCTCTATCACAAAAAAAGTAATTTGTTATATGTCCCCTTCTAACAGTAATTATATATTGTTACAAATATAAAATATCCAGATAGCTTCTAATTGCATACAAATTTTGAAAATGCAGTTAAATAGCAATTACATTTGAAACTGTGAAGAATTTTAAACATCTGAGGATTTTGTGTGTAGCAACATCAAGGCAGAAAATGAAAACATTACTGTGAATGATGTTGCTCCTACAAGTCAGAGAAGGTGTGGCCTGAGTATTTATGAGATGTTAAAAGCAAGATCTGATAAATTAATTTTTGGCTGGAGCCAACACATAATAATTAGTACCAATGTATCCACATTAGTAGGCTTTCTTTGTAAATGAACATATCTATTACATATAAAGATGCCAGTTATAAAACTGTGGTCATTCTTAATACATTGGCTGAGGAAATGGTTTTAAGAATTTAATTTTAATCACAGCAACAGTGTCTTTTTAGACTTTATAGTAATTACGTTTTTGGTGTTTAACATAATTTTACTTTGTTACCTTCTGTATTTGTCTTTAGTTGCTTTTCTCTAAATGTAAAACCTAGTTAAATATATATATTTTTAGGAGCACATCTGACTCTGAGCTGGTTGTTGGAAACATTATTCCCAGACAATTACCGAGATTGCCAGAGAGTGTTAAGAGGGAGATCAGGGTGTAGATTAATTAGCCAATCCTATCTGGTGACCAGTATTCATGTTGACTTAGCCCTCCTTAGCCTCAAACCCTCCATTAATGGATTCTCCATTTTCCTGCTTGATCTTAAAAAAAGCCTAAAGTGAAAGGCAGGAGTGAGATGAGATACTTCTGTATTTCAGCTGTTGATCCTTACAACAGAATACAAGTTAGGGCAGGTAAGATATATGGCTATCCATAGAAGGGCTAGGTCATTTTACTCTTACATAATTATAGATACCTGATTCACATGTCTACTTTATTCATGCCTGATACATGGCAGATAATGCTATCTATTAAATTAAAGGTTATGAGAAAAGCTATGCAAAATAGTGAATACAACATAAAAAAAAAAGAGTGAGAGAAGAGAAAGGAAAGAAAACCCTATTCTACTACCATAAAAATTTACTGAAGTCATATCAAGATATACCCTTCCATTTTTTTTTAATCATAGATACAATCATAGTCTACTATAATCTTGCATTCTGTTCTTTGTTCTGATTTATAATAAGTATATTTTCCTTTTCTTATATAGTTTATTACTCTGATTAGGAAAATAATGCATGCTTATTTTGGATAATGTAAAAATAAAGAAAAGCCAGTGACATAAAATAATAACCTATCATCTCATCAACCAAAGAAAACCACTTTCACATATTTGGAACCAAACTATATGATTGTACATTTTTAGCCTTTATTCCAAACTCAATGCATGCATGGGTAGCGAGATTGTAATTTTCAGTTTTGTAGATATAAATGTAGATATAAATAGGCCACTATTTATACTGGCCTCAATTTTTCAAGATTATTCATTAGGTTAAGTAGCCATCTTTATGAAGAGAGTGTCATCCCACCCTTTACCCACCCGCACAGATTTGGGCATATTCACTTAGTACTGTCTTGTTTTGTTTGAAAAAATAAACTAGCTCAAGTAAAGGGTCAGGGTGGTACCGGGTGCAGTGGGTCAGTGTGAGAATATAGGAATTATCATGGAGCCGATAGGTAGAAAGTTCAGGCAAACCTCATAAAAATGCTCCTGAGAACCAAGTCAGCAATCAAGGCAACATTCTTTCAATTTTCTTTCTTTGAGGATGCACACTCTCCCTTATCTCTCTGTCTCTCTACTCTTTAACTGACCTGCTTCCATCATCAACTGATTCCTTTGCTGGATCTTTTGGATAGCCCTACCAGGGCCACCAGCCTACACTATGTTTCTCCCAGCTGACCTGCTCATGTTTGAAAGTCTGCAATTCTAGAAATTGGCAGAGGGTCAAGCTCATATGAGTGACATCACATGTACCACAGGTGGCTGGACAGCAAATCCTCTGATCCTTTCTTATAATTGTTGGTCACACATAGCACAATTAGCAGTGAACTCTGCGTGCGTGTGCACACACACACACACACACACACACACACAAACAAAAAACCAAACAGACCTCCATTGTTCCACTGAATAGGATGTAATGTACAGAATAGTTAAGGAAAGAAGGGGAGGGGAATAAGACAGGAAATTAAAAGATAATATCTGTTATTGATTTGGTATAATAAATGAAAGGTGTGTGGTTCTGTTTTAGATATTTTATAATAATAAAAACAAAGAAGCAGAGAAAAGAATTGCCCTATACTTACCACTAATTAGGTTTTGAAAATATGTTTATTTTTCCACTAACTTTTCTCGAGGTTATTTAGATAGTTCTTGATAAATCTTTATAGTAACATATGTGAAAGCAGTCATGATTACTCTGTGACTTGGAGGAATGAATTGTGAAAATTGTTGTTTTTAACATTGGTAAAATTTGTAATGAAGAAAAATTCTAATAAATAGTCAATACTAATGATGAGGCACATGATTCCTTTCTTGTGAAATTTTCTTTATTTTCCCCCAAGATCTAAAGATTCATGAACACAGAACAGAGTGTTCAATTTCTTCATTTTCTCACCATTATATATAACAAGTTGCATACCCATGAGTTCTGTAGTTGACTGGATCTGTTACTAAGATTATCTCTTTACACTATGTAAGTTTCTAGACCAGTTTGTGTATCAACAATTAATTTGGGAGGAAGCATGGCAGATGGGAGAAGGGCCAATAAGAAATTCTGAAATTACCAAATATTAGAATCATAGATTTTATTTATTTTTAAAAAAATTTTTGAGTATAGTTAAAGCACAATGTTACAATAGTTTCAGGTGTGTAACACAATGATTCACAAGTTTACATATTATGCTATGTTTGCTACAAGTGTAGCTACCTGTGTCACCCTATGACACTATTACGGTATCATTGACTATATTCTTTATCCTATGTCTTTTGTTCCTGTGGCTTTTTTATTCTATAACTGAAAGCCTATATCTCCCATTCCATATTTTTCCCATTCTCCCATGTATGCCATCCCCCTTCCCTTCTCCCCTATGGCAACCATTAGTTTGCTGTCTATTAATAGATCTGAGTCTGCTTTTTTTGTTGTTTTTGTATTTTATTTATTTATTTATTTTAGATTTCACATATGAGTGAAATCATATGGAATTTGTCTTTCTCAGTCTGACTTACTGTATTTAGCAATAATACCCTCTAGGTCCATCCACATAGTTTTAGAATGAAAGAGTAAATGTTTTGTCTTGTTTTGTTTTTACCATATTAATCTAATCTAAGCTGTTCTCAATACAGGGTCAGTAATGACTTGGTCAAGCCAGGACAATTAAGAGTTCTCACTAAAACAAAAACTCTACATAATGCACTCAAATGCTTACTTCTCTCAAATTACTAGATGTATTTTACCCAAACATTTCGTTTTCTTTAGTTGTATTCATTTTATTAAATAACACTTTCTTTGTCAATTACAGTGACTCAGCTTTAATTCATCCCAATGGTACCACAATCATGCACATGGTAGCCATCATGTGCAGAGTTGTAGCGACTGAGATTTGAAATGAAATTGAACACTGTCTATAGCTTTTATACAAAATAAGCATTGACCTATAAGCTGGGCTCACTAACTAGGCTCACTAACTGTCTCCCCTGGTGACCCCACTGTTCCAATGGCTTTAAATCTATCTAAGCTGAGGATGCCCAAATTTGCAACTTTCATCCAAACCCCTTTTCTGAGTTTTAGATTTATATATCCAAATGCCTTCTTGACTTCACACTTAGATTTTTCAAAGGCACCTTCAACTTACAAAATGAACCCTTGATTATTCCCCCCAAGTATTTTCCATCCTTAATGTTTTTTAACTTTGCACCAACTTTAATTGCACATTTTCTAAAGTCTAAGCTTAGAGTCATCTTCAGAATGTCCTTTACCCCATGAGTAAAAGTTGTCAATCCTCCCACCAAACGATGTCTCAATTGAATGCATTCTTCTTGATCTATTTTGCCAACATACTCTTCTCCAGTCAACATTACAATGTAATTTTAGTTGGCCTCCTTGCTTCCATTCTTCCCCTCCTTTATTACTTTCTCTGCAAATCAATAAGGGGAGAATTTTGAAAATAATTTATTAAGTCGTTCCACCATTTGAGGTTATTCAAAATGTTGTGCGTTATTCTCTTATATGAAATGTTTAGAATGTATCCCATTATGGCATAAATTCTTCAGCAAGACTCAGAAGACCCTTCATGATCTGACCTCTGCTTTCCTCTCCAGGATAATATTATTCCACTTTCTTCCTAACTTTCAAGGTTTCAGCTGCACTGGCCTGCCTTTAAAGCCTTAATGAAGCCAAGTTCTTTTAAAGCTGAGTGAGCACACATGCTGATCTCTTTACGTGGAAGGCTTCTACTCCTTTACCTTGTTAACTCTTGAGTTGTTATAATCTGTAATGATAGAAATAATAATTTCTTAGACCCAGTGACCTTTCCCCTCATAACACTAATCTCTGTAATTATTATGTTTCTCTTTCTTACTTGTCCCTAATCTTTGGGAGGGCATTGCTATAGCAGAACTTGATCATAATACAGCAGAACTTGATCTCTGCTATATTACCAGAGGAAAACCCAATGCCTGATACATAATAATTGCTTAGTAAGCTTCTTTTGGCTGACCACCAAAGTTAGAAAATACAAGTGTTTTAAAATTAAAGAACAGAAACTCTTCCACTACAGAAAAGGGACTCTCTTAGAATATAACTGGTAGATAATTAGTAATCAAGTATTAACTGAATGATGTTATTATTAAAGTTGTCTAGGGGGAGTTCAGTGGGTTAAGCCTCTGCCTTCAGCTCAGGTCATGATCCTCGGGTCCTGGGATAGAGCCCTCGCAGCATCGCAGCAGCATCATCATCGGGCTTTCTGCTCAGCAGGGAGCCTGCTTCCCCCGCTCTCTCTGCCTGCCTCTCTGCCTACTTGTGATCTCTGTCAAATAAATAAATAAATAAAATCTTTAAAAAAAAGTTGTCTAAAAGAAAACATATTTCCTTGACTTATTAATAATATATGTTATAGCTCAATTTTCTAGAAAACTCCTGCTATATATTTCTGAGAGTTATACCAAGTCACTATGATATGAAAGAAGTTGGTGCCTATGAACAATATTTAGATTATATAGGAAATTTATAGTTATTTAGAAACTGGAGATTTAAACTGTTGAGTGGTTTCTACTATAAACTTTTTTTCCTGTTGAAGCACATTGATTTGTTTTCCTTTTCATCCTTCACCCCAGCAGCTCTAAATTTGACATTTTTATCACCCCAATGGAATGCCTGGTTTTCATTTGCAAAGCACACCTCCCTTTTACAAGTGAAACATTTCACTTTTACAAGAGAAACATCAGGGGCTAAGTAGCACATGCAAATCTAACAACCAGCTCGGCTATATTGTTCTGATTCCGTATTTCCACAGACGGGGATTTCTCATAAGATAAACGTATTACCTAAGCAAAATTCTTTTCAAGGTAGAAAGGGACTCTCTGTTCACTGAGATTGCTTTAGATTCTTTGCACAGGAAGCACCACTGACATTTCAAGAGTGTCGGCCTCACTTATCAGTGTGCTAAGAACAGCTGCTTATGAAAGTGCAGAAGATAATGTTTGCCTTGGTTTGCTTTCCTACGCTTAGGAGACTGGACATACCCATCTCCTTGACTCCGGGGGAAAACAAAATAGAAACCTATCGATGTGGCTCGGAAGAAACACTAGCCTCTGGGAGTCCAGAAGTCTAGTTTTAGATAATTCCAATTCCAGTTCCCTCTTTGACATTGAGCAGTCCTTTTTTTTTTTTGGAAGATATAATTGGCTTTATTAAGTAACTCATAAATTAGGCAACATCTCATATAGCTTGTAGAGAGATACACTTGAATATTCCTCGTAATTCTTCATTTCAGCTCCCCCATCTATGAATAAGGAGTTAATCTGGATGGACCCCAAGAAGTCTTTCAACTCCCACTTTCTATTACTCCAATTTTCCATCTCTTAGCTGAAAAAAAAGAAACAATAACCTTGTTGAAATCTTATGTTCTATTTTATTATGTTGAACACCAAACTATGGCTTAAAGTTCATGTTCCTGTTCATTGAGAGTCCTAAGATATATACCTTTATTATCACACACACTTTTGTGACATTATTTTCTTCTTACCCTCCTATCAAAAGTATTTTGTAGATTCATAGACTTTAATTCAGTGCTCCTCCTTTAACAGTTTACCTAACCTCATGTGAGTTCTTCAGCTATGTGTGAAGAGGGAGGGAGTATATTTTCATATACCAGGAATAAAATGTGCTTTCAAATTTATTCTAGCATTTCTTCAGTAGACTGACTTTCAGATGGTCCTCTCCAGGAAGTCTGTACCATGATCTGTTGAAAGAGCTGTCTCAGAGGGTTGGAATTTGCATTTGGGAAATTCCCCATCCCAACCCTCTGACCTTCTCTGTCTTGAGTTTTATGTACCACTCATTGCTGTTAGTAGCTGTGTCTGCAGACCCAGCAAGAACATTTAAAGACCTTTCTCATTTATTATTAAGGTCATCATTCAATTATAATTGTTCTTCTCATATTTCCAACCTGCCTTTTATGATCCCAAACTTCCCAGATAATGAATTTTGGATTAGATCTTTAAGAAAGTCAGAAAAACGCATGCTAAGTTTCTGAAAAACATATGAGAAAGTACCACTTAAAGCTACTGCTCCTTTGTAGTTGAAATCACTTACCAACCTAGAAAATAATGACCCTATTTTATAACTGGGGTTTGCACAATAGATTTGATAACTAAAACACACATTCACAGTTATATAGAGCTATTGCAAGAAGCAAAAAGAGAGAACCCACTTTTTGTGCCTGTACTTTTTTCTACCTGGTTCCAAGAGAAGTTTAAAAAGTTTACTAAGATTTAGGTTAGTTACTGAGATTTCATTAATGTCTTTTGTCTTTACAATATACATTGTCCTACACACTGTGCTGAATGCTGTTAGGTGATATTATGCTGTGTTATTAAATCCTTAAAGGAACTCAGAAAACAAGTAATATAAATCCTAATTTATAAACAAGGAGGAAACAGAAGGTATGGTAATATAACAAACTGACGGACTATAATTCAACCTGGACTTACTTATCTAATTCAAACCTTTTTTTTCTTTCAAGTAACCTCTTGGCCCAACATGAGCGTGAGATCAAGAGTCTCATGCTCTATCAAATGAGCCAGCCAGGCACCCCTCTAATTCAAAGCTTTTTATTTTTGCTTTAAAGAATGCTTTGAGCTAATTGGAGAAAAATTTTGATAAATTTATAGAAAGTCAAAATTATTATTTTTAAAAGTTTTAAACTTATATCTATATATCTATATATATGTAGATATATATATATATATATATATATGTATTTAGAATGATCTTAGCAGTTAAAAAACTTTTCCAATGAAAAGATCTGTTTATGTTAAATTCCCAGTTGTCTCATGTAAATAGTATTTATACACTTAGTGAGAGTTATTGAAGAACTAAAACTTTTCAGGACAACTGGGTGGGTCAGTCAGTTAAGCATCTCACTCTTGGTTTTGGTTTAGGACATGATCTCATAGGACGTGAGATTGAGCCCTGTGCTTAGCAGAGAGACTCCCTGAGATTCTCTCTCTTTCTCTCTCCCTTGCTCTCTAAAATAAGTAAAGAAATCTTTAAAAAAAAAAAAATTAAAACTTTCCTAAGCACTTTGTAACATACTATGGAGTCCTATTATACTTTTACTTTAACAAACATATTTTTATAGATGATGAAAAGATAAATACTAGCCTTACCCTGAATTTTAAAAGTACAGATGAAAAAGGTTAATTGCACTAAAACAAAGTAACTGTATTTGCTGAATCAACAAAAGTTAATAGTTGATATTTTCAAATAATAACATTTTCTCAAGTAACATTCATCTCCTACTCTACCAAACAAATGACATACAATTTCCTTGTTTTAAAAAAAATGAATTTGTAATGTTAAAAATCCGTAAGTATTATAGTTCTAAATTAAGTCCTAAAAGATTTCTGCCATCAATTAGAAATATAGTATGTTTTAAGAAACTGAAAAAGGAAGAGGAAAATATAAATTTTAGTTACATTGGATTTTTTGTCCTCTTTCCTATATTGGTTTAAAAATCCAGCAAATAGGATATTCTCAAGACAATAAAAAATGAGAGCTATGATCCTAATGTTTTTTTAATAGCCACAGATAAAGGATGGACGTTTCTCTGTAACAAGAGAAATTATTTTCTTATGGTTAGCTACGTCTATCAAATTTCTGAACTTAGAATTACCCAAATCCTAATAGTTCAGATGAATATCGAAAGGCAGTATGGACAGATGGACAGATTAAAGATGGCCACATAATCTTTAATGCTTCTCCTAACAGGAGATGAGGGCTCATATTTTTCCTTGAATCTGGTTGGGTGTTGTGACGGTTTTTAACAAGAGAATATGGTGGAAGTGATTATGTGCTAGTTTGTGGGCCTAAGTATTAAGAAATTGAAACTACTTACATTTAAGCATCCAAAGAATGTTAATTTATTTTTATTACTGATGATGTTATCTCTATGTACATCAATAAAAAACAAACAAACAAACAAAAAAAACCCTGAAGCCAGAGCTTACCATCTTTCTAATGCTTCTTATGGCATCTGAATTGGAACCTGAAGTATCCTATCATAAATTAGGGTGTTTGTTAGGCTGTACACATGTGCCTGGGTTCATGAAGCTCCCTGGTTCTATGGATTTATAGTTTTCATCAAGTTTTGAAAAAAATTTGGACGTTTTTCTTTACACATCTATTTGGCCCCACCCTGAACACACCTCCTTTTCTTTCTTTCTTTCTTTTTTTTTTTTTTTTGAGAGAGAGAGACTACAATTACACCTGTATCAGACCAGCTGAAGTTTTTCTGCAACTCACTGATGCTTTTAGCTGTTGTTTTGTTGTCTTTGTTTTTCTCCTCTGTTTTATTTTGAATACTTTTACTATTATGTCTTCAAGGTCATTAGTCTTTTCTTCTGCAGTGTCTTACTGGCTATTATGCCCATCTCATACATTGTAGTACTTTTCAGTTCTACAAGTTCAATTTGATCTCCTCATTTTATAGCTTTCATGTCTCTGATTAACATGCTCAATCTTTCATCTGACTTTTGACCATACAGATTATAGTTATTACAACTTCTCTGTCTTCGTCCACTAAGTCTACCATTTCTGTCATTTCTAGGTTGGTTTTAACTGTTTTGTTTGTTTTAAATACTGTGGGTTATATTTTTCCTGCTTCTTTGGATGCCAGATATCAAGAATCTTACCTTTGTAGGTAATAGGTATTGTTATATTCCTAAAAACATTCTTGAGCTATATTCTGAGATGTGGTTAAGATACTTGGAAGTAACATCATTCTTTCTGGTCTTACTTTTAAGCTTTGTTACATAGGGCTGTGGAAGTGTTTAGTCTAGGGCTAATTATTGTCCTAGTGAAGCAAAATTTTCTGGGTACTTTACTAAATATCCCTTGAATTATGAGGTTTTCACTCAGGCTTACCAAATCAATAACTACTCCAAGCTATTTATGATGCTCAAAGATTTTTTCCTCTCATTCTTTTAGATGGCTTTTGTCCAGAGATGGGAATTTGCTCACTCATGTGCACTGATAACTACTCAGCTGAATACTTGAAGAGAATTCTCTGCATGCAGCTCTTTTCTCTCTGGAACCCTCTCCTGTCAACTTTAGTCAGTAGCTTCCCCAGACTCCAGTAATGTCTCCTCAATTTAGGAAGACTGCTAGGTTCCATCTGAATCCCCCTCTATGTGTGTAGCCTACAAATTCTCTCCAGCTATAAGCTAGGGGCAAACATAGGGATCCTTTTACCTTCCTCTCTCAGAAATGTAATGCCTTTCCTTGCCTGATACCCAATGTCTTGAAAAGCAGTGTTTAGTATGATGTTTTCATTGTTTCATGTCAGAGGGTATATTTAGTTCTGGTTACTCCACCTTAGATGGAAGCAGAATTTGGAAACTACTCTTCTTATCATTCAATAATCATATGATAAAAATTTCCATCTCTTTTGTAGGTTTATTAATGTGCATAATTCCTTTTTTCACAAATCAAGAAAAAACATTTATATTATAACCATAGTCCCAAACTAGTATCTCTTTAGAAGAAATATTACAATGTATTTAATCCATCTGTCTAGTACTTGAATTTTTCCTGTAAGAATACGTAGAAGCAGCCATTCATACTATGTATGATAACTCTAGAGACAAGAACATCATTTCTTTCTGAGGATGTCCACTCTTTTAGAATAGACTTAATGAAAAAAAGTTTTTCTTTATATTTCAGTGAAATCTATGCTTCATTATTTCTTGCCCTACTACCTGGTAGGGTTCACAATAAAATGTAAGTGTTCCAGTATGATTTTTTAAGAAAGACTTTATTTTCCCAAAGTTGTCTTCTCTTGGCTAACAGTTCCAAATCCCTTCAATTCAATCAATTGCATATGATGCAGTCTTGTGCTCTGTCACTGTTCTCATCTGAAAACAATACTTTTTACTTCAAGTCACATCATTGTTTGGTTGTTGTTTTGCTAGGGGTTTTAATCTGACAAGATTCAAAATTATTTGTTTTATAGTCAATTTTGGTTTTTATTTTCCCACGTGTTTTTCAGTATCTGTGCTCATCATTACTTATTGCATCTCAAAATTTCTTTATGGAATATTTTCCCTTTATTTTTGAGGAACATTTCTAGGATTCCACTCTGTGGGAGTCTAGTGGTGGGCAGCTCTCAACTGTTACTATTATGGTATGTGCTTCCTCATGTGTTTTGCAATTTTGGATTAAGCATGTTGTGTCTTGTTAGAATACTGTGCGTTCTAGTTCGAGGCAATGGTTTTCCAGAGAATTCAGGGTTTTTTTTGTTTGTTTGTTTGTTTTCCTAGCTTGACCCACTGCCAACAATAAGGACAACTTTAGATTAGTTTAGTGACCTGAAGTTTTCTGGATGATGTACGAAGAGTGCATTTCTTATTTTACTTTTATTTTTACTTTTATTGAAGTATGGTTGACATAACAATATTATGTTAGTTCCACATGTACAACATAGCAATTTGACAAGTCTATACATTATGCAATGTGTATCTACCATCTGTCACTATACAATGCTATTCCTAAATCATTGATCATATTCCCTTTCATCTCTGTGAATTATTCATTCCTTAACTAAAAGCCTGTATCTCTCCTTACCCTCACCTTTTCACTCCCCTTCATCCCTTTTTGTTCATCTTTCCCCACCACCACCCTGTGGCAATAACCAGTTCATTCTCTGTAATTATGGGTTTGTTTCTGCTTTTCTTTCATTTGATACCAATTACATATTGATATAATTTGATACGTTGAGTTAAGATGTATTTTTTCATTTTCTTAAAATTTTTATTTTAATTCCAGTTAGTATACAGTGCTGTACTAGTTTTGGGTATACGATATAGTCATTTAACAGTTCGTAAATCACCCAGTGTTCATCATACCAAGTGCACTCCTTAATCCCCATCACCTGTTTAACCCAATCCACACTCCCCCCCCCCCACCCCATAATCATTAGTTTGTTTTCTATACTTAACAGTATGTTTCTTGGTTTTTCTCTCTCTCGGGAAGAGTAAATTTGAACTCCAAACTAGATGGAAGGTAGTAATATAATTATGAATTCTCAGAGACTTTTGACATTGGTTGAATCTGAGAGACTAACCTACCCATTTTCAATTGTTAGTGGAATTGACTAATTGTTAGTGGGGTTGACTGCCTCTTCATCATCTTCTTTTTTTTTTTTTTAATTTAATTTTATTTTTTTGGTGTTCTAAGATTCATTGTTTATGCACCACACCCAATGCTCCAAGCAATATGTGCCCTCCTTAGTACCCACCACCAGGCTCACCTATCCTCCCATACCCTCCCCTCCAAAACCCTCAGTTTGTTTTTCAGAGTCCATAGTCTCTCATGCATCATCTCCCCCTCCAATTTACCCCAATTCACTTTTCCTTTCTTTCTCCTAATGTCCTCCATGTTATTCCTTATATTCCACAAGTAAGTGAAACCATATGATAATTGATTTTCTCTGCTTGACTTATTTCACTCAGCATAATCTCCTCCAGTCTCGTCCATGTTGAAAAAAAGTTGGGTATTCATCCTTTCTGATGGCTGCATAATATTCCATTGTATATATGGACCATATCTTCTTTATCCATTTGTCTGTTGAAGGGCATCTGGCTCTTTCCACAGTTTGGGGATTGTGGCCATTGCTGCTATGAACATTGGGGTACAGATTGCTCTTCTTTTCACTACATCTGTATCTTTGGGGTAAATACCCAGTAGTGCAATTGCAGGCTCATAGGGTAGCTCTATTTTTAATTTTTTGAGGAATCTTTACACTGTTTTCCAAAGTTGACTGCTTCTAACGTACTTTTTCACTAAGGGTGTGGTCTTTCAAAGGTCCTGACTTTAATGGGACCAACTTGTTCACTTTGCCTCCTGTCCCCAAGATGATTATTAAAACCTGACACTTTACAGTACTAAGATTGTTAAAGATTCACTGAGCAGCTATAGCTCTCATGAAGATATTTTTAATCAGCTTTCTTGCTATTACTCCTTGCTATTTATTTTAGCAACTATTCCCAAGGTTTTGTAGTGGAAATATTTTTTTTCAAGTTTGCTTGTCTAAAACAGTCTTATATTCTATTACTTCTTCTAAGTCATTGAGAAGCATGCTTCCTGTGACAAAGATAAAAATGAAGTATTATATGGCATTTAGTTAAGAACTGTGTTGTTTAATGATGACCATAAAGCTTAATTATGGCCATTCTACTAATTTCCAATTCATTAAATTGTCTTTACATTCAGCCCTTATTCTTGTGCCCAGTGCAAACAAATAGTCTACTGATGTTCAGATATACTGGATGTCAAGTCAGAATTCTTTCAGTTTTAATGATAGAATCCCAAATCAAGCTATCTTAAGTCAGAGATGAGATTTTACTGAATGTTGTACTAGAAAAGTCCAGTAGTTAAAGTAGCTAATTCTGGTGAATTAGTGATGTCATCAAAATCTTCTTCATGTCTTAGATATGCTCTCCATATGCTGATTTTATTTTTCTCTAAGAAATGTAGAATGAGGGACGCCTGGGTGGCTCAGTTTGTTGGACGACTGCCTTCGGCTCAGGTCATGATCCCGGGGTCGCAGGATCGAGTCCCACATTGGGCTCCCAGCTCCATGGGGAGTCTGCTTCTCCCTCTGACCTTCTCCTCGCTCATGCTCTCTCTCACTGTCTCTCTCTCAAATAAATAAATAAAAATCTTAAAAAAAAAAAAAAGAAAGAAATGTAGAATGACGAGCTAACTCTCACAAATTCGGCAACCCCAGCAGAATGTGAACTTCTTCTTACTAACAGTTCTAAGAAAAAAAAAAAAAATCTACATATCATTATCATTTGTTTGTATAAAATATCAGTCTCTGGATCTGGGGTATAGAGTTAACCCCATCAGAATGACATGAAATTAAAAGAGGGGGCAGGGTAGACTCCCCAAAGAAGAGCTGAGTCTGAAGCCACTATAAGGAATACTCTGCAGGCAAAATCAACAAGATTCTCACTGTTTTTGTGTGTACTCTGTTTTTGTGCTCTAACTGCCTAAAATGAGTGCAAAAAGAGAGAAGAAATTTATTCTAAAATCACTTCCTAGTGAATCACACTGGACATAGTAATCATTGCTTTCTCGATAAGTTTATAAACCATCTCAATATGGTTAGCTGAATCTATTTTCTTCTACTTTATAAAATTAGAGTGACTCATATACACTTCTAATATCCCTCTTTTTGTCACAAATTCTCCAAAATCCCTAAAATTGGTTTGGTGGTCATCTTTTCAGTTGCCTAAGATGCGATTCATAGAGGCCAGATATTTTAATCAATTTAAATTGGTGGGACTTTCTTTATAATTTCCCAAACTTTGGGAGATGAAAATCCCTTATATCAATATTTATTCTACAATGTTCAGTTTGAAGATTGTGATCAATGACAGAGGTAAGAAAACAGCAATTGAAGAATTACTCCATTCTTCCCATCAGGGGGGTTCTTTAGCTCCTACTCAAGTAAGAAGCCAAAGTTTTCCATGGTTTTCTTCTTTCTCTAAGAGAATTAGATTAGTCTTTCTGTTGTTTGGTATTTCATAAGCTTCAGTTACCATGTGAGTAACAGGCACACATGAAAGCCTCATTTTTTAGAATGGAGAGTCTCATTTCAAAGCTATATGTAATGAGAAAATTATTATTATTTATTTCTAAGATATCATGGATTTTGTAAAAAACAGTAAAGGTGAATCATTAGAATAATTATTACATATTAGGAGGTCACAGCCATTTTACTTGCCATGAAGGCAACTTCAATTCCTTTACTCAGCTCTTGGCAGTTGTCCATGGACCACACTTTGTTTAGCAACAAACCAGGGTGTGAATCAGGCCATGCCCAACTGATCCCCCCACCCCAGGTTGTAATACACTCTAGGATATGCTTTATTTCTTTTCATTGTCACTTTCCTAAAGATATGAGTTGAAGATGGATTCATTTAATCATCACTTAATCACAGTATAGTTATCATCAAGGTAATAAAAGTCAAGAAGGTATCAGCTTTTATAGGTATAAAGAAAGTTAAAACCACCATCGATACTACACTTGGCCTCAGTTCACTCTTGTAATCTGAATCTTAAGTCCATCAACCATTTATTCATCCATTTTAAGAACTGAAATTAGTTCCCACAACTTGTATTTTTTTCCCAATGATTTTCCATATTCTATCCTAACAAATGCTATTGCTTTCATAGTGCTATCATCTTCAGTTACTGCATTCCAGTCTTTAGGTTCACTCAACACTAACTTGATGGTGTATTTAAATTATATTTACTTCTCTGCAATGTATATGTCACCTGAAGTAAAGGTAATACAGAAAAAGTAAACTTGAAGGTATGTGTCCATGTGTGTATGTGCTTTAATTAAGCATTTATAAAAAGATAGGAAACAGAGGCAAAAATACTGTTTTAAATCCCTTTCTTAATTTTATAAAGTGATGTACTATTTTTTATTCTTCATATCCTCAGGTTTGCTATTCCTGATAGAACAGAAAAGCTGTACTATTTAAGTGTGTTGTCTTTCTTGTTAGTGAATTTTTTTTTTTTTTTTTTTTTTTTTTTTAGTAAGAACAGGTAACTTCTTTGAAAAAGCATGGTCTTCTACCACTTCATGAGATTTGAGCCATTCTTAGGCTAATATAAAGCATGATTTGAAAATCATCTCATTCTCATTTTTCTCATAACTAACTGCTCTATCTTCAGATTTTTTTCTTGTTTCCAAAGCCCAAAGAGTACATATAAATAGCCATTGTTACCAGGAAAACTCTCATGTTCTTTAATTTTCACATCAAGTTTTCAGGGGCAGCCTTTCTTTGCCCAACTTTGTTCTACAGGATGTAAAATGTATTCCTTAATCCACAGACTCCATGATTACATAACTTTGGTAAATTGTACCTGGTAATTTATTTTGGAAGTAACGTATCCTTTTTTTTTTTTTTTTTAAAGATTTTATTTATTTATTTGACAGAGAGGTCACAAGCAGGGAGAGAGGCAGGCAGAGAGAGGAGGAAGCAGGCTCTCCGCCGAGCAGAGAGCCCGATGCGGGGCTTGATCCCAGGACTCCGAGACCATGACCCGAGCCGAAGGCAGCGGCTCAACCCACTGAGCCACCCAGGCGCCCCAATAACGTATCCTCTTAATCAACATGAGTCGATGACATGTGAGATGCTCAGTCCATCACATAGTCAATATATTCTTGAAAACTCAGCCCACCTTCAAATTGACCATGTCTACTAGTATTTTTTTAAGTCAGCTGGTATAGTACTTAATTGTCAATGAACATAAATAATTCCTGCATCAGGTCATGGCAAATCAACTCTCCCGTTAACAGGCTGCTTTTATGTCCAACCTGTGAAATACATTTTTCTAGAGTCATGAAATTATCACGTGGCATAATTTTTTCTTCTATATATTTAGCATATGTTTGTACATGTTAATGTATATCTTTATGTATAATATTCAGCAGTTATATTGTAATAATAAAAAATACAATTTATAAACTACATTTGCTTTTCTCCCATCATGTTCAGCAGGAAGAATTTTAATTAAACGAAATGTTCTGATTCTATTTTAACTTGTACAGATGTCAATTTTTTAATTTATTGACTAAAATTTGCACACATTACATAAACTTCTATCAAATGGTGGTTAGTAATTCTAGCCTTTTACTGTAATCAAACACCAGAAACTTTTGACAGTATTCATCACAAAACCTGTAGAAAAATTTGCCATATCCTGCCATTCTGGCAAAAATCATGACAATGTACTAATGCTGAAATTTTAACAATTTCTAGATAGAAAATTAAATATAAATTCTGTTCAGCATTTTAAAAATTGATTCCGAATATGCATCTCTTTATCTTTGAAAAAAATACCTCTTACTATAATAGACAAGTTTGTGAAGACTGACACCATTAACTTCCGCTGTCTGCTGCTCATGAATTACACCCATCTTGAAAATTACAAAAAGAACTTTCAGTAAGTGTGCATTTTAGTTTGCGACAAACAGATATGGTTGTTCCCATGAAGGAAACTTGATATAATCTAACTGATTAAGCTACACATACATGGAAGTGTTCAGTCAAGGGATAAATGAATGCTCAGTGATCGCCAGAAAAGGGCACCATATATCAGTACTGTTGTAATGTGCCTAGGCAGCTTTAGGGAGTAAATGGGACTTAAGGACATTTAATTTCAAACTTCATTTTATGCTGAATGATAAGGATCAGACCTAAAAAGCTGTAAGTCTACTCTATATACTCAAGGATACCATTGTCTTGCCAGTATTCCATAATTCAATAGACCTCCAATTCAACAAGCACTCTTCCTTGATGGAATGTTGAATTTCACTTTGGAAATGAACTTTTACAACAAAATGGTCCTTTCAATCTATTTTACTGGTTGAGTAAGTACAAGCTATATCAAGCCTCATTTTGTATTATGTTTGGTAGGGAATATGGTTACCTGTGAGGAGACACTGTCCTAAAAAATATACACACTCTCTCCATCTCTCTTTTTCTCTGTCTCTCTCAAGCACACACACATATACACACACACACATACACACACACACACAAACACACATATCGCTCCCTCTCATACCTTAATCTCAATAGGTGAACATAAAAGACCAGATGTTCCTTTTTAAATTTGTGTGTGAGTGTGTGTGTGTGTGTTACCATTGTACATAGAAAGGCTGGCAGCTTATATTCCACTGGAGTAAATCTGTACTCAAGTGCTCCTTTGCTAGAGGGAATTTTTAAATGCCATATAGCTGTAGTCTTAACCTTGACTGTCTTTCATTCTCAAATATCTATTCAGTTATATGTGCTGAATGACTTACAACGAAGTGAGAGAAAATTCAGTGACTTGACATTTACAGTTCCCAACTGATTCGTTTATTTATTCAACAGAGTAAATATTTAGGCAGCAGAATTAAATTGGAAAATGTTTATCAAGTTTGAGACCACCTTTCTTTCAATATATAAAACATAAACCCAGAGGCCTAAGCATAGGGAAATTTACCTATAAATGTGCCCTACAGAGAAGGGCACATTTGAATGTCCCAGTAGGTTTTCATCAACCACTAGTTTGTTTGGGCTACTTCTGCCAATATTTTAGGACATTGCCATTGACATGGCACCTAATAAAACATAACTGACAATGCAATTGCACTTTATTAATCATTGTGTATAATCTTACCATACGGAGCAGTTCTCTGAATGTATTTCCTCACTCTATTTCAGGCCAAAGATCTAATCTAGTTAGTGCCACACCTGAAGTGTGTATATTTCTCTCAGCACATGTGACACCCTATATTTATCTCCACACTTGAGAGCAGATTAGCTAAAGAACTCCTATAACATAACCAGAAGACAGACTCTTAAAACAGTGTCTCAGCACAAAAGCATAATAAAAATAAAAAAAGCTTGAGGTTTCTGCTTATAATAACATTGTATGGATAAGCTAACTAAAGAATATTGTCCAAAAAATAGTTTCCAATGATTCTTAGAATAATTTCACTGTCATTAAACAATAAAAACAATAACATCATGTAAATGACCTTTAAAATCTGAGAAATGTAATGATATCACATTTTCATGATGGAGAAAATAATTATAAGCCTAATTTTTACATCAAAGTCAGGAAACATATATCTGTAATTTCCATGGACACATTCAAGAAAAAGAATCATATATGCATATATACATATATATAAAACATAAAATATAACAAAAAATTACCATTTAGTCATTTTTAAATGTATAATTCACTGGCATTAATTATATTTACAATGTTGCATAATCATCATATCTGTTTCCAAACTTTTTCATCACCCCAAGCAGAACCTCTACAAGAATAACTCCCTATTTTCCAATCTCAGAACCTCTGAATTAAGATCTTCAACAGAACATGAAGGAATTTGCATTTTTCACAACACAGCAGAAAAGTCTTATGATTAGGCCAGTTTGGGAAACGAGGGAGGGTAGTGAGGTGTTGGTCTAAACTAATCTTAACAACTAACGTTTACATAATTCTCATGTCACAGACTTCAAAATTGAGGGTCCTGAAGATGAACTACTGTGCCCTGGAAAACAGAATCTAGGCTTTTGTTTCAAATTTTGTGTTTAAGCATATACATATGTTCAATATCTAAATTTAAATACATTATCTTCTTTCAAAATATTGATACATTTGTGCATAAACTATTGACATGTTTTAGTCTGTTGCTGTTTTTGTTTTTTGTTTGTTTGTTTCAAGTACTAGAAATAACAGCGCATTTCTACCAGATAAACAGTAGAATAGTCCATCTGTATTCTGGTTCTTATTTGTTTATTGTGTCCACTTGGCTTCCAATATTCTCTTGTTTAGAAAAGAAAACTCAACTTACTTCCCTTAAATATTCTTGTTTTAATTTTTTTTTTAATTTTTAATTTTTTTAATTTAAATTCAATTAGCCAACATATAGTACATCATTAGTTTCAGAGGTAGTGTTCAACAATGTATCAGTTGCGTATAACACCAGGTGTTCATCCCATCACGGGCCTTCCTTAATGCCTCTGCTTTGTCAAAGAGTAATCAACGTTATGTTTCCAATCTTAAAAGTAATTAAACATTAGAACACATCTTAGGTCTCTTACTTGGAATGTTTCTGTAATATTTGAATCAACAACATCTGTGAGTTTTTCCAACTAATTCACGAAGAATCAATAGTAGCTCATGCATAGGAGTGTCTACTACCCTTGACAGAATTAACCATTTTTGTTAAGAAAGTAGTGGGGCGTCTGGGTGGCTCAGTCATTAAGTATCTGCCTTCAGCTCAGGTCATGATCCCAGGGTCCTGGGTTCGAGCCCCGCATTGGGCTCCCTGCTCTGCGGGGAGCCTTCTTCTCCATCTCCCATTCTCCTTGCTTCTGTTTCCTCTCTCACTGTGTCCCTCTCTGTCAAATAAATAAATAAAATCTTTGAAAGAAAGAAAGAAAGAAAGAAGTAAAATTTAACTCTGGATGAACTTGAAATGAGGACACTGGGTTCACGACCAGATTGAAACAAAGTGTGCCGTTTCCCCACACGGAAGTCTTCCGAGGAGCAGCGACACCCAAGCGAAAGAGCTACCTTTCCTGTTCATTCTCCTCCTTTGTTTCTTCCTCCTTTCCTTCTCTTTCCTGAGAGCTTTCCTTCAAAAGTGGAATTATGGGTGGAATGTTGCCATTTAGAAAGTGAAAAAACAGAAGACGAAATATTAATCTCTTAACCGCAGTGAATGAAATATTTCAGACTAAAAACTTTGTCCGAGTACTGCCACCGTGATATGCTAAGCTTCCGAATTGCAATTGCTTTTCTAAGGCAGTCGGTTCCACCCAATATTAAGCCAAATCATCTCTATTCGGAATATAGTTTGTGGTTTTTATCTGTTTGCTGTTGCCCTCTTAGCTCACGTTTAGACATCGAATTGCACTCCCTATACACATTTAAAATCCAAATGACGAAACTCTGCCGTAATAGTTCAACCTGGAGTGCTTTGCTATATTCATGCCATATGATGGGTTGGAGGACTTCTTTTGCTCATGGAATCCCAACTGGTTTCCAAGTTTTAAGAAGGGTATATTTTGCTAGAACTTTCTGATGTTGCATTTTACCACAGAACTAACATGACCCTCCAGTCATTGCCAAGTGCATATAGTTATGCATTTGGAAGGATTTTTAAAGCTAGGTATCCAGTTTAGTGCCAGTTCGCATTATAATCAAGTGGTCAGGTTTTATTTGCATGGTCGTTTGATGAAGCTAAATATAAAGCCAGGGCAAGAGGCTAAAACAACATCCATTTTGGTGCGTCATTTATTTACATATGTTTTCTGAAAGTAGCTGGGGATAAGATGTTTCCTTTTCACTATATTTTCAATTACTGGCATAATTGATATTCTCCCTTCCTTTATGACAATTCCCTTCCCACCTCTTCTTGTAGGTCAGACTTTTACAGTTATCTCCATAGCAACGTCGCCATCTAATAGAAAGATACATCTTCTGAATAGCTGGCAATACAACATTCACTGTTAGAACATAACCTATTTTTCACGTTGGAAACATCTAGAATTCACAAGCCATCGAGATATATAAAAATGTCTGTGGCTCCCCAACAGTTACCCAAAGCTGAGCTTGCTAGCTTTGTCAGAATGCATTTATGAACAACTCTTACTAACCAGTTCTGTAGAATAATAAAACAAGCCTTTACTTCAACATCAGAAAACAAGTTTAATTTACAAGTGAAGTTGCTTATAAAGACTCAATTTGCCCTTTGTGGGAAAGAGTTTATGGTGGAGATGGGCTGTATTACCAACCTATTACTAGTGCACTAAGACCTCTATTTACTGGCTGATTATGTCCTCTGGCAAAATTCGGAACTGTCTACTACTCTGGTGCAAACTAATCAGTTTTCAAAATTAGTTATTGATCTCAGACCTATTGTGGAAGGACCAATTTAGTGGCTGGTTCATCGAGTACTGAAGTGACACTGTTTGCATAAGTAGCAAGGGAAAGGAGTGAATATCGTGTTCAAAGACAGTGTTCAAAGGTAGTTTTCTAGTGCAGAGAACTGACAAATACGAGTATTCAAGGATGCTAAGTTTCTGTCATTAGAGATTAATGATACAGGCACATGCCTGCCAGTCACATGATGTTGGGCTTTTCATATGTACATTTGTTATTCATTTTCTGAATTTAAATAAGTAATAGATGGCAAGTCATTTTTTAAGCCTTAAGAAAATATTTCTGTTTCTTCAAACGTAATTTTTTATTGAATTTAGGTGAAGGTTACTGAAGGGAGTTTTCATTTTACAAGTATAAAGTGATTATTTGCTGATCAGCGTATGAAGAGAAATGCTGGGCAAAATAAACCAGAAAGTAGGAGTCCAAAATGCTTCCATGCCTAAATTCCACCTCACATTTCTCATAATTTAGCAGTCATTATTCTTTTTTCTTTTTTAAGATTCTATTTATTTATTTGACAGACAGAGATCACAAGTAGGCAGAGAGGCAGGCAGAGGGGGAGGGGGAAGCAGGCTCCCAGCGGAGCAGAGAGCCCGATGTGGGGCTCGATCCCAGGACTCTGGGATCATGACCTGAGCTGGAGGCAGAGGCTTTAACCCACTGAGCCACCCAGGCACCCTAGCAGTCATTATTCTTTTACTGACTTTTTTTTTTCTTTTAGAAATAACTTCTTAATGGTTTGCTTTCTATGCTTTGCTTTAGGAAATAATAGAGAGAATTGGGATTTGACAGTTTTCTGAGTAAATCAGAGAAACAAAATTATGAGTTATATCACTGTGCTGGCTACATAGGTGAAAATTACTCAAAAGTTGTCCTTGAGTTATCCCATCAATTTGGCATTCCTGAGGAGAGGTTAATTTTAAAGGTTAAGGGGCAAAATTTATACGAACAACCCTGAATAAGATTTGCTTGTTTTTAGCGATAATTATTCTTAAAAATATATTCCACGTAGGCAATACACAAATTGACACCCACACGGTGACCGCAGGTCAATACTGGGGAGAAAATTAGAGAAAGTTACAGTAGAAATACCTTTGTATATTTCTTGTTGACTTAGGTTGCTAATCATTTTCTATTTACTTTGGCTCTCAGCAGTACACTGATCTTTCTCTTTCCTCAAACCCCTTATAAATGTAGGTGTGCATACATATGTATGTAACTTGTAAATATAAAATACAACTTTCAATAACTGTTTTAACTTAAAATATTTTAAAACTTTCCACTGAACTCTAGTATTAAGGTCATTTTAAGTGAGAAAAAGGAAAAAAATATTTAAATAAATACTTGGAGGTGAAACCTCACACCTAAATGAAGTCAACCTTCCATGGCATTCCTGTGAAATTAAGAAGGTATGAACAGCTCTTTAACTTGTAAAGGGGATGCAGATTCTGTTGGTTTATATGTTATCACAGAATTTCATAATTTGAGACATCCACTAAGAGCATTTTCATCATGATAACCTTTTTAATACCTGGCAAAAAGGTAGCACTATTTACATGATAAAAATATAAAGTAGTAGACTCCTGGGAGCAAGAGAGGATAACTAAGAAAAGAAAGTTTAAAATTTTCAGAACTTCATATTATTAAAATTAAATCTCCTGCGTGATAAAAGGTGCATCACTTGTCAAGCAACTAGTAGTTTCTCTAAGATAGCACTTTGAACATCAAATGGCATAGTGCATGTGAGCACTCTTATATAACTTGTCATTCCTCACAGTTAACAAATCTAGGAGCATTAATAAAAATCTGCCTTGGGCCAATGTTGGGCCCATATTCAATCATTAATTTTTTTAGGACTGTGGTTTTTAACCTTGGCGAATCATCAGAATCTGCACTGAAGCTTGATAAAAGACACAAACCCTACTGAATCAACACTTCCATCAATTGTTCTAAACATTTATATTTTATATGCTAATGTGCCACAGAGTAAAACCAGTTTAGATGTTCTCTGGACCTCAAAGGAAAATGTAAAATAAATCCAAGTATGTGATAGCTAAAAAGGTACATGTATCTCAATGTTTCATGTTTTTCAAACATGCTACCTAAAACCTTTTCGGTACGTGGATCTAAGCATTATTATCTAAACATGCCAGCTATCAACTTATAAATTAGCAAATCATGTTCATATGTTTTTACTCACATTAATTTAGAAGGACAAAGGAAAGACTAAGACAATTGTTTAAAACATTAAGCTCTGTATACTAGGGTCAAAGCAAAATGTTCTGGTCCTTTTAACACAGATTATTTGGAACCAGCCCTGAAATCTATATTCTCAGTAATATGATCATAAAATATGTAAATGACATGGTTACGTGAACATGATATTATTTGGATCATTTGTCTTAGTTTATATATTTCATCTTCAAAATATTTATTTTTATTATTTTACACTGTAATTGTTTTATACTTTCAGTGTAAAATTTTTCAATGTAAATTTTTCACTTTTACACAAAAGTACACTATAAGAGTTCTTATATAAAATAAATGCAGAATTAATTTTAAATGAAAATTTCAGGAAACAGAACCATAATTGTGCACATGATTGATTAAAACTATACTTTTAACACAAAGGAGCTATGACTAAACAGAGTGATTAAAGAAGGAAAGTTTTATGGAATGCAAGCTTCTTCTCCTGGATCTGTTTCTACTCAGATATTTCATAGAGAATTTAGCAAATTTGAGCACTGGACTTTTTATCTCTATTCCCATATTAGCACTACTTAAACTTTTACAGACAATAAAGCAGTAGACTGTATAAAAATGAGCAGCAATAAAACTGTCCAAATAACTTTTCCTCTATTCATATTTATTGTCCTTTGTTTTTCCAAGTAGTCTCTGGAGAGACAGCCTGTAAATCAAAAAGACCTAAATTACAAAAGCTATTAGGACCTATATAGATTTAAAAACTAGAAAATTAAAGTTTTAAGCATAAAATCCATGAAGAACAGTCAAAGAAACAAAAAGTCAGGATGGGTTTCAGATTCCATCTCATTTATTTTATTCTCTCCCTGCCTCCAGGACCAATTGAACTCAAGGCTAATTATAACCCAGACAAAAAGAACTAGTCATCTCACTGAGTGAAAAGAAAAGAAAATGAAAATATGATTTTGAGTTCAACTTCAAGGGTGAATAGCAGATTAGAAAATTTCCCCAAAGAGGAACACGTTCAACAGTAAAGCATGACATTGTGGAAGGTTGTAAATGTTCTTTGGAAATGTTGAAACTCGAGGATTCCTTCTCCTATGTGTAGTCATTAAGGGAAAAAATGGATAGCACCGAGGCTGGCATCACATTGGTTTTAATTCACATTACATTTTAAATGATTGATCAAATTATTTGATGACCTTTTGAATTTCATCCAGCTCTTATTATGCTCCAAATATATCATCTTCATTGCTTTAGTTGTCATCTAAATAAAATAATAAGGTTTGAATAGGTGACCGATATAGGTTGTTCTCTCTCAGATTCAGATTCTGTTATTCCCTTTGCAATGGTAGTATTTCTTTTCTGTACTGTGTAATGGCATGTAGTTCCAGTATTCCAGATTGTTTGTTCGGTGCTCTAAGAAGTAACACACTGCATATCGCCTAAAATTGTGAGCAGCAAGCAGCTCAGATTTATTATTGTTGATGATTTATAACCATTATAATAACCTAGAAATTGACTAGTTACTCGCTTGTCTCTTTAATGGGCCCCTTCGTAATTAATTGCTATAAAGATATCACATCTAAACATCTTTGATTCCCCAAATGGATTTTAAGCTGGCTTTTTTTGGGTGGGGGAATATTTCTCAAGGAGCTCCTACTGCTACACACAAATGTATATAAGTAAGTGGATGAGGATACAAGAGTAGGAAGTAGACACAGTCACTGAGCTAGCAAAAGGCTAGAGCTGACTGTGTGCTTGGATGAAAATGGTGGAATAGGAATGGAAAGAAGAATCTCCTTATTGGGCTGAAGATACACATCTGGTTTATAGCAGAGGTCTCCATGCCAGCCAAATCCAGACATCTGAATATCGCTTCCAGGGGCAGAGATGACCTGTGTGGTGGCAAGCTGACCTCTGGCATTGAGATAGGACAAGGTGTATCTCCAGGGCACTTCTTAGAGATCAGTAACCTCAGCCTTCCTGACCCTCCTTGCCTTCATGTTTGTGTGGGTTCCATAAACATCTGCAGATGTTCCCACTCCTGTTCCTTGGTCATGGCACAGCTATATCTCAGGGCCAGTTCTCCACAAAGGGAAGTTGTGTGTACCCATACTGTGTGGGGAGAAAGTTGGCAAAGTGGGAAGCATATACACTTTAGAATCCAAATCCTTGTTTTGACGTTTGATAGCTATATGACCTTAGACTAGAAGTTAAATTCTGAGTCTGCTCTTCCCTGTCTATAGGAGATGGAAAATAATACTTCGTTAAGTTGTTATAAGAATTAGACATATCTGTAAAGAAATTTCCACAATGCTGTTATTCAAAATGTAGCTGCTACACCATGATTATTTTAATGTCAATTATTCTTCCTATTGTGGGTACTGGTAAAGGAATATTCACATCAACAAATTTTTCCTACTTGTCCTTTTCTTTACATTTTCTTTACATTTATTTGACTCCTAAAGATGACTTGAATGCAGATGCTCATAGTTTATTTGCTATAAATGATACATATATAATATTTATTGAGGCCCTAACAGGTTCAAGGCACTGTGCTCAAGAGTTTTACCTGTGTTATTCCTTTTTTTTTTTCCATTTTACTATGAGAAACTGAGTCATAGGATAGTTAAGTAAAAATTTCCAAGGTCAGAAGCTAGTAAAAAGGAGAGCCAGAACTTGAGAGAAGGTATGCTTTAAATCTTTCTACTAGAATGCCTCTCTCTCTGTTGAGAATAAGAATTCAGAGAAGAGAGAATATGAGCAAATGTTTAACTGATGAATGGGAAGACAGGAAGTGGAAGAGGTCATGGTTTACCTCATAAACCTATTAGTCACTGTTATTAGATGGGTCTCAAATCCTGACTTTTCACTTGCCAGCTATGTGACTTCAAGTGAGTCCACTCATCTGCCCTCAACCTTTGGTATTCCCAACTGTAAAATGAGGCTAACAATAGTGCCTCTATTTTGGTATTCTTGAGAGGATTCAATGAGATAAAATATAATAAGTGGTACACAGTAAGCTTTCAAACAATTTTGCCGACGTTAAGCATGGGTTCAAAAAGAGGAGGTTTAAGGCGCAGAAGAAAATTTTCATCAATACATCACAATTTTACTTGTAACAACTTTGCATTGAGTGATGGGCGCCCCACCACAGCAGCCAACATTCATCTATAGAGCAAACAGAATGAATATGTTACACTAAATGTACCATTTATTAGATGTCTATCATAGCCCGGAGAGTTTGCTAGGCACTGTGTATACAACCCCTGTGATCCTCACATCAAATTAGTAAGTTAATTACCATTGTGCCCATTTTACTGGTGGACGTAAAGGGAAAGCCACACATCCGGAATTATACATACACACTTAGTAGATGACCAAAACACTAATGTGCTCCATTTTTTCTTTTTTAAAATATTTTATTTATTTATTTGAAAGACAGAGAGTGAGTGCGACAGAGAGCACACAAGCCAGGGGAGGGGCAAAGAAACAGACTCCCCACCAAGCAGGGACCCCCCCCCCAACTTGGGACTCAATTCCAGGACTCTGAGATCATGACCTGAGCCGAAGGCAGACGTTTAACCGACTGAGCCACCCACGTGTTCACCAAAATACTAATAAGTTTTAGAAAGAAACTGAGGGGGCGCCTGGGTGGCTCAGTGGGTTAAAGCCTCTGCTTTCGGCTCAGGTCATGATTCCAGGATCCTGGGATCGAGCCCCACATCGGGTTCCCTGCTCAGCAGGGAGCCTGCTTCTCTCTCTCTCTCTCTGCCTGCCTCTCTGCCTACTTGTGATCTCTGTCAAATAAATAAATAAAATCTTAAAAAAAAAAAAAAAGAAAGAAAGAGACTGAGGACTTATTCTACTATGTACATTTCTTTTTCACAAAATAGTATTGTGAAAATTGCTTATTTACATTTTAGACACTGACAGTTTAGCAACAGAAGGATCTCACAAGGCTTACATTGTTTGTGATATTAAAGAAGGGACAAAGATTTTTCCATGTCCTGTCTTTGGAAGACTTACATTTTGTTTCCTTTGTTTATTTGTTTCCTTGTTTATGTTTATATTTTTCCTGATATTTGAAGTGAATTAGAAGGTTCATGACGACTTAAATATCCAAATTTCTCGTTGCCGTCAAGCATCATGTATGAATTTTGATGTTTTTAATAATTTCTAATAGTTATCCAATAGTGATTGAGAGAGAACTTGTCCATGGCAAACTGATCTAAGTTAAATCTCTCTACAACATATATGAGGCACAGTGTCTTGTACATTGGTCTTATAGATATGTCTTCTATTTATGAAATTTCTAATATCATTATATGTACCCATGTGTTCTGGGAACCATCTACAAATCTTTAATTTAACCCGAATGCATGCTAATAGCATATGTTAACATGATAACATATATTAACCTCTTATGGAAGTGTCACAATGATCTAATTAATGTCTCCTTTTAGAGTAACATAATGTGAATATGCATAAAATCAATAGTTATTGTTTATCATATGCTATGAGTCACATATATATGAAATTTGAACAACAAAATAACTGATATTCTGGTTAAATATCAGTGATTAAGATGATTCAAACTTTTGATATGTTTCCTAGAAGTGTCTTACAATTTATTCTTTCTTGTTCTACTAGCTTCCAGTGAAGGTTAAATCTTGACTATTTCCATTTTTAAAATTGAGGAGGGTCTACTATTATATGCAAGTTTTCATCAGGTTTGTACTGTTTGCCAGAAAACCATCATAAATATTATAATTTCATCAATGATTGATGGATACTGTCAACCAACTATGCGACATTCCCTCTTGTTATGTACGTTCTCTTTTTTACAACAAGGTTTATATTTTAGAATGCTGTTTCAGTGGTTTACATTTTTCAAGACTTGATATTTCCCTTTTAATCATTTTTAAAAGTTAATTCAGTGACAGCTGCATAACTGCGTGATCAGTCTCAGTTTTATTCTAGGCAGTATGGATAGCTTTTCATTAATTTATGTTTTAATCTAAGTAATGTGTGTCTTGATACTACAGCATTTGGAGACTTATACATTCATTAAATAAAGACTTGAGGCAAGTGAAATCCATTTCTTTAACTGTTTGTAAGGTGGAGCTATCAACTGGTTCAATGAGCTTTGAAAATAAGTGAAAATCACAGAATTCAATAAGGTGGCTAGGAAATTTGACCTTACCTACTGCAGATTTCAGAATCAATACATAAACATGTTAATATAGAAAACAATGTTAAAGTATTCCTTCTGGAGAATAATGAAGCTTTAAAATTTAATGACTAATTGAAATACCAGGCCCCTTTTGTGTGGCCGTGGCTTCTCTCATTATACTAAACCAGAAATTGGACCGGACTGCAAAGCACATACATAGAGGGTCTTTGAGAGACTGATCTTTGTTGCAAGAGACTCTCTAAGCTCCAGTAAATTGTCCCAATAACCTAATTTTATTATTTTAGAGAATCTGATGTACTCTGTCTCTAAGTACCAACGAGCCACAAAACCCGAGACAGTACATTTGCTGAATCATATATCAAACCGAGAATGATTTGTTAAAAATAATTCTTTTGAAGAATATGTTCAGTTTCAGTTGTATATCCTCGGCTGGCCACATGCTGGTTTTTCTCTCTTGATTTCTACCCTTTTAGCTTTCCCTTTATGTCTTCTTCCTGGTTATAAAGAGAGTATTCCAGCCTCTGATAATGACTTACAAGCTTTATTATAAATTATTGGGGGGCTTTGGAGATTTAACAAAGAGAACTGTTTTTTCCTTAGACTGTGTTAGAACCAATCATATCAGAAGGGCTTTGTGTATGTGTGTCTGTGTGCGTATGTTTGCTGGTTGTAGAATTTTTGAAGCAGACAATTTGTCTTTGAAAATCACTGTATCATTAATTTTTAAGAATATAATTATAGTGAGTGTTATAAGAGTACCTTGCAAATCTCTCCAAAGGGACAAGATAAAGCCAACATAGTTCAAAAGTTCAGAATTCAAAGCTTCAAAGTGTAAGCCTGGAAGAAAGGAAATTCCTCTGGGACCACTATCATTTTCTTACATTTCCACCAGTGCTTTGCTGGTTTGCTCTGAAGAACCATTCTCCACAGACCCCTCATTACAATTTCTGCTGTGACTGGCCACAGTTACTTGAAACTTGGGTTAAAAGACAAGGTATTTATCCACGTTGTCATTTTGCTTCTCTGTGGTCAGGGGATTCATCACTTTCTCAAGGGCCTAAGTCTACCATTTCCTTTACTTTCGGGAAAGGAGATTTTAAGAAAATGCCACTGTGTGACCACAACTTATTCTTTAAAAAGAAACAGATTATATCATTTAAAGAGAGAAAATTACCAGGAGATAAATTTAGGCAGAATTCAGTTATTTAATTCATATTTGAGAGGTGACCTCACATGTAGCCAAATCAGGACTAGAAGTACCCTTCTAAACGTGGTGGAAAACTAATGTCTTCAAATGAGGGAGCCCTGTGGCCTGGCTGGGTGACAAGCACTTGGTCGGCTTCCATTTTCACCAGCTTAAATCTACAAACTGGAAAAGAGCTAAATGGAAAGTGACAGGGGAGTCTTTCCAGGAAACAAAACTGGTAGGATGCACGAGGACGGATGCCGGGCTCAGGCCATGAATCAAAGCAGTGAATCCAATCTCAGCATCATAAATGGCTCAGTTAGAATACTTAATAAACCAATAACATCTCACTAAAATAGACAAAGGGCAAATGGGTATTTAGGATGTGATAGTTTCTAAAGAAGAAGTTCATCTCATATGAACACCTCATGTGTTAGTTTCTTTAGATTTAATTATTTTTATTGAGTCTCTTCCATTGGCCATGTAATAGCTCATATATCATCTTGTTACTTTTCATAGCAAGTTTATGAAATATAAGTAGTTGTTATTTCCGTTGTATGGACAAGAAAAACTGAGTCAGAAAAGAATTAGGGAACTTCGGCTGACATTACATATTTAATACACGGATGACCCAGAATTCAGGATCTCAATCCAGGTGTTTTCCACTGTGCTGTGAACTTCTGCCTTTGAGAGTCATGTGTTTATTAATTAGATTCACATATTATATATAGTTTCTTATAGTAAGCAAAAACTCAAGAAAAATTACATCAAGGAATATCTTTTCTGTGCTTTAAAATAATGACTATAGCCTTTCCTTCATTCCCAATTTAATCTTATATGATGAACTGTCCATCATTTCTCTCAGGTATTCCTACCTCTCAAACTGTAATTGGCAATAGTGTTTTGCATCCTTTAATATGGAGATGACTGCAATAAGATTAAAAGTCCTCCTGTAGGAGAAAGATATTCCTAGACATTATAGAATTTTAAAATATATTGAAACTTAAAATATATTGCATTTGAAAACGGTCCAATTATCTAACATCAATATAAACTGAAGTTATATACCTAGGTTTAATATCAATTTAGGCACAGCTGAATTAACATAAGCGAGATCTTATATCTGGGATGCATTAAAGGATGAAGGATAAACACATATATTTGGCAGGAAGAAACAAATATGAGCAAAATAAAAGGCTGCGCACTGGAAATGTATCACTTTTACTTTAGTTGCCAAAAGAACGTTTCTTCACCTGTGTCATTTGCTTTAGATAGACACACAGTAGTTTAGAGAGCTTAAAGGAAAACCATAACGTTTACAATTTTGCATGCGGTTTACATATTGAAAGAACTCTCTTTTGGAAGCAAATGATTGAGCAAAGCTAAGAGATGCCCGATTCAACAAAGAACCTATTAACTTGATTCAGCTCACCAAATGGTGGTGTTCTGGGCCCTCAGCAATTGGTAGGTATGCAGCAAAGGGAGTTCATGTGGTAGGCGGGTAGAGGTGAGCAGGATCTAACCTGGCAAGTCAATCACAAGGGTGATTAAACCAGTTCAAATAATACATGTAACTTCGTTTTGATCATATCCAAATGCAAACCCTGACAACTTCACTGTTATGCATTTGATACCTACTTTCCCTAATACCTGGAGACTCTACGTTTCACCTTTCCTTTTCTCCTTTCTCTTTTAGCCCAAGAACCCCCTGAGAATCATGGCTAACATATTAACAAATTCTTTAAAGGAAGTTTCTGCTGGAACTCTTTCTTACCCATTGATCTGTAAAACAAAAACTTGACAAGTTTCCAGTCTCCATGGAAATCTCACCTGCTTGGTTGGGCCCTATCCCTACAAAGCATTTTATGTTTGGGAATGAATCATATTTCACTACCTGTCATTCAAGAAAAATATTTATGTGACTGTATTTCCTTTGTGGAAATCAGCTGTTTAAAAAAAATATTTTAATCTCTTCATTAACCTGCAAAGGTTAATGTTTGTTATTTGTGACTGATTTTTTAAAGTATTTTTGAGTACATAGAACAGTGTTAATTGTATTTTATTTTTTAATTATATTTTATGAGTAGGAAAGAGCATAATTGAGCTCTTTCTCTGTTCCCATTCATGAACATACGTCCATATATGCATGCATATATATTATATATAATGTACATAAACATAACTGACATTTCTTATATTAAGGATGACTAACAGCAAAATAACATTATTAGCTGCTAACAAGTCAGATAAGGGAACTCATTGTTCTTTTTTTTCTTTTTCTTTCTTTTTTCTTTCTTTACTTTTTCTTATTCTTAAAGTTTTTAAAGTGCTATTCAGTTATTTAACATAGAAATTGTGTTTATATTTCACAAGTTATGAAACAAATATTTAGCTGACATAACCATGGCCTGTGGTCCTCAGATGCCTCTGAGAACATGTTTATTTGCCGCCTCCTACAACAAGATAAGCTGAGACCCAAGTTCAGCTGCATCAAAGCCTAAAATTTGTTTATCTTTTCAAGTTTAGGCTTCTTTTCCCCCTTTATTTTTCCATTTGTACCTAAACTCTGCCCAGTCCTAGTGCCAAAATCTTAGACCAAGTTCTAGAATATCAATGAGCAATTTGCTTCAGTATTCTGCTGAAAATTGGTACTTTATCTATTACCTAACTCAGGTGATTATCTATAAAACTTTTGCCTCACCTCTCACTCTGAGAGAGGCAAAGGAGCACTAAAATTTTTTTTGCAAAAGAAATCATTACAGAATTCAAATCAGTATACAAAACATTATTTTAACAAGAATACCACAGAAATAATAGGTATACTATTCACATTATTATTAAACATAATCATTAATGTACAGCCCAAAGCCAAAACCTCTATTGTAAAGGTAAAAAAAAGTGACCATGTCTTATACTCTATTATCAATGATATTGTCTTCATGTATGGGGGACACCATATTTCAATATGTCATGGACAGTTAACTAGAAACACAAGAGACAGGGCATGACTTTTTCTGAATAATAGCTTTCAAATTTCAGTGTGATAGTGACCGTTTACAAAGTTCTATGTATGCGATCTACTGCTGGAATTCAAATAGGAGGTAAGTAAAAAAGTAATTAGACATTGTCCCACCCCACGCTCTTATGAAAGGCTCCCAGTTTTGCTCAAAATGCAATAGACAATATCGTCTTGTACGGGGCTTTCACTGAATTTGACCAACTGTAGTTCTGAGTAAACTGGAGGGAAGGGATAGGACAAACCCAAGGAAAAGCAACATTCCAAAAATGATGAATTTAGGATGAGTTGGAGAAGTACAAGAAGTTTTAAGTCTATCCATCTTATAACAGACAGATAACATTTCATAACACTTTTTCTAATTTTGATGATTCTGTTAACAATTCACACTATTTACATTTCTAAATGGGTCTTTCTTGCATATATTAGCCCTTTCACATTCAGAAAGCAAAAGGAAAATATTATTTAATATTTTATTTGAAAGACAACAATTTGCTGCAACACGGAAAAGACAAAAGCTGTAATCAACTGCTTCTTTTGGTATACATTAAAACTGGAGGCAAAGATTTTGGACCTATTTTGTAAGCCCTTCACAACCTCTTTTCTTGTGGGGCTGGGCTATAATTCTGTTACTTGGGAGAAGGAAAAATGTTTGATGAATAGCTGGTCACCAACTGTCATAATCTGGTAAAGTTGTATGAACTGACTAATTTGATCTTCACAAAATAAATATTCTTTTCAATCGGGCTTCCACATGGAGCAAGTAACTTGTCCAAGGTTGATTACTTAGTAGGATGGAGAAGACTGAAGGCATGTAATGCAGGTGATCTAGTCACTGAGCTCAGGTTTCTCATAAACATAGTAATTTGTTTACTTATTTATTCTTCTCTACTCCAGGAACCTCTCCAATGTGACATTTGCATTTTCTGACTTTCATTGTCAATTTCTGTTTCTAAATTCCTACAAGATCTGTTTCTTGAAATGTGCCTTTTTCACTTAGTCTTTAAGACATTCTATTCTTAGAAATGTTTCTGGCCTCTCTCCCCAGCTACTGGTAGCCCTTCAAGGGCTTTGTGGGATGGTAATGGTTTGCTACAGTGGCTAAATAATACCATTCAGAAAAGCAAAAGTAGTGCAGCGCTTGAGCCAACTAAGATATATCTTCATTTTCCCATTTTCCATAATAGTCTGTCCTCACTCTGTATGAGGATTCATTTTTATTTTTCTTTAAAATTTTTTAAAGATTGTATTTATTTATTTGAGAGAGAGAGTATGAGCAGGGGCAATGGCAGAAGGAGAGGGAGAAGCAGGCTCCACTTTGAGCCGGGATCCCAACACAGGGCAGGATTCCAGGACCCTGGGATCGTGACCAGAGCTGAAAGCAGATGTTTAACTGACTGAGCCACCCAGGCACCACAAAGGATTCCTTTTTAATTAAGAAAATTAAATGAACGCCCCTAATATAGTAATAGTACCTTATGGAAAATAGCAAGATGCTTAGAAGGCAGAATGCTTTAATGTGAACTTGTATCTTATTATGTAACATATGGAAGAAACCAGTAACATACACATGAAAAGTGCTTAGTACTTTAGTGTGTTCTTGGGACTTGGCAACAATTCTCAGCACTGCTCTACAGAGTGCTTCCATGCACAGGTCGGGAACGGTTGTTGTAGACCAATAATATTCCATCTCTAGTATCAGTTTGAGATTTCTTATAATAGCGACAATGATGTTGAAGTTGTTTCCTCTATTTTCCCCAAGATTTCTTTCCTGATTTTCTTTTGGAAGAAACCATTACTTTTGGCCGTACAAAAGCATCTCTTGATTTATATTATTTTTAAATTCTGCCTTTAACTGTAACCATAGTCATCTTATCACTGTAGTTGTAAAAACATCAATGGTTTTTGAAATCTGAGCATAATTTTAAATTAAGTCAGTTTTCTTAACAGTTAAAAAACAACAAAAAAATTTTTGAGCAGTGCTAATTTAAAAAAAAAAACAACTTTTTTATTATGTTATGTCACCATGGAGTACATCATTAGTTTTTGATGTAGTATTCCATGATTCATTGTCTGCATGTAACACCCAGTTCTCCATGCAATACATGCCCTCCTTAATACCCACCACCGGCCTAACCCATCCCCCGACACCCTTCCCCTCCAAAACCCTGTTAATTTCCTAGAATCCATAGTCTGTCATGGTTCTTCTCCCGCTCTAATGCCCCTCCTTCATTTTTCCTTTCCTTCTCCTAATGTCCTCCATGCTATTCCTTATGTTCCACAAGTAAGTGAAACCATATGATAATTGCCTTTCTCTGCTTGACTTATTTCACTTAGCATAATCTCCAACATTTGCATCAACATGGATGGAACTGGAGGAGATTATGCTAAAAGAAAATGTTTTTAAGCTGTGTACCTCCAAAACTCTCTTTAGAAACATGCTTTAAATTATTTACAGGGACGCTCAGGTGGCTCAGTTGGTTGAGCACCCAGCTCTTGGTTTTGGCTCAGATCATGATCTCAGGGTCATGGGATGGACCGCCAGGGCAGGCTCTGCACTCAGTGGGGAGTCCACTTGAGGATTCTCTCCCTCTTCCTCTGCCCTCCTCCTCCCCAAAATAAATGGATAAATCTTTTTTTTTTTTTAAATGATACACATATATTGGTTATGCAGATGAAGGCGGGATTTAACTGTGGTATAGATGTCACTAGAACTCAGATATGCTAGATTAATGACAATGGAATAGACATCCCTCAAGTGGATAGTTAGGGGGCACATGGCTGACCCAGGTAGAGCATCCAACTCTTGATATCTGGGTGAGATCAAGCCCCATGTTGGTTGTAGAGATTACTTTAAAAAATAAACAAATAGAGTGGGCAGATAGGAAGTGGAAATACAGAGTCCTGCCTGCCACTGAATTCCAACTCTTTGAAAGGAAACTTAACCCTTCATCATGGTCAAAGTATGCTATTTTTTTTTAAAGATTTTATTTATTTATTTGACAGACAGAGATCACAAGTAGGCAGAAAGGCAGGCAGAGAGGGAGGGGGAAGCACGCTTCCTGCTGAGCAGAGAGTCCGATGTGGGGCTAGATCCCAGAACCCTGAGATCATGACCTGAGCTGAAGACAGAGGCTTTAACCCACTGAGCCACCCAAGTGCCCCTCAAAATATGCTATTTTTTCGTGGTGTTTTGGTTAGAAGTTCTTAGAGAATATGAAGTGGCAATATCTTAAATATTTTTTTTTTAGATTTTTATTTTATTTATTTGTCAGAGAGAGAGAGGGAGAGAGAGCAAGCACAGGCAGACAGAATGGCAGGCAGAGGCAGAGGGAGAAGCAGGCTCCCTGATGAGCAAGGAGCCCGATGTGGGACTCGATCCCAGGACACTGGGATCATGACCTGAGCCGAAGGCAGCTGCTTAACCAACTGAGCCACTCAGGCATCCCAATATCTTAAATAATTAAACTGAAAGCTCACTTCACAGAATGTGAAAGAGAAGAATAGAGATTTGAAATTCACTTTAATCAATGTGATAGAAAACATGCAGAACAGACATTTTCAGGTAGATGAAACATGGAAATGTATTGAACTAGAGAACTATCTACATGTTATTTTACAGCTTGTGCCTCAATATCCCATAAGACAAGGCTGCTATTATTTTGCAGTAATATAAAATAAAATTTTTGTAGGTTGAAAACACTTTCACATAAGCACACAGATATACATTGCTATTAACATAATTTTTGTTTGTTAATTTGTTTTAATCATGTAGTGGGAAGTGTAGTACGTTCCCTAAATTGTGTAGAAATGACAGTGCAATGACTGGTATTTTCTATTTAATCTTTAGATTGTGTTTTTAGTATGTCCATAGGAAACCTTACAAAGAATGACTGGTAAGCAAGTTTACATGTAATATGAACGGTGACATTTTATGACAATTTATGACCTTGTGTATTCAATAGAACACCCCTACCCCTTTACCACCAGCCCCAAACAGGACACATAATGATTCTCTATATAGGTTTCTTTTGAGTCCCATCTTGAAAGTTGTTTAAATGAATGATTCATTGCAGAATATGGGGGAATGCTTAGAAAAGTTAATACATGAAAACAAACAAAACATTTTTTTAAACCCATTGCTAAGAAGAATTCCATATCAAGCAATGCTGTGTGAACATCATGTTGAATCTGAGTGAAAAGTAATTAGTGATTTCACCTTATGCTATTTCTGAAAAGTAAAGTATAACAAATAATTAAATCAGAGTATAAATTCCATGTTCCCTTTAATAATATATGATTCACTTTTGCTACCGAACATTTGCTGCTGAACAACAATTTCTTTTCCAGACTTTGCTTTATAATTTTATGACTTTATTTGCTATTCATGCTTGTAATGGCATCCCTATGGAAATGCTTTCAGGCCAATTTGAAACTGAAACCAACTACTAGAAGGGAGAGCAGGCAGTGCAGGAATTACCAAGGGTTAAACTCTCCTAGCTAATTTCATATAAGGAAGCTCTGTCTTTAGATGATTCTGGCAGCTCACTATGTACACATTAAATTTCCCCACCAGTCTCAAGGTCACTATTATGGATTGCATTATAACAAAACTTTTTTGAAAACTTTACAAGAGGAAAGTGTTTCAATAAGGAGTAATAGTGAACATGTGTTATGATTTCTGAATATCCTATTGATCTTGTGAGAGGATAGATAACCAATGTCGTGTTTTGTATAATATCTAAAAAGATAAATAAATTGTTGATAATTAGGGTGTTTTTCATTATAGGCAAATGTAAACAGGAAATTATTTTACAGAAAGCTATATACTAAACTTTATGCTGATGCAAAAAAAAAAACAATTCTGTCATGGATTATAAGATATTCTTTGAGAGGATTTAGAAATGGAATTATTGCTCATAGAGCAAGTTCTGGTTCTCTTAAGGCAAAACAACTAACTTCATATATTTTTAATTTGTTATTAAACTTGTAACAAAGGGAAAGTGATAATGTAGCTAGATTTCAGCTAAACATTTGATATCTTCTGCTTTGCTTTAACTACAGTTAAATTTATTTGTATCTAGTGTGCCTTGTTTTGATGTAAAGCATTTGACAGTCACACAGTATCCTTCTAAAAATAGTACTTTGTAAATATAAGAAAATAATCTGTGAATTTAAAATAATAATAGTATATCCTCATCAGAAAATATATACGTAATATGACTGTGCTTAACACAGACCAATTTATATTTCAAAGTGATCTCCAGAGATCTCTGGTGATATTCTAAAAAATATGAATTTCTGTGCAATCATTCAAAGCTCAAGATTCCAAACCTCAGTATTCTTTCGAGTATGAACTTTCAAGTTTGAATTAAGTATGATCCTGAAAATATTCTTGGTGATTTCTATGGTTGTTTTTTTTGACTATGTTAAAATTAATGACACTAGTAAAGTGCTTGAAAATTCAAACCTAGATAAATCAAGTAATCTAGCTCAACATAGTAAGAGTACAGTTCAGGACCCTGATTCAGGGTTCATCTTACTTTATAAGCCTATTCTTGTTAAGTAGCAAATAATTGCAATATATTAAAGATTACTTTATACGTCACTCTTACGGTCTATCTCAGAATAAAAATACTTGTCCTACGTGAGACAAAGCACTCTTTTCTATTTTTCCTGTCAAAATACATACTGATATATTTTTATTTGGAGGAAAGGACATCACAAGTTCTCTAAATGATGTGGGATTTATAGAAATGCATTTGAGTGTCTTGTAACAATGAGTAAATGCTTATGGATTCTTCTAAATAGCTGAGTTTAGCTCTCTGTTGCCAGGTGGAAACTATATTGCCCACAAAATCAAAATGAATAACCAGAGAAATCAATACTGCTTGGATTTAAAAAAATGAAAGCAACATTATAGAGGATATTTTCAAGGTTCTTAAAAACTGAGCTGTCTATGCCCGAGAAAAGTAAAATAGGTAACTAGATGCTTGACTAGTTTTGAGAAGAGAAACTGCTGCTTTATAATCAATAGTGGAAATAAAGTATGTTATCACCCTGCCGTGTGTGTGAGGTTCCACAAACAAACATACCAAATATACACTTACAGTTTCTAAAGGGACTTGCCCATGGAAAGGCTGACAAAGGTGTTTCAGAGTTCTGAGGGCTCTGTTCAGTTTCTGTTTGTTTTGTTTTTCACTGTGCTGGGAAAGTGAACGACTTCTTCCAATTACTTTTTTGTGTATGAGCGTGCGTGCACACACACACACACACACTTACGCTTAAAAGTCTTCATTTCCTCATTTATTTTGTATTATCTTCCTGATATTCTCTTTTACTCAGCGAAAACTCACAGCATAGTAATTTGAGGAGATTCCCCACAACAAGATTCAGACACTTTCATAAGGTCAAGGACTAAACAGGAATCAGTTACAGTCATGGACAGTTGCAGAACACTCTGGTCCGAACCTTCCACGGAAACCCAGTAGAAAATTTGTCTCTGCTGACTTGTTCCCCAAGGTTATAATGAAAGTAAACTGCAATATTTGGAGATGATGCTAGAAGGACACACGTCTGGTCCCAAACACCAAGAAGTAACTTAATTTTGATTCATGAAAAGGTGATAAAGCTTATGAAAGATGACATGTAAAACTCTGCAAATGGGGGATGTTTTTTCTATGGCTAGTATTGGCTCAATGTGATGTAGCCGCTTAATCTCAAGGGCTTTCCTTAGCCATAGATGGCTACACCACATTGTTTCTGTGTAACCGAAAGGTAGAAATAGCACTTCCTTTCTCCCCTTAACCTACTGAAGCCATGCTAGCTTTCTAAACCCATAAAACTAGCTCAGGATTGGGGGCACCTGAGTAGCTCCGTTGGTTAAGCGTCTGCCTTCAGCTCAGGTCGTGATCCTGGGACCTGGGGGTCAATCTCCCCATCGGGCTCCCTGCTCGGCAGGGAGAGTGCTTCTCCTTGTCCCTTTGCCTGCCACTCTGCCTACTTGTGCTCTCTCTCTCTTTCTCTCTCTCTCTCTCAATCTGTGTGAAGTAAATAGATAAAAATCTTAAAAAATAGTCCAAAATTGTAACTTAGAAAGCATCAGCTACTGTATGGTGTTAAGGGTATGTTGGAGAGAAGGAAGCTGGAAGATCAGCTTTTCTAGTCTTGCCCCTCATGCTAGGAGATTTAAAAAATGACACAGATCATATTACTGTGAAAGCATAGATAAGAAAAAAAATTTGTTCAATATAAAGGGAAAATAAAATGCCTTTTCTTCAAGTGTTTATACAGTTTGAAATAGGCATTTTTAGAAGTGGATTTAACATTGCCATTGAAGTTCTTCTCTTTTTTTTATAGCAACATTGAATATAATTCATGTGCCATACAATTCATCCATTTAAAAGGTACAATGCAATACTTTTTATTATATTCAGAGAAATATCCAAAATCACCCCCAATTTCTTATCATTTTCATCACACCAAAAAGAAAGCCACCCCACTTTCACCTTCAACCCACTCTTCCAACTCCCCAGCACTAGGTAACTACTCATAATTTTCTCTTTGTCTCTCTCTCTCTCTCTGCATATTAGATAGATAGATGCTATGTGGTAAACATGTGTATTTGCCTATTCTAAGACATTTCATATGAATGAATTCCTGTATCATCCTTTGTGACTGGTTTCTTTCACTTAGCATAATTTTTCAGGAGTCATCCATATGCAAGACCACATAGCACTATTTTCTTTCTTTTTATTGCCTAATAATATTCCATTGTATAGACATAACACATTTTGTTATCTCATTGCCAGTTGGTGGACACTTGGGTTGTTTCCACATTTTGATTATGAATAATGCTGCTATGAACCTTTATGTATAAAGTGGAAATGCTGGGTCCAATGGCATCTGGATGTTTAATCTTGTGAGGAACTGCCAGTCTGTTTTTCCGGAGTGATTGTACCATTTCACATTTCTATCAATAGTGCATGAGGGTTCCTATTTCTTCACATCCTCAACAATACTTGTTATTTTAGCTGTCCTAGTAGGTGTGGAGTGGTATCTCATCAGGATTCTGATTTATATTAATTAGTGAAGCTTTGTAGTAAGTTTTACAATTGGTAAGCATGAGTCCTTCAACTTTGTTCTTTTCTATCAAGAATTTTTTAGCCATTCTATGTCCCTCAACTTTTCATATGAATTTTAAGATAAACTTATGAATTTTTGCTGAAGTATACTTTTATTACATGAAGATCTATTGTGAAACAAACTTTGAGGGAGGGATATATCTTAATTTCTAATTGCATGTGAATAATTGCAGATATAATTTTGGATATAATTGTTCCATGCAACATTGAAATATATTAGAAATTATATTGAAAGTGATGTTTCATATTGGAAGCATCAGTGAATGAATCTCTCTTTATACATTTTTCCATTTTACAATGGTCCATTAGGAGAATATCTAAAAATCAATGCCCATTAGAAATCTTCTTATTTATTTGAATTAAAAAGTCATACCCAAGCAGCAAAATATCCAGTTTCAATAATTGCTAAGTATTAAAGAGAATTTAGCTTTGCTTTTATCTCAATTCAGTATTTAATTATGAAACATACCTATTCAATATTTAGAAGAGAGGATAAGAATCACTAAGTCAACAATTTTCAAATTTTCTCAAGGATTTGAAAGGTATATGCTGCATTTTGTAGACAACATATAATGTCGTGAATACATTTACCTAAACCAATGAAAGTATAAAGTAAACGCAAAGGATAAATTATACATATTAATAAAATTCATCCATGAACTCAATTGATAATGTCCATATTAATTGCTTTGATCTCTTTTTTCCACCAAATATTAGAGTCTGATCTTATGTGTGAAGGAATATCTGATGTACCTGAAGAAGAACACTGTTTAAATAAATAGATTTGCACAGATCTTATTCAAAGATTTAAAATATGCACTTGAGAAGCTAATATGTAGTAGACGATAGAGAATATGACTTCATATTCATGATCATATTTAGTTACTCTGTCTAGATAATAACATGTCTTTTTTTTTTTTTTTAGTGAGGAAACCAAATTCCTACAAGTGTAACTGACCAAGATCAGCTAAGTTACTGGTAGAATGGGGAATTATATTCAGGTTATAAGATTCCAAAACTGTTTTTCTTTAGCCTTACCATCCTGCCTCTCTCTTCTTTAAATTCTTTTCTCTTAATTTGAACTACTAAAAGGAAATTTAGGCCAGCTATTTTGGCTCCCTACTTATTAGAGCTCAGCCTTCTAAGATGCAATATAACAGATCAAACCATTTAAAAACAGAGTTTAAGAGGTTTGAAAAAATATAAATGAAGCAAAATCAGATCCATAGCCTGTCCTAAGCCTACCGTTCTCCAAGGGCTCAACCATATGATATCCATATTCTATTAGTCTCATGAGTGTAGCTTGGCTCCAGGGAAGATAGAAGCCTTTACTGAAATCCAGAAAGGGTTCGGACCTTTTTGCTTTAAGTTAACCATTCTGCTGGAAAAAGATTAAAAGAAACACATGAAAACGTTGTGGGAAGGTCACACCAAACAGCAAAAATGATATTCATATAATATGAAAAGAAGGATAAATTCTGATTCACATAGAATAGATTGGATTAGGATCAGGGTGGTATAGGAGGAATAAAAAAGAAAATTGAGGGAGTGGGGTAATGAAGTAGAATAAAGGGAAAAAAAAGACCTAGAATTAGGAAAACTATTTTATACTAGTATAATTTAATACAAAATGTATCTAACATAACTACTTGTATCCTTTCATTTTTAATTTGTCCAATTTTACACAAAAATACATATGTATAGGTTAAAAACATTTCCTGCCATAAACCTAAATACATATATGTATAATTTATCTTCAAACCAATCCAATGCATTCAGAATTATTAATCAATATAAAATTAATGTGAGATGAATAATAATATAATTATTAATAAGATTGATGTGAGTAGTCTTTATTTATGTTGAAACATACCTTTCTACTTCTTTTATTTCTTCTCTCTTTCATTCAAGTTCAGCCTCTTGCATAAATCCTAGTACACTGAATTTGCTGGGCTCAGCATTTTCAATTTTAGACTTTTAATTAATAGTTATAATTAATCTGAACAGTATTTAACATTGGAGATCATTTAAAATAGGTATGTTTATTACTGAATGAGTTTTAAATATCTGTTTTAGGAAAACATTAGCTAGGAAAACTGTAAAATGAAGATAATCTCTATTTGCACAGAAGTTGGAGTGGTTCATTTCTGTGGAGGGGGACATAATCAATTTGATCATTATTGCTAATAATAGCTAATGTCCTTCAGAAATTTTTCTATTGCATAGTCAACTTTGCCTTAACAGGTGGGATATAACTCAAGCCACAACGAAGGATCGGAGTGGAAATCTTGGCTATATATAGTTTCAAAAATAACATCCAATGCCAGTATTTCCAGAGGATTAATGATCAACTGGACTGGAAGTGCCTGTGCTCCTAGGGCCATTAACTCCATGGGACCATTAATTCTGTTGGAAATATCTTACAAGGACATTTGTAACACTTACCCCCCTTCTCTTAATACAATTTTTGGGCAGGACTTTTTTAATCTTCATTTTTGAAGGTGCTGTTTTATTCCACACTGACTACAAAAAAACAATGACTTCATGATTATGCATTTGGAAGCAGATTCCAATTATGATATTTTATAGATATTTTGGCACTGGTTTCCCATACCACCACCATGGCAAAGATGTCTGGTATCCTCTTTAACAAGTGGTTTCAAGTAATGGGAAGTCAAAGCAACTATTTTTTTTTCCTCTCCCCACCTCCCAAAATACCTATTTAAATAATTTGCTATATAGTACTCATTGGCCAAAGATAAAATTTGTAGAAATCCAAGTTACAAAATGTAGAGAGTCTATCTTCAGGGTTGTTTCGTATAGATTAAAATCCTGAGGGGTTGCCACTGCTTGCAAGATTTATGTTACTGTTTTCAAGCAGGTCAGATTTATGGTGAAGTTCTGGTACCTAGGTTTATGTGGGTTCTATAAAGAATGATTTCTTCCCAAAATGTATTTTTAGTTATTTAAAAACAGAAAACAGTGTCTTACTTTTCTGTAACCCACTGCCATAACGACTAGAAAAGTATGAATATTCTCCTATAAATTGATTTTCTTAATTCTCATAGATAAAAAAATACTTTTTTGGTTATTACTAAAATGACAAAAGAATATTAGCAATTCTTTAAAAAGGAGATGCTTTTAACAATCACATTATAAAATCAATATGAACATGTATGTAAATATTAATCATCACCTAGAAAAATACAGCGCTAAAAAGTATATAATTGCATGGTTATGCTATTTGCATAACTCAGGGTGTTATTATCAATTCTTATATTAGGCATGTATAGATAATTAACCTCCATCTTTAATTGATATATATATTGTTTAAACCAACAGGGAATATAACAAGGAAACTCCTATCTGAAGCAAGATACAACAAGCAACTGAAAAGAACGTGCCAAATTAAGGCAGGATGAATCCCACACTGCCTAAAATGAGCATGCTATTATAAAAAAAACTGATGTCTCGTCTTATTGACAATAAAAATGCCAGAAGTATACACGTTAGATTAGAGCTAACCTAATTGGAGGACATGGGATATTGGAAGTACAGTAATAGAAGCAGCTGCTAATCTCTGTCATGATACGCTGTGTCACCACTACTTGAAATTCCATTGGGCAATATTAATTCAAGCAGAGGTCTGAGTTACTAATAAATGAGGCAAATTGAGTCAATTACTAATTTCATGCTTTTATGATTTGGGGTTTAGCTAGATAATATCTGCAATTTAATACACTGCCCTCCAGAGAGCTTGACCATTTACAAAGAACATGCATTTACAGACCTATTTGCTTTATGTTTATTTCATTTTGTTTAAGCTCCCCACCGCCATGGGGCATGTAGAGGAGGGGAACGCCGAGACCATGATGTTATTTTCTTTCTTAATGCTATAGTCTAGGTGTGGCTTCCCTTTGACTGAAATCTTCTTCAGGGTTTATAGCTGAATTCCTTGCCTTCAAACAGTATTTACTTGCTCCTATTTGTCTTTGGGGAATAGTCACAAAAGATAAAGCACAAACTACGTATTAACATATTTTACTGGGATGCTGCAAGGGAATTTATGCCATTAAGAATCCATGCACTTTTGAAAACTTAGCTTGATCTTCCTTTTTTTTTTTTTTTTTTTTTTTTTAGGGAGAGAGAACTCGTGTGTGCACACACAAGCAGGGGAAGGGGGCAGCAGGGGAGGTTTGACCCAGGCCAGTCACAGAGCCCCATGCAGGGCTGGATCCCACCCTGACTTGAGCTGAAGGCAGATGCTTAACCAACTGAGCTACCAGGCACCCTGATCTTCTACTGCCTTAAAAACCCAGTTATATCTTATGTTCAAATCAATAATTCTAAATTTCTTTTTTCTACATCCCACCCCCCAATGATATCACAGTTCTTATATGTTCTTTATATCAATGCTGATTACCACGTTAATCTGTGCATAAACAGGTATCCCCTTAAAAATAGTCTAAAGTTACCCCAAATATTTGTTTCATTTAGTTCATAAGATTTTTTCTTTTTGCATGCAAACATCTAATGAATTAAGTGTATTTATTAACTATTTAAAGGGTTTAACTCTGGCACATATAGAAAATGAAGATTAAAAAACAAAGCAGTATTAAAATAATCTATAAAGATCTTTGTCAGCATATATGCTTTTATTTTTGAAAATTATACTTTTTTGCATCAAAAATGCATGTATATAAGCGATACTTTATTTGGTTGAAAGGTAATTATAAGACAAACTCAAAAGTTATGTAACGTATTTACTGATATGGTCATTACAGCATTGCTCACCTTATTTCCCGTTAGAAAATCAGATTTTTGAAATAATCCTATGAAGTACTCATTCGTACCAAATCTAAAGGTAGAGCTATAAATTTGTTTCCCAGTTTCACCAAGGACCAAATAAAACTATAGTTTAAATCAAGTATTTCCATCTGTGGTTAACCTGATTAGGAAGAGGTCAGCAGGGGGATGGACGGTGGCCAAAAATCCTCTTTGGCCACATCCCCACCACCAAAGTGAAGTAGTAAATTGAGAATTGAGTCAATTATGTGAATAAGTCAGGCTAAAAAGCACTTTCCAGAGAACTCTATCAATAATTTACCTAAGTTGTGTTGTGGGAGTTTGGGCCATGGTCAGGGTCAGAAATCTAGAAGATAATATTCTTTTTTTCTTCTTCCTCCGTCCCTCCCTCCCTCCCTCCCTTCCTTCCTTCCTCCCTTCCTTCCTTCTTTCCTTCCTTCTTTTCCTTAAAGTTATCTTGTTAAATTTCTTTATTTTCTGTTTCACTCTGCTGGTGTAGCCTTTACTTCCAATACCCTGTTTTTCCCAGCGGAGTAATTGTCTTTGTCACATAGAACCGAGACTTGCACGCCTCTGATTCTTTGTTCCGACAACAAAGCCTAAAAACAACTTCCTCTCTGAACTGCAGTTCATGCTCTGAGACAAGTGGATTGAGATAGCCCCAGCCACATTTCCATAGAATGAATCTAGGAAAGAAGTGGTTATCCCCAGTCCTGCCTGTCCTGATTCTACCCATTTAGAGACCCACTTCAACGAGAAGCTTCAAATTTTCCCACTGCTCTATTTAGAAAATTAACGTATATAGAGTAAAATATCATGTCATTATTCAGGATTTGTAGAAGAGATGTTAATACTGTTTCTTCATATTTATTACCTCCTTAAAGTCCTGATTAACATGATTCTTAAGTGCTAAATATCGACACTTTCCATCCTTATTTTCATTCACCAATGGAAGAACTGGTGGCTTAATAATTTCAAAAAGGAAAGTCACTTAATGTGAAATTGCTAAAATAGGAAAACAAGCTGCATGGAGTAGATAATAATAGATAATATTTATTGAGGACTTATGCCAACTTGTCGGATTTAAAGAACTTTACAAGAGGGACACCTGGGTGGCTCAGTCCTTAAGCGTCTGCCTTGGGCTCAAGTCATGGTCCCAGGATCCTGGGATTGAGTCCCACATTGGGCTCCCTGCTCAATGGGAAGCCTGCTTCTCCCTCTCCCACTCCCCCTACTTGTATTCCCTCTCTCACTCTCTCTCTGCCAGATAAATAAATACAAATCTTGAAAAGAATAAAGAACTTTACAAGAGATACTATTATACCCATTTTATGAATTAGGAAACTGAGGCACAGAAAAATTAGGTAAACTGGCCAATGAAATAGAATACCTTTTGAGTCTGTCTGTGAAGGCTGATCCCACTCTTAAGCACTCAGTGATGGTCTAGTGAGTATAAGCAACATATAACTTGATAAGACTAAAAAGCACAATTTCTATTACCCACTATTGTGAGAGTAAGAGTTTGGGAATGATTTTGTTTTAAAGTTGGCCTATATTTTAAGCAACATTTGGGTTGATATGTGTGTTATTAACATACCACTTTTTCTTAGGATAATATATGAAAAAAGATAATAGAAAAATAGAGTATTATGCTATTGAAACAATATTTAATTTAAATTTTTAAATTAGTCCTTGTTTTGAGAATATTTCCTCCTATATGCTCTGACTTTTCACCTTGCTGCAATCCCGGTATCTCAGTAAGACACAGCCTTTAGTGTTGGAACACTGATACAAGAGTGTGGAGAGAAATATGGCAGGTTGTTTGGGACAAAACATTTCAAGTAGTTACAATGAGAGATGAAATAAAATTTTCTTACATGGTATATGTGTGGGCTTTGTGTATGCATACACAGGCACGTGGGCGCATGTGAACAAGGAAATGCTTGTGCTTCTTTCATACCTAACAGATTTATTATTCATCTTTCTTCTTCCTGAATCCTATCATTAGCATTAAACCTATGGATTTAAACTAATGAATGGTTTAAATTTATACATTTTTTTTTTATTTTGTGAGATCCAATAGATCTCAGAATGGTAAAACTATTGTTTTCCTTCCCAACCCCAGAAACTTACTTTAATGAGTCTTACTGAAAGACATTTCTGTTTTAATTTCCCTCACTCTTCCCCTATTTATTTAAAAAATAAAATACAGAGGCACCTGAGTGGCTGAGTCAGTTAAGCATCTACTTTTGGCTCAGGTCAAGATCTCAAGGTCCTGGGATGGACTCCCTGCTCAGTGGGGAGCCTGCTTCTCCCTCTCCCTTTGCCCCTCCCCTGCTCATGCTCTCACTCACTCTCTCTCTCTTTCAAATGAATAAATAAAATCTTCTAAAAAATAAAAGATACAATGTGAAAATGGAATAGGGAGGTTTAGACCTATTAACACCTTCACCTCTCTTAAAATTACTCTTCTGATAGCCTTAGCCAGAAGGCTTTCTTTCTTTCTTTCTTTTTTAAAATTAATTTATTTGACAGAGATCACAAGTATGCAGAGATGCAGGCAGAGAGAGAGAGGAGGAAGCAGGCTCTCCACTGAGCAGAGAGCCTGATTCTGGGCTGGATGCGGGGCTGGATGCGGGGCTGGATGCGGGGCTGGATGCGGGGCTGGATGTGGGGCTGGATGCGGGGCTCGATCCCAGGACCCTGAGATCGTGACCTGAGCCAAAGGCAAAGGCTTTAACCCACTGAGCCGCCCAGGCGCCCCAAAGGCTTGCTTTCTTCAACTGAACCAGGTATCTTTCCCACCCATGGATTTCTAGTGAGGACATACGGACACAAGAATACACGGCTTACACAAAATCATTAATGGTAGAAACATAGAACTTATGAAATAATGAAGTTGTTTCATGTTTGAAGTTTTTCATGGACATAACAATTTGGGAAATCAACATGTTAAAGTTAAGATAACACCTGCTCTACCTAAATTGGTAATTTTTTACACAGTGTATAATTCAATATTATTAACATTTCCAAATAAAAGCCACTGAAACTTGTTCCCCCCCCCTCCCCGCGATGGGAAATGATGGTTAAGAGTTAAATCAAACCATTGCTGTATTAAATCAAACCATGGCAATATGCTGTATTGCAACATTCTAAGTCATATAAGTAATTAATCTAAGTGCAATATCATCTCACAGTATACATTGTTTTCTAGTTTTCACTTTCTCTATGCAGTTTGAAGTCATCAATAACAATTACAATGAAATGTAGCTCATATTTTCTCAACTACCATCAGCTAGAATCTCTGTGTTTGTTCAAGGGAGCTGTATAAATCATGGTTCCACATTGCTGTTTTGTTTTGTTTTGTTTTGTCATAGTATTTATTTATTGAGTTTCGGGGATTTTGAAGAGATAATAAATTGGCAATCCAAAGAAGAGAAAAAGAATTTCTTTACCATAGGAAATATAGTTAAAACCCCAAATGTTAGATTAACATAAAATGCTTTTAGTGTATTAATATGCACAGCGTGAATATCTTGACACTTATTGATTTGCAATAAGAAACCAAGTGAATAGATCGTTAGTGGGAGTAGAAAGGCTTTAACTATTAGAGAAAATAGAGTATGGCAGAGTTCAAAAAGCTCTGAATTCGTGTTTTTCATTCCAGTAGGGCTATTGACCCCAGCTTGGAGGATATATATCCTCAAAAGGAGGGTTATTTGAAAAGCTTTTAATCAGATATTCACTCTGCTGTACATATGGAAAACTATATAAATTCAAAGGGGTTGCCCCTTATAAATTTCCATGACCAAATAGAACTTCCAGGTCTTCCATGCTGATGTGTGTTTTTATTATGAATGTGAAATTTATGCCACCCAGAACACAGACCTTCTTGTCCTCTCCAAAATTACTTACTAATCCTATAGCATAAGCAAAATACATTATTAGAAATAGACTTACCCTCCCACAGGATTATTCATCCTATGCTAAAAGTAAGTGAGATAAGGGGCATGTAATATAGTAGAGGCATGAGACCAGTGGCATTAATGTGTTTTCACTCCTAGGTCATTGTCTCCACAGACTCTTGGATACCTTATTGGTCAGTCTGGAGAAACTATCTATATCTGTATAATAGTAAATATGCATTTTAATTTTAACTTTAGAAAAAAAAAATTGTAAACACATTGAAAGCTCTGCTCCCCTAAGCGACAGATACACATTACCATTGCTGACATGCGTCAAGGAAGACTTAGTTCCACCCTCATGGAAAGAGCCGTGGGTTACTGAAGCTCACACATTCTGAGACACACGGTGAGGAGAAAAAAACAATGTAGTTGGACCAATATTTCATGAGAGAAGTTTATTTGAAATCTTGGCATAATATTAAGTCTTCCCTAAAAATATGGGAATTTGTTGGTTTGTTCCTATACACAAGGACTGATGTCTCTGTCACTGAATAGGAATCGTCCTCCCCCAGCCAGGAGTAGCACTGAGTCCCAAAAAACTTTAGAGGGCATAGGTCTAGTTTTGTGTTTTTAAGGAGACTTACTTTCTACCGTGATCATTCTAAAAAATAAGAACTCAAACGTTATTTTGACTAGAAAAAAAATGTTTTGAGAAAAATCAAAGCATTCCTTGATTTCAACACTTCTGACTAAATAGCTAATCTTCTATTCAACTATTTTTGTTCTATCTACTCTATAATAAGAGCTACTGATATCATGTTAGTGAGAAGTATTATTTCTTAAAAATTATAAAATTAGATAAATTTACAACTTGCAGCTTTTAGTGACTCTGTCTTGAAAAATGGAGGAATAAAGAATTTGTGAAATTCAAAGCTATCTTAAAGAAAATGATCCTAAAAATCGCATACAAATCATTAAAAATAAACCTATATTTGTTCTAGCTAACTGCTCCCCAAAGTCTTCATTTATATTGAGTATTTCTTTTTTTTTAACATTACTTTGAAATAGTACTTGAAATCCTTTCAACTAAAGTTTAGTTGGTTTAATGACCTACTTAAAAAAAAAAACAAATGCAAATATCTCTCTTGAATCTTGTTAAAAGGCTTTCAGTCATTCATGCTTCAGTGTGAATTGGTTTAATTAGCATGTTTCCACCCTAATTGCTCTATTTAAACAGGAAGAGGAAAGAAAGGTAAGTTACTTGCCACACTTTGATGGGTAGGGTTCCTGAGACTTTGGGGGGCCCTGAAGTAGAAGAGTTTAAAAAAAACAAAAAACCTGGCAAATGAACTCAATAGACAATCTATAAATATTTTGAAATATTAGCATTGGACAACTCTGTAAAAGAAAAGGAGGAAAAGGTCTTTTTTTTTCTCTGTGCTGTATGACCATCAACCATTAGAACTTTGAATTTAGACTTGTTCCAATAGTAATATAATTTAGCTACGTTAATGATTAAATAGGAATTTGTGTTGTGACCTGGGAATCTACTTATAAGGTTGTTTCTATGGAAAGGCAATTTTTTGAGTTCCCAAATAAAAACTATAAACATTTTAAATGTGTTGTGTAACTTGGAAACTTTTATTCATCATCCTTTTCTTTCCTAATTATCAACAATTGACTGGAACATGATTGTAGTGAGCAAACAGGATTATAACTGTATAATAATAAAAAAAAAAAAGTCTTATAACATCTCCTGAAATTCTAATCTGAAGCCTGATTAATGATTGAATCAAGATAGCTCGTAAGAAATCTTTTATTCCGTCTTTCAGCCCATCTTTATTGAGGACATACTAGGAGCCTGATAGCGTGCAACAAGGCTTTGTAAATATCCTGTTAAGATGTAGGTAGCTTGATACCTGCCCTTAGAGAGATCGCACTCTTATGAAATTATATCCTATTTTCCTAGAGAAGCCCGTGTTAATATTTTGTCCTCACCATTCCATAAACCACAAAAATGTACTAAAAATTTCTACATGTCATCAAAAACTAAAAAAAAGTATTACAGTGAGCAATATAATAAAAACATAACCTCATTGGACAAAACCTTATTTTAATGAATAAGTCCCATTTTTTAAAATTCGAAAAGGTTATTGTCAAATCTTTCCCAGATAGGTAGAGTTTTCATTAATTTACAATTAGGAATAATTTGACCTTAAGGTCGATGTTTATTTTTACATTAGATGTAAATAAATGAGCACAGTAAGTAATTAATATGATAACTATTTACAACAATCTTTAAAGGAAGCTCCAGAAGATATATTTGGCCACATTCTGAATGGCCCTGCACAAGAATGAAAGTAGGAAGAAAGGGAAGGAGGGAGGGAGGGAAAGAAAGAAAGTAGGAAACAGAAGGACTCAGCTGGATTGTGCGACATTAACCCAGGATGAGAGGGAGAGCAAGAGAAATTAAAGGTATTTTCAAGAAATCTGGATGACTGAAAATGTAAAGTCAAAGAATGTAGTCTCAGACAATATGAACAATGCTTAACTTACATCTGGTACTTCCCAGAGTTTCAAAAGGAAACTTACACACACATTTGATCCTTGTGTGACAAAGATAATATATATGTAATCCTCACAGTAATCAGTAGGACAAATATTAATCACAATTCATAGGTATGGAAACTGAGATTCATAACATAGTTATTTTAAATAAATCATTTTTCCTTTTAGGGAAAAAGTTATACATTGAGCATTAAAAACCCTTCACATGTTGATATTCTCTAGCGAGCACACAACGAGCCTATGACTAATTTTCACGCCTGGGGGAGTTTGGTGATTAATGAAGCCAACATACTGGCAATTCTCTGGAAGGTTTGAATTAAGTGCACCTTCTCACACGCTGCAGAAAGATTTGCCAAGAATATTGAGGGTGTAAGCCTGATTATAGGAAACGTTTTTATTTGCTTAATAAAAGTTTTCAAATGACCTTAATAAACGTATTCTATTTATTGAGGCAGTCCCAGCAAGATTTCAACTTATAAGTATTTAATTAGCTTTTAGCTCAAATTAATATTTATGTTCAAAATCAATGACATTGTGTTAAAGTTAGTACTGGCCTCCCTCCAAATTAATCCATGTCCACAAGGTTTTCTGTGTTTTGCTCTTCATAGTACTGCTCCCAGTGATAATGTTGCATATGGGTACGTTTATAATCATCTACTAATGGAACAGAGAAGATTTTTAACTGCAAAATGGGTGATGATCCCAAGCACCTATTTATTTGTTGTGAAATGTACTTCCGGTCTCTGCTCAAACTCGAGATCGGCACTATCACCTATGGGATGGGTGGGGGGGCGGTTAGGGCTCTCGTTCTGATCACGTGTGAGTCTAAGAGTACATTTGAGGTTATCACTAATAAAGTCACTAGCCCTCTTGGAGATGACTGGGGGCACCTATAAAACCCTTACTCTAGATAACACTGCCCTTTAGCTTAAAATGAAAACTGTGTCCACTGTTATTTACACTTTTCTTTTTAAACCTCTGTCTTTACAACTCAGCAGAGCCAATGCTTTTGTCAAATGACTCCTCGTTAAAATAACATCACATTAGTTTAGAAATGTCATTCCTGTTTTATTCCCTGGAGAAACTGTATTCTAGTTAATGGTATTCCCTCTAGTAATAATTACAGGAATTCCAGTTCTTGACTAAAAACAGAAAAGACCCACATTTTAGCAAGAAATGTGTGTCAAGACTGATAACATACATGAGGAGCCCCTGAGACTTGTATGAAATACATTTTTGAAGAGTTAGATGTGTTCTGCCAGTGTGAAGGCTCCTAATCCAGGCCTCGTTTCAGTCCTGACCTTCAGCATTTTGGGGATGTGCTTTCCAATTCATTATCGAAACATATATCCCTGTGTGTTCTGTGTCATACACTGTTTCCTTTATGTATTGTTAAACTTGAAGTTACAGATGAAGTTACAGTCCAGCAGAGGTGCTGGACTAGCACAAAACAGAGTAGGCTCAAGATAGAATGCCGGGTAGATTTCTGGCAATCTATACTCTACATAACTCCCAACATGTTCAGGCTTATCTTATTCTTCCTTTATGTTATGCGTCTACCTGAGACAAGGTGGCCTTCTTAATGTCCACTGAGAGAGACAGAGAGAGAGAGAGAAGAAAAAGTATCCATCCTTGATTTTGGCTAAAAATACTACCCCCAATCTATAAGAACCCTCCCATAGAAATAGGCCACTGAGAAAGAGTTATTTCATGCATGAACTACAGTCAGATATGGATGGACTTTGTCAACCATTGTCTCACTGTCAAATATATGACATGCTCTTGCTAGGTCACTAAAGGTCTTTGAGTCCAATAAGAATTATTAAAACAGCAAATATTAAATGCCAAAGACCTACCCTATACACACCCTATCTCCAGAGTCCACTCCCCCACCCCCATGCTTTGTTGGTGTTCCAGTCTGGACATCTTTTCCTCTGTGTCTGTATTTATTCAAGGTCCTGCCTCTCCTGTTACGTTTCACTTAAGCTATGCCTTTGCTGGTCATTTCAAGCCAGAGTGGTCATTCCTTCTTCTGAAACCTTTCAGTATTTATGTTTGCAAACACTCATTAGAAACTTATTTATGGTGGGTACCTGGGTGACTCAGTTGGTTAAGCGTCTGCCTTCAGCTCAGGTCATGATTCCAGGGTTCTGGGGTTGGGTCCCACATCAGGCTCTCTGCTCACGGAGTGCCTGCTTCTCCTTCTCCCTCTGCCTGCTGTTCTGCCTAGTTGTGATCTCTCTCTCTCTCTCTCTCTGTCAAATAAATAAAATCTTTTAAAAAAAAAGAAAAGAAACTTATTTATGGATTGCTAATATTCCTTTTTTAAATTTTTTAAAATTTATTTTCAGCGTAACAGTATTCATTGTTTTTGCACCACACCCAGTGCTCCCTGAATGGATTGCTAATATTCTTAGCTACTTTTCCCTCTATGATTGGCCTCTTCAGATATTTTAAAATTCCCCCAGGCAGGTGTTTGAGGGAATGGAGGGATGAATAGCCTGGGCACAAAGGCTTTTTCGGGCAGCAAAAATACTCTGTATATTACTACAGTGGGAACTATAAGTCCTTATACCTTTGTAATCTCATAGCAAGTACAGAACCAAGAATGAGCCCAAATATAAACTATGAACTCTAGGTGATAGAAAAAAAGAGCTTGAGGATAGGAATCATGTCTTACAAATTTTTATATGTACAGTTATTAAAACAGAACTTTGAATATGGTCGATAACTGTCAGACATTTGTTAATGATAGCACTGATCTGCTGAGAAAGTTATCTTGAATGTAAAGAAGTGGAATGGGGGATGGAAACTGTAAAACAGTTTATCAAAGCATGATATTAAAATAATGATGTTAAAATAAATATCACTCAAATGGACATGCTTTTTAGATTCAAAGTACATTTGCAGATACTATCTCATTTGTTAAATACATTTGTAATTTATGAATAATGAATGGCTTTAGATACAAAGGTACTTTCCAAAACCTGACCTGACATGTTATCCATGTTAATTTATCCATTTCAGCACCATAGACTCAAAAACCAGGATGAGGTTTGACACGTTTACCCAACAGACACGTGTGCCTGCTAACTTTCTAGAATAAGCACAAAATCTAAAACAGAGAATGCTGGCTTCCCCCAAGAACAAAGAAGCAACAGTGCCACCCCACTTCTTTTTCTTCCTAAAATTCCATTAAAATTAAAATTCATAAATGAAATCTGATACTACTTTGAGCAAAAGTAGGGCAAGAACAGAGCTATTACTTAAGAACGGATTCATTTTCAAGCAGAATCAAAATTGGAATGTCAGCTAATGCCAGTAGTAGCAGAGTTTTGGCTACAAAACAATCAGTTTACGGACTTATTAACAGTTCATAAAATGTATGGTGTTCTTCTGTTTCTTGTCAGTGGTGAACATATGCTCTGAATTTGCAACAGATTGAAGCACCATTCCATAAATATTAAAAAGAATTGTGAGCATCACAATGGAAATATCTCCAACCACAGTATAAACATGATTCATATTCTAAGATCAGGAGATCTTTCCAGACATGGTCAGTGATGGATACCACTGGCAACCCAAGCAGAGGGGGTTTTGAGAGGGGATTTTCAAAGGGGATTTTCGAGGTCTTCTAAATGCTGAAACGTGTAACTTCTGAATTTCATAAGGACATGATAAACCCCATCCTGTGTCAAATTTATGATTCTTCTCCACCAGAGTTTCAAACTGGCTACTGGCGCCAAGATTCTTTATGCGTGGGCAAAGGGGTCCCTCATAATGTCAAACTCAAACAGTAATGTCATTATGAGCATATTTCTAATCCTGAATGAGCTAACAGTTATCGAACTATAAAATTACTGCTGTCTTTTTGCTCCCAAAACACTGCTGCTTAATTGGTTTGGTGTACACACGTGTGTGACCATCTTCCTGCTTCCTACTCACTGTTGGTGATCCTGTCTTCTTTGTGTGTTCTTCCCATCTACTTCACTCTAGCATAATGTCTAGCATAAAACTAAACATTGGTGAGAATTTTGTAAACGAATGACAGCATTTCAAATATATTATGTCATTGGGGAGAGTATGGTAAACACATCTGCAGAAATAAATATGAATCCTGTATTACTAATTATTATGCATGAATTTATTTTCTTAAAATGAATTTTATCTCTCAATCACACTAACATTAGAGGTTCTAAGTTTCTTACTGTTCAAATTAATGTTTTATTTTATATGTCCTTAGATTATCACTTTCAGCTCTTGGAATGACCTTTATATTACATATTATGGGACTTGACAAACTAAATCTGAATTTATTAATGTAATTAGTATAGGCATTAATTTACATATCAAATGAAATGTTTCTTTCTTTGAACATTTTATTCTAACACTTATTTAGTTCCAAAATCCAAATCTTAAGGACTATGGCTCTATTTAAGGATGTGAATTAGGGGCACCTGGGTGGCTCACTTGGTGAAGCATCTACCTTCAACCAGGTAGATCAGGTCATGATCTCAGGGTCCTGGGGTTGAGTCCCTCATTGGGCTCCCTGCTCAGTGGGGAGCATGCTTCTCCCTCTTCCACCGCCCTGCTTGTGGGCACTCTCTCTCTCTGTCAAATAAATAAATGAAATCTTTAAAAAAAATAAATATGTGAATTATATTGATAATGCATTATTTTGTATTAAAATATTTGTCATATTCTGGATCATCTATTTTATAATCACAAATAATTATTTGAAATTCCAGAACTGATGCCTTATTAAAGTAGCTGAAAATATTCAAAAGCCCATTAATACTAGAATAATAAGATAGTCATGATTCTGTTTATAATATTATGTTGAAAGAGGACATCTTTAGTTTCTAAGAAGACCTAACACAAATATAAGACTTCATTTCAGCTTTGAAGTTTCTAGTCTTGTCTAAACACTGGCAAAGGACTTCAATTTGGATTTTAATCTTCAGTGATATCTTTTTGTCTCAGTCTTTAAATCCAACCCATAGATAATTACTAGTTTAGTTGCGGTTTATGTTACCTTTTAATGTTTTTCTTTTTGATCTGGCACACCCATGAAAGCCAGGGAAATAGTACAATAATATTTACTTAGTACATGTCCAGAATAACTCTTAGAGGGGAAGGGAGGGGCCCCTGGCTGGCTCAGTCATTGGAGCATGCAACTCTTGTTCTAGAGGTTGTGAGTTCAAGCCCCATGTTGGGCATAGAGCTTACTTTAAGAAAAAAAAAAAAAAAAAAAAGGAGGGGAAATTCCTACTCAAACATTTATGTTTAATGACAAGATCAAAACATTCTGACAAATGCCTATATGTCCTGAAATACACTGCAATTAAGGTAGATGAATGGAAACATCCCCTATGGATCTTGTATTGTGTAAGCAAGAAAAAAAGGAAAAAGAGAACGTAACCTCACTCTTGAGTATATTGACTCTATTATTCTCTACTTCTCATCTTCACGTAAAGAGCGCCTAATATCATTCTCTATGAACCTGTGAATATGGTAGATGCCAAAAAATGTTCTTTCTTCCATAGCACCTCTATAGTTCTTTACTTGGCTTAGAAGCGAGTTCCTCTACAAAATAAGAATCAGCACATCACTTCTATAGTTCCAGGAACACATCAATCCCGTGATAATTACTGTCTCTACAGCTAGGGAAACATGGGACTAAGAGACGTCCATATCCAGGAATAATCCAGAGGGACAATAAAATAAGAAATTTCTTTCGGAGGAACACTAATGATGTTACGTAACTCCTAGTGCTGTGAGAATAGATGAGCTAGAATTGTTAAACAGAAACATATGTTGCAAATACTAAATGCTCAACAAACAACAGAACAATTATTAATCACCACCATTCTTTGTTCTTTTTCAAGCCATTTCTTTACCCCATTAGATTAACTTCAGAGCATGCGTTCTGGAGATGCGGATTCTTTAGTCAGATCTAGAGGATCTTCCCTGGGGACATTGCGAAACTCGTCTTTTCTCTCTTAGCCTAGAATTTGTCTAATTAGCTGATCCCCTTAATCATTCATTATGAACTTGGCAGCCTCCCAGAATATACAGCCACACTTAAAAATGAATTTTCACATACAAATTCATGTTCACTTCTTTAACTGTATTTCAGTTGACAACTCGGCTTTTAAAAAATCTTTGTAAAATGTAAATTCTTACCTGAGTCAAAGATAATTAACTTTGAATATGTATATTCCTATGTAATAAACTCTGGCCACTTTAAAAATGTGCCTCACTAACAGGATTATATTTTTGTCATGTTAAACTTTTCAGAAACCTTGGGACTTAACGGCAACTGACATTAATAAAATCTTCATAGCTCTTGGCTTGGCTTCTTAAATATAGGAACAAGCTTTGTGGCTTGTAATTCAGCCAGTGATATAAAATAAAGAAAAGAAAGGGATATAAAGAAAATCTATAGGCAACAATGGTTTCAGCTTTTTGTTCTTTGTTCCTTGCTGACATCTAGTTGAGTAATAGTTTGGGATTGAAAGTAGGAGAGACTGTAATTGAAGGTATACTTACTTCCACATTTTACTCCCTCTGAAAATAGGAACCCTGGTTAGGTCAATCACTAGCCTGGAGCTATACAATGTCTATGGTATTTCTAACTTATCCAGGGAACCAATCTAAACCAAATGTCTGAATTCAGTTGAAAGCTGCTTATCATCAAAGTTCTCATTCACTCTTTTGGGACCAGACTGATTATTGAGAGAACGGTGGCAAAAGTCAGAAGAAAAGCCCCATTTATAGACTTTTTTGCCTTCGGTAAAATGTTTTGATGCTGGTATTTGTTTCTTCAGATATTTTGCAGATGATCGTCTAATGTATATCATGGTGATGACATAAACTTTGCTTTTTATAGATTTTACCTACCTTAGCAGCTTTTCCAGCCCTCTTACCCTGCAATCCTCATCTTGTACATTTCAGGGGTAATATTTCCCCCAAATATCATGCGTTTTGCATAGGTTTTTCCCATTAACAGCAAATTCCTTTCTACGGCCCAGATCTTGTCAAACCTTTCTCCATTCAAATGGTATCCCCACCAGGAAGCACCCCCCAACTGCCTTTCTTTGGTGTCTGACACTGCATTTTAAGTATTTGACAACAGAATTTGCTTCCAACCTCTCCAGGAGCTTCTTGAAGACAGAGCCCTTGTCTTCTTTACATTTCTAGTGACAGCACTAAGCATAGATTCTGGGACAGATTTGACACTCCCTTGAGAGTAGTATACTGTTTGTTGGCATAAATTCCTTATATTTGTTAATTGATATAAAAGTAAAATGGGTTTATGCTGGGGAACCTGGGTGGCTCAGTCAGTTGAGTATTTGACTCTTCGTTTTGGCTCAGGTCATGATCTCCGGGTCCTGGGATGGAGCCACACATCAGGCTCCCTGCTCAGCAAGGAGTCTGCTTGTCGCTCTCTCCTTCTGCTCCTCCCCTCACTCATGACTTCTCTTTCTCTCATGAATAAATAAATCCTTAAAGAGACTGTGGACGCTGGGGAAGCAAACTGAGGGTTTCAGAGGGGAGGGGGTGGGAGGATGGGTTAGCCCTGTGATGGGTATTAAGGAGGACATGTATTGCATGGGGCACTGGGTGTTATACACAAACAATGAATCATGGAACACTGCATCAAAAAGTAATGATGTACTGTATGGTGACTAACATAACATAATAATAATAAAAAAACAACTTTACCTGCTGTAAAGGCAGATATCATTCAGTACTGATTAATTTTATTTGTTGTTCAAATACATTTTACAATTTGACAATGTTGATAAACTAGGTGGAAAAGAAAAGAGCTTTGCTGAAAGCCTGTGTATGGATCTGTATTCTCTATGAGGACTAATAAAAAATATACTTTATAGGGTTAAGGAAACAAAAGAAGAAGGACATAAATGACAGCAGAAGGCTAAAAGGAGGCTAGACTAGCAACTAATGGATTAGTCGTCTGATGTTGTTGATTTTTATCATGATAGTAGATTATTTATGGTTTGTATATATGATTCTGAGGAATTTTGACCAAGAATGTGAATGTGCTTTCCATGGCTGTCATACCCTCAGATTCTTAAAGAAGATTATACCCAAAAAGGAAAGAATCCTTTCTCTTCTAGTTGGAACCTTGTTTACATCAAAACTCGAATATCTGCAAATATTCTTTTTCTCTTTCAAACAACTCAAATTTTATTTTTTTAATGAGTCGGTTATTAGATTAAGTGCTTTTTCTTGAAAACTAATTTAGTGCTGACCTTCTACTATATATTATGTAAGAAAATCAGAATAGCTTTACTTGGATTGTAAATATATTTGCTTGTGAACTTTTGTCAGGTTCTTTTCACTATATGGTTTTTATATGGTTAATCTTTAACCATATAAAAGGTGAGAACAGTCACTTCCATAGTCACCCAAACATGAGTAACCTGAGAACGCTGTTAATGGTTACAGCCAAAGATGAGCCAGGAATATTTCTAGCCACTAAAGTTATAGTAATTAATAAAACAGATAAAATCTCTACTCATGACCTCTAAGGATATAAACCATAAGGAAGCTTATTTTGGAAGTAATAATAGCAGAATAACTTAACCTACACCATTGAAACTTGCTCATGGTTTCAGAAAAGCGTTTGTTACATGTCAGGCACCATATCACATCGTAGTTTCAACAGTGGGTATAGACAGTTGGGTCCAGCAGTGGTAAGAGAGCATGTCAGTTTAAAAAGAAAAAGGTCGGGTGCCTGGGTGCCTCAGTGGGTTAAGCCTCTGCCTTCGGCTCAGGTCATGATCTCAGGATCCTGGGATCGAGCCCTGCCTCGGGCTCTCTGCTCGGCAGAGAGCCTGCTTCCCCCTCTCTCTTTACCTGCCTCTCTGCCTACTTGTGATTTCTCTCTCTGTGTGTCAAATAAATAAATAAAATCTTTTTAAAAAATAAGTAAATAAAAAATAAAAAGAAAAAGGTCATCACAAAAAGATGGCTACCACCCTAACGAAGATAAACTAGGAAGGCTAATTTGCATAATTGGTCATCCTGGCCCCTCACTTAAATATATAAGGAAGCTCTTCTTAGATAGAAAGGAGGCATGGATACTACTTAGATACCACAAAGGAGATTATGAGAATTAAGGTGTGATTAAAAATGAGATTGTTCAGATGTCTTCCCTTTGCTACAAAAACAACTCACCATAAGATATGGCTCATAGGAAAACAATCTTAAGAAGAGAAAGTTCAGGGGCGCCCGGGTGGCTCAGTTGGTTAAGTGGCTGCCTTCGGCTTGGGTCATGATTCCAGGGTCCTGGGATTGAGCCCCGCATTGGGCTTCCTGCTCAGCGGAGAGCCTGCTTCTCTCTCTCCCCCTCTCCCTGCCACTCTGCTTACATGTGCTCTCTCTCTAGCTCTCTGTCAAATAAACAAATAAAAAAAAAATTAAAAAGAAACTTTAAAAAAAAAAAAAAAAAGAAGAGAAAGTTCAGGTTCCTGTGGAGAGGACAAGATTGCTGGACACAATAGCTTGTTCTGTTATGATGGTCAAGGATTCACTATACCTTTAAAATTCGAGTATTATCCAATAAGGACTATGTATGGAATTGAGAGAAATACAGAAATCGAAGAGGGACACCAGTGATGTACACAATGGCCAAATGATGATGGAAAAGGAATAATAGAATATATGTGCCTGTGTGTGTATATGCAGGGTATAGGTTCAAGAAGGCTGTGTAATTTATCTTTTAAAGATCTTATTTATTTATTTGACAGACAGAGATCACAAGTATGCAGAGAGGAGGGGGGTGGCAGGGAAGCAGGCTCCCTGCTGAGTAGAGAGGCTGATGACGGGCTCGATCCCAGGACACTGAGATCATGACCTGAGCAGAAGGCCGATGCTTAAACCACTGAGCCACCCAGGCACCCTGAAGGCTGTGTAATTTTAAAATCTCACTGAAAAGTTCTGACGGGAATCCAAGTTTGAGGAGAACTAAAGGAAAAATGAGGAAAGTAGGAGAAATGTGGCAGTATGTAAGACTTTTAAAGTTACTTTAGAAAAATACCTGTGAAAGTGACAACAAGAGGAAATCAGGAAGAAAAAAGGTCACACAGTGTAATGGGGAAAAAAAGAAATGAAGAGGGGCACCTGGGTGGCTCAGTCAGTTAAGTGTCTGACTCTTGATTTCAGCTCAGATCATGAGATCAGGGTGCTGAGATGGAGCCCTAAGCCAGACTCCACACTTGGGGGATTCTTCCTGAAATTCTCTCTTCCTCGCTCCCTCACCACTTCTCTAAAATAAATCAATAAATCTTTTTTTAAAAATGGAGAAAGTGATTTAGATTAAAATAATCCCAATTTGCTACTCATTGACTATAATCAAGTTCATGTCTAATGTTTTATCTGAATCTGAGTCTTATTTTCTTTTTGTAAATTGTACACAATTCTCTTGATTTCCCTCAATATTAGTGTTTTATTGTGTTTTTTGTTGTGGTGGTGATGGGTTTTTTTGTTTGTTTTGCTTTGTTTTGTTTTAGTTTTTAAGAATACTATTTGATAGGACTAGTAATTTTATCCCATGACAATGTCAAAGAATGTACCTTATAAATGATAAAGCACTCTTAAAATATTTATTACCATTGCTCTATAGTGAGAAAAAAAAATGAAATTTAAAGAAACTCCTTCGAGGTTTAAATCCTAGACATAAGAGAATAAAACTAAAGGAGTTATAGAGTTTTAAAGTAAAATCATAAAACTAATATGAAAGAAAATTCTAAAAATAAAAAGGTAGATTTTAATAAATATAACAAGAAGTGTAGTTAGTAATTGTTGTAAGATCTTTCTTAGTTAAGAGAAAGATCAAAAAGATAATACAGCTTGCTTAGGAACAATGAAAAAAATACATGGAGATTAAGTAAAAGGTCAAAGGGAATTTGGACCTTAATCTATTGAAACTTCAAAGCAATAGTCTCAAGTGAGGTGGTAAGAATTAATTCAAGATCCAAAAATAGAAAAAATACTTTCTTTAGTCAACATGTAAGGCTTTTATGAGGTGACAGAATTTATAGTCAGTGACTTGAAGCACCATGTTGGTGAAAGTGGGGATAGTTTTCTTTCAGCTGATACAGTTGCCCCCTCTTATCTGCAGGGGATACATTCCAAGACCCCCGGTGGATGCCTGAAACCATGGAGAGTACCAAAACCTATACATACTGGTTTATTCCTATACATACATACCTATGATAAAGTTTTAATTTATCAACTAGGCATAGCAGGAGATTAACAACAATAAATAAAATAGAACAATTATAACATATTATAATAAGAGTTACGTGAATGTAGTCTCTCTCTCTCTCTCTCTTAAAATATCTTTTTGTACTATACTCACCCTTCTTGTGATGATGTGAAGTGATCAAATGCTTATGAAACGAGATGAAATGAGGTGAATGACATAAGTATTGTGACCTAGTGTTAAGCTACTACTGACATTTTGACAATGTCAGAAGGAGAATCATCTACTTCCAGACTACAGTTGACCTTGGATAAAAAAACCTGTGGGAGGTGAAAGGCAAATGAGAGGGACTACTGTCCTTGAAAAGCTGGGATGCGGAAATCTACTCTGATGCAAATTCTTGCTAAAATATGTGATTTTTATAACTCAATATTTTATATGTTATCACTCATGAATTTATTAAATTCAGATGATAATTATGAATTCACTAAAAAAATCAATACATGTCCATGTTTATTTTAATTTCATTATATACTTTTCTTTTTCCCCACCAAATTTTCATTGTATAAAATGTTAAAATTCTGAACATCTATCTTCATATCATCCATCATTCCAACTACATTTCTCAGAGACTGTGCATCTATCCATATTTTGATAGCTCTCCTTTTTGTCTGTGTTCTCTGCATGTACTTACACATACAGAAACACACCTTATTTTATTAAACAAGTTGGGATTTTACTAAAGATAATATTCTGAAAGTTAATTTTTTAAAAGAGCCTTCAAAATATTTTCATGCTAGTATATATAAATCTGTTGCATTTTTAAGTACCTGCAGAGTATTCTATGCTATAAATATATCATAACTTAACCCATTTCTATACCTCTGGATTTTAAGTTGGATCTAATTTTCTTTATTGCAAAAAAAATCCTGCAGCATTTTTGTATGTACATCTTTAAGCATATATGTGAGATACATTTCTATATCCCTAAGAGGGAAACTGCTGGGTCTAAGTAAATACATTTTTTAAACAATTTTAATCTGTTCTAAAGTTACTCTCCAAAATGGCTTTGCTAATTTACGTTTGAATGCTAATTTTTTACTAAGATATTATGCAAAACATTATTATTTTAAATGAATTTGAACATTGCATTTAATCCAGTCTGATATATATTATTATCAGAATATATGGTTTATGCTAAAATTACAGATTTCTAAAATTTTATTTTCATAGTTCATTTTTTCTCATCTGGAAACTATCAGCAAAATTAAGTTCAAGTTCCTGGTGCTGCAAGTACACTGTATGAAAATTATTAGCATCATTGTGTTTTAAGAATATCGCTTTATGGGAGCCTGCTTCCTCCTCTCTCTCTGCCTGCTTCTCTGCCTAGTTATGCTCTCTCCCTCTCTGTCAAATAAATTAATTAATTAAAAAAAAAGAATATCGCTTTATGATTTTTTTCCAAAAATAAAAATAGTGGGAAAGTTTGGCTTGCTGTAATGTGTAGAATGTGTAATCTAAAACTAATCTAAATCTAATGTTTAGAATATGGAATCTAAAACAAACCCCAAATCCAAATTAAATTAAACATAGTCTTTGCACAATTGGTGTTCCAAAAAAAAATCAACTGAGACCATAAATATAGGAAAGAGGGAGAGCAATATCTTTTCATTCAAGAACAGTATCCATATATAGCAATTGATTTTCTTTCTTAGTGAAATCATTTATAGCATCTGTATGATTATTCTCATTGCTACATGTATGTGTGTAACTGATGTCTATTCTCAAGGAATCATAGGTAAAAGTGGTAAAATGTACAGAGTTGTTGACTAATTAGGTCATAACCTAATTGTTACATGAATGAGGGAGAATTATATGTCAATTCTAATTACAAACTTCTTTCCTTTGCAATTGGGAGAATGATGATTCTATTGATTGAACCACATAAACTTTCTAACATTTGATTATAACTTTAGCCACTTTGTATCTGAGAAGATGGTGAGTCGCATATGCAGAAAACACAGAGGGTGTCTAGAAAAAAGTTGTTAGCAGTTATTACCAAAGATGAGCTAAGAACATCTCTAGGTACTGACATTATAGTAATTAATAAACCAGATAAACCCCCTCCCCATGATTTCTGAGCATAGGAGCATAGGTTAAAGCATAAAGCATAGGAAAGCCTAGTCTGGAAACTAATGACAAAAGAATAGCTTAAACAACATAAACCATAGAAAGTTGTTCATCATTTATGAAAAGCACTTGTTCTTTTATTTTTAGGTCTCTCAGATCTAGGTTAGAGGTATAGAATTGGAAAAATCTGTTGAGATATGAATCTCAGAGCCTTGCTTCAGATTTGCTTAACATCATCCAGAACGAAAGCACAATAATAACTAAACAGAAAATATGAAGGCCTAAATGGGGAAGCTTCACATAAGTTGACACTTACTTTTCTCATTTTGTTCACTACTTCATCACTAGTGCCTGAAATTGCGTATGACATGAAGTAAAAGCTCAAAAAATATTTGCTGAGTAGATATGTAAACAATTGTTCATTTACTATTTTCCTACACTGATGATGTTAGCCACTGAAAAGCGAGGATAAATGCATTATAATAAAATGAGCAGTAGGGGTGTGGAAGCATATTTCTGTGCGCTCAGCTTCCTCATCTGTCCAATGGGAATAAATTAACGCTTACTTCAAAAAATGGAATTAAGCAATGTAACCCGTTTAAAGGACTTAGCACAATAACTGAGTCATGATAAACACTATAATGATTACTATTGCTATCACCATTAATGTTAAATTGTGGACTAAGAATTTAGAGTTTATGAATACTTGTCCTCACCCTACCAATAACTCATTCAAATACTGAGAAAAATTCATTGAGGGTCTGAGTTGATTATTTTTTTTTCATTGAGTATATTACCAGACTAACTTATTTAAAAGTCAAGGTAAATTTTTTTTTAATAATGACTCAAACCCAATTTTTAAACAATAAAAAAAAATGAAATTCCAATCCAATGCTGTTTATGTTCCTGGTAATTCTAAATTATTCACTGCACAAGAATTATAGTTAAAGAGTTATTTCATAAACAATGTTTAAGTGCAATATGATGGTGATGACATTTGGTCGCTGCTGGTCTTCACAGATTTTTATGTTGTTTGGTTAGAGAACTCCAAAGGATAAAATCATTTTTGAAAGGGTTATTCTAGGGGCGCCTGGGTGGCTCAGTGGGTGAAAGCCTCTGCCTTCAGCTCAGGTCCTGATTCCAAGGTCCTGGGATGGAGCCCCGCATCGGGCTCTCTGCTCAGCGGGGAGCCTGCTTCGCTTCCTTTCTCTCTGCCTGCCTTTCTGCCTACTTGTGATCTCTGTCTGTCAAATAAATAAATAAAATCTTTAAAAAAAAAAAGAAAGGGTTATTCTAAAGATTTAATTTATTTATTTGACAGACAGAGATCACAAGGAAGCAGAGAGGCAGGAAGTGAGAGAGAAGGAAGCAGGCTCCCCGCTGAGCAGAGAGCCCGATGCGGGGCTCCATCCCAGGACCTTGGAATCATGACCTGAGCTGAAGGCAGAGGCTTTACCCACTGAGCCACCCAGGTGCCCCTGGAAAGGGTTATTCTAAAGTTATACTTCTTTACCAAAGAATTACTAATGAAAAAAATCACCTTTATAACTAAGTTAGATCTTGGCTTACAGATATATTCAGCTTTTAAGTTTAATTGGTATAAATTCAGAATTCTATTACTTTAATTGAAAGACTATGAAAGCATAATCAGAAAGCTGACTTAAAGGATCAGTTATTACATTTAATTTTATGTCATTTTCACTGACCTTGGTTGATTTCAGAAACAGGAGGTGGGAGAGTTTGACCATTTGGAAGTCATATTAGTTGTTTGATTTCAATAAAATTAAACTACACAGGGAACCTGGGTGGCTCAGTGGGTTAAGCCTCTGCCTTCAGTCCAGGTCATGATCTCAGGGTCCTGAGATCGAGCCCCGCATTGGGCTCTCTGCTTGGCAGGGAGCCTGCTTCTCTCTCTCTGCGTGCTTCTCTGCCTACTTGTGATCTCTCTCTCTCTGTGTCAAATAAAATAAATAAGATCTTTAAAAAATTTTTTTAAAAAATTAAACTACACATGTAGGAACAACCTTCGGCCCACAGGCTGAATCTGATTCTCCTCACTCTCTCTACCTACTACCAGTCCATTCCACCATCATCTTTAGCCTGGACTATTGCAATAGTTCTGTAACCTGCTTTCTGCTTCTCTTGAAGGATGAATAGCCAGAGCAATCTTTTAAAAAACTAAAATCAGGGGTGCCTGGGTGGCTCAGGGGGTTAAAGCCTCTGCCTTCAGCTCAGGTCATGATGTCAGGGTCCTGGGATCGAGCCCCGCATCAGGCTCCATGCTCAGCGGGGAGCCTGCTCCCCCCCCACCCCCTGCCTGCCTCTCCACCTACTTGTGATCTCTGTCTGTCAAATAAATAAATAAAATCTTAAAAAAAAAAAACTAAACTAAAATCATAATTCTCCTACTGAAAACTCTACAAAGACATCTATTCTTATAATGAAAGAAACACTTTTCATAATAATCCACAATTCCCGGCATGAGCAGGCCATATCTTGCCACTCCCACCTCATCTCCCATCAGACTCCACCATTTTCTTGGCCATTTGTTTTCTTCCGTATACACACTAAACCTGTTCCAGTCTCAGGACCTTTCCTCTTGCCCTTTCTTCTTCCTGAGAGGTCCTTCCTCAGGTTATCCCATGGCTGGTTGCTTGCCGTTCTTGCTGCCCTTGAACTATTTTTTTTTTTTTGGTAAAGATTTATTTATTTATTTATTTATTTATTTATTTATTTATTTGACAGATCACAAGTAGGCAGAGAGGCAGGCAAAGAGAGAGAGGAGGAAGCAGGCTCCCTGCCGAGCAGAGAGCCCGATGTGGGGCTCGATCCCAGGACCCTGGGATCATGACCCGAGCCGAAGGCAGAGGCTTTAACCCACTGAGCCACCCAGGCGCCCCTGCCCTTGAACTATTAACTAAAACACCACTGAATGTCATACCTCTGTCCCTCTCTACCTTTCATCCTGCATTATACTTCATAAAACCCATCACACTTAAAAGTTTCTTTCTGTATTTAGCTCTTTATATACAAAAAACCCTATGAATGTAAGAATATTGTGTGTTTGCTTCACTATAAGGTCTTTTGTGCCTAGCACAGAGCCTTACCCACAATAGGTACTCAGTAAATATTTGTCAGATGAATGAAAGGCTATCTGTACATGCTGATCAAAATAGGTATACACATTAGTAGCATCAAAATGATCTGTTCCCTGGGTTGGGTATGTGCTTGCTTCTCAAGATCCATCTCTGCCCTTCATCCTGTTCGATGCCCTGGGAGGCTGATCCATTTGGACATCAGCAGCTTGGTTTCTACTTGAGTTTGGCCAGTGGTAGACATTTGCAAGTGATAGTATAAAGGGAGAGGATGAACTCGGGAATTTTTGCTGGGCTCCTTTTCAGACTTAATGACCCAAGCTGGCTGGACCTCTTCAGCTCTCTACAAAAGGCCACAGTCCTGTCGGAGGAACATCTCCATATAGCTATCCTTCTTAAGACTAGAGGTGGTTAATAGCTCCTTCTTGTGACTAGCCCCAGGGCAATTTTCTTTAAACCTTGCATAAACTTTAGTAAATAATCCCTTTATTAAAGTATCCTCAAAATACCAGTGAGAGTGTGCCATCTGTTTTCTGCTAGGTCCCTTATTTGAAAAATTCATTCAAAAGATTTTTCACCTCGATTTTTAAAAATAATGGATTGATTTATCATTTAGGCATGTTATTTTTTAAAAAAAAGAGAGAGATGAGCACTTAACTTAAAGCAATTTTATGTAAGCTCGTAATTTCTTTGAACTGTATTATTCTCCCTCTCTAAGCACAAATATGTAGAGATACACACACACACACACACACACACACACACATATGTATGTATGAGGGACATATGAATATAGAAAACGTTTTAGTTTTAGTTCATAACATATTTGTGTCTATTATAATGTAAAAAAATAAATAAATTTGATACTTCAGGAGTATGCACATTTTATGCCGTGGTTTTCGGTATACCTTGGTCACCACTGTATATCTTAGAATTAGTCATTGTCCATGTTAAGGACTTCAGAGCAGAGAGATACCAAACAATTGCAAGATTTGCGATTTTGTCTTTGGGAACTTCCTCTTTTGTTGGCTTTCCATTTCCAGACATCGTGAAACTTCCTTATGAACTTGGGGAAGTTCATGTCAATATACAACCGATGTTCCATGATACTATGACACTATCCAACAAATTTGAATAACATGTGTGAATTTAGTCTCCTGGAAACAGTATGTATGCTTTGTTGGAAACTGAAGAGTCACCTGATAATAGAAGTTTTAGTTATGTGGGTAGATTAGAAAGATAAGATAACCACTGGGTGAGAAGCTTTTATTGTCAAAATTGGTCTTATGGAAACTCAAAAGTCAGTGATTTGTCTGAGTATCAGAATTCCATGATAAAACTTTTAAAATATAGATTCTCAGGCTTAGGCCCAGTAATACTGAATTTAGATGCCCTTGAGTTGGCCTGGTAATCTTTATTTCAATTAACTCAAGTTCTCCTGATGGTCAGCCACTGTGATTACTTCCCATGGAATCTTCCTAAATCCAGTTCAGCTATATTTCTCTTTACATGGGCAGATTTTTATTAATTGAACTTTTGCATTTGCAGATTTCTGTTTCTAATACCTTTTCACTACCTCATTTCAGTTTCTTTAACAGCACCATTTCTTTTAGAAGTGTTTCTATTTTGATCTCAGATGTTAAAGTAAGAATTAGAAAATACAGTTGACTGGAGGTCTAGTCATTTAAGAAAAAGAAATAGAAATTTCTATAAAAATCCTTTTATCTTTAAGCATTAGCCAATATTAGTGTCATAATACGATTTGCAATCACTAGGCATCACATCACTAATCTAATAAGAATTGAAATATTTTTAAAGGAAAGTAGAAAAATAATGACAAAATAAATTAGATTATAGGTACACCTTAATTTATAGGATAGATGTGTTTCTGAAAGATTAGCCATAGAGGTAATTTCTATTAACTAAATTATATTTTCCCATTGACTTGGGCTTATAATTGCAAAGGCATGGCTCTTACAGTGGGATACAAAGAAGAATGTGGTCTAGAAAGCAAATATAACTTTGATGTAAAGTTATTTTATAAATCATGTATTTAAATATAAATTCTAGACATTGATTAAAATAATACAGTTGCCCGTAGAACAACAAGTTTGAGTTTCATGGGTCCACTCATATGCATATTTTTTCAATAAATATGGTATAGTACTTAAATGCATCAAGAAATAGTGCATCTCAATCTCCATGCATTTAAGGGTGTAGACGTAAGTGGAAGATATGAAACGGGTAGGGAGAAACAGACTAGATAAAGCATATTGATATTTCCTTTCTTTTGGGGTAAGGTAGTATCTCTGTATCCTTAGTAAATATAGCCTTTTCTAAGATCCTAAAAATAAAACAAATTTTAATTAGCACAGATGCCTCAATTATTTTCTTATCCTGTGATATGAAAGGCAATGGGGATTAACTGAACGTAGTTAGGAACAGTGTCTCTAAAAGTGGAAAATTTTTATGCATTTCCTCTAACCTAGAACATACTGGAATATAAGTTACTCGAATTTAGTATTTTGATAAACATTAGTTTCTCTATGGTTACTTTATTGCAGGGACATCTGCCCAAATACTTTTAGGATGATTACCATTGTGTGAAATCTCATTTTCCTTATTTTTGAGCCTGAATCTGAGAGAGCATAAACATTTGGTCTGACAGACTCTAAAGCATTAAAAAGTTTTTTTAAGGGCTGCTAAACTGGCCTTGTCTCTTATTCAAGATTCCCTACACAAACACCTAATGGATTTCTTTTTCATTTGACATTCTTCTTTCCCAAGCAACTTAGGTAATTTGTCCACTGGAAGACCAGGGTGAAACTCTGATTAAGCTCACAATAGCAATGGGGGGCAGGGGTGAGGGGGAGTGTTCATTCTTTCCCCAGCTACAGCTGTGCTTGAATAGGGAATGGCCAGAGCTACTCACAAGGTGAACTGCACACAAGTGTGTGACTCCAAATGGGGCTGCCCTGGGACGCAGATCCCAGCAGTTTTCACACTCACTTTCTAAGGTGTGAAACCCCTAGAACATGACATGGCGGTGTTGGAAGTTCTTACTATCAGACTCTTCCATTTTTACTTAAACCATGGAGTCACCAGCTCAATAAAAATGCGAGGTGCCGGATTAGAAAAAGACCTGGTTTTGTTAAGGGAGGAACAATCAGGCCAGCTGGAGACTGGGGGTGGTCAAAAGACCACCTAAGTTTTGTTCTATTATCACAGACAAGCAAAGGAGTTGTGGATTGATGCTGGCCATTAAAGAGAGAGAGAAAGAGAGCACTCACCTAAATGAATCAGCAGAACCTTATTCAACATTTGTGTTTCTGCTTCTTCCTTTTGCTGAATAATGAATCTTTCACTATATTAATTGTGTTTTTATTGTTAACTTTGTCACATTTATATTATCGCAAATCATAGATTATACTCACAAAGGAATTCTAATGAACTTCAGATATTTGCTTTCAAAATGGTATCCTCCTACCTGCTAAAAGTTCAGCTTACAAAAGCCTTCTAAAAAAGAAAGTACTCATTTAAGAGAAAAAAAAAAAAAAAAAAAAAAAAAAAACATATTTCTAGCCAGCATTTCAGGAGAAACCTTGTCATTTCCCCCCAGTGCAGCTCATCATAAAAACTCTAAGGAAATAGTGTTTAAAATCAATTAACCAAGGAGGCCAAAATCAATTTAACAAGAGTTAGCTAATGTTTTACTAAAGCAAGATCTCTTTTCTTTTAACATGATTAATATCATTTAGGGGTTGTTATTAGTGCTGTCACTTCTAAAAACTGTGACCGGTTTGTAATGAAAAGGCCTTTGTGTACACGTAAGGGATTTATAAGAAGCACAGAAGTGTAACATGGTATTAGTGATTCTATCTTTTCCTTGCCTTTGATATTTTAAGAGAACACTCCATTTTTACTCTGTCTTCTTGGAATGCCTCCTAAAAGGTCACTGAAGGATCAAGAAATACTTAACCTATAACCACCAACGATTAAAACAACTCTATGCAAATTATATTCTAGGATGACATTTAGCACTGTTGATACTGGGTAGAGTTAGAAAAATCAATGGATTTTAGAGTTAGAAGGGGCTAAACATATAGGCCTGTAATTTCCACATTTTTAACAGCTTATTTCTTATAAGAACCCCTTATACATACAATGCTAAGGCTGGTCCTAGATGGGTTTCTCCCTCATCATTCCCCTATCCCCAGCCCACAACCCACAGTTTGAAAAATAGTCAATGACCCCTTACCTTAACATAACAGGAAAGGAAAACCTGTTGAAGTGACGTGTCACGTTAGCACAACATATTCCTACCTTGGAAACATAACTTGATCCATATCTGATATTAATATTTGGTTTTATTAACTTATTTATTTTGCCTTTCACTGTCCTTGTCCTCATATGTAATTTTCACCTGCGGTTTTACACTTGATATGAATTTGCTTTGTCAGATCATGGTGCCACTGTGAGTTAGACCCACACATAAATCTTCATCTTTTCTCTAAAAAAAGAACAAAGAAACAAAAACCCAAAAATGCTTTACTACTGCTTGTGAACAGCACATTTTTGTTATCTTAATATGCATATAAGATTCTCAAGCCACCAAAAATGACATCATATCCATTTATCTTTGTAAGTCCAGCTCCTGGCAATATAATGTTAATACCATGTAACTGAGACATTACCCTTACATGCTTTAAATCGAAACATAGGAAACAACCAATATTTGAACTTTTTAGTCTACAAAGACATGTTCATATAGCATGATCTAATACAACCTCTAATACTTACGATAGCCCCACAATGCAATTGCTATCTTCCTTCTCTAGGTGAAGACTCCGAGATTCACAGACAAGAGTTTTGTCCAAGGCCACACTGCTAGGAATGTTAGGGCGGGGATCTGGCCATAAACATCTCTCCAAATTTCATGTCATTTCTCTTGCACCGAGCTACCCTATATGCTCAGAACTTTTGCATGTAAAGAGAGCAAGTTTATTCAAAGAGTAACTTAGTTCCATAGCAGCATGAAAGTGCGAAACCATCCACCTCAGACAGAATATACTTCTTTATAAAGTGAACTTCTTATATTAAAACAATATTTACTAAGCTTTTGATCAGAAATCAGTAGCATAGATTGTCTAAGATTTTACAGGTACATCTAAAGCCCATAACCACATCTGCTGTCAATCTTATTGAATTTACTATATAGCCCATGTGCACAATAATCTTACCTCAAGTAATTATCAAACCAGGAGATCTTTATTTTGTCTAGAATTCTGAACTAAAATAAAAGCACATTAGACCAAAAAAAAAAAAAAAATGCCCACAAAAGAAGGCTATTAAAATATGAGAATGTTGCCTTGGAATTTGCACCTAATTCTAGAAACCATTAGGTGGAAAAATAATCAGACTTTGTGTCTATGACCTTTCATCTTTTAAATTCAAAGAAAATGGGTTAAAAATAAGACAACCACAAGAGAAAATCTTCAACTGTAAAAGGAAGACAGCGTAAATAAATGGGGAAGTCACACTGATTTATGTAATGATTATTCGACCCCATCAGGGATAACATCAAATAGCTATCAGAACCCAAGAAATTAAAGTGTATATGAAGTAGATTGGACATGGTTTTCTTGAACAATCTTCCTAGAGTATTAGTTCAATAAAACTAGTTCTTTAAGTTACTTAAACTGAAACATATTGAAAAAAATTTCACATTTTATTATTTTTCGTCCCATCCTTAGAAAAACACTTTTAAGTCTCTTAAATGAATCATTTACTTAAAAAGAGGCAAAATTAAAAATGAGACACATCAGGAAGAACCATAAACCCATGAAGATTCTAATATTATTTACTATATTATTTGCATAATTTTATTTATTTCACTTTTTTTGTGGACATGGATCTGAAGATTCCAATTTTATTTTAAAATATATGTTGTGATTCACACAACTTTTAATGAATATTCAATAAATATTCAGTTTCTTTTTTGACTTGCACTGTACCTGATAATCAAAAATACTATGGACATAAGGTTGAATCTTCTAACTTCATTTTTTTTTTTTTTAAGATTTTATTTATTTATTTGATAGACAGAAATCACAAGAAGGCAGAGAGGCAGGCAGAGAGAGAGGAGGAAGCAGGCTCCTGCAGGGCTCGATCCCAGGACCCTGGGATCATGACCTGAGCCGAAGGCAGAGTCTTTAACCCACTGAGCCACCCAGGCACCCCTAACTTTGTTTTTATATTTTATTTATATTAATAAAATATTGAATGCCCAGCCCAAGCCCTGTGTATTGCTTTCATATAGAAAAGCTTCTGACCATGAAGTATACAGTAAGGGAAAGTGCTTATCAGTTCAGAGCAATATCTTAGATTTATTCTAATTCTAACATGTATAAACTCAATATAGATATTTTTTAAAATACAAATTAATGGAAGATAAGGATAACCTGATGGCATTTCCAATTATTGTCACAGTTGATTCTGCCATTCTGGATTACCAAGAAAAAGCAGCACTCCCTCTTCATCTCTGGTCCAGAGGTATCCTTTCCCATGTTGGTGGTTGGCCGAGAAGGTCATCCTTCCAAAATGGAACATCTTTCTTTCTTTCTTTCTTTCTTTTTTTTTTTATTTTACTTATGTATTTGACAGAGAGTGAGATCACAAGTAGGCAGAGAGGCAGGCAAAGAGAGAGGAAGAAGCAGGCTCCCTGCCGTGCAGAGAGCCCGATGCGAGGCTCCATCCCAGGACCCTGAGACCATGACCTGAGCTGAAGGCAGAGGCTTAACCCACTGAGCCACCCAGGCGCCCCAGAACATCTTTCTTCTACCACTGATCTAACAGAACAATGGTTCCTACTAGACCCTCAAAGAGCTTAGGATAAATTTTAAATGAGTGTTCCCCAAAATAAGTATTACGAAGGAAGAATAGTTCTCTGTGGCCTAAAGATATTAGGAAATTCTTCAGAAACAGAGGGGCCTTGAAGGGAATGGAGGAAAGTAAACAGAAATGGTAAGTGGGAAATTCAGGGGGAAAATGTTACTTGGGAAGGAAACAGAGAGGCCCAAACAGACTTTTCGTTTTGAGGATTTCATCACTTTAAACGATTTTTGAGTTATTCTTTCATCTGTAAGTATTTGTAACTTTGCTAATAGACTGTTTCAAATTTCTGTGGAAATTTTTGAAAAACAAGAAACGAGTTGGTTTCAATAAGGCGATGTTTCTGTATTGTCTCTCAAAGTTAAGATTTTGGACCCTAGATTCAGACAGATCCACAGTTCTACCACTTCTACTGTCTGATTTAATGAAGAGGATTACAGTAACAGGGACTTGGCAATAAGAATCCAAAGATAGTAATCAAGTTCATTTACGTAAAATGCTTAGCCTAGCCAACATAAAGCACAATCATTGATTCTAGTCATTATCATTTTTGATATATTGTTAGAACTATTAAAAGAGACTTTGATGTTTTTAAAAGTAAGGAGAGGAAGAATTATAAATAAATAAATAAAACTTGAATGGGTTTCAGGAAACATAATTGAGATGTTCACATTACTCTACAGTAAAATTGAAAACCCCATTTTGATTTTTATAGTTAAATGTAAAAATAAAACCACAAATAAAGCAGTAAAAACTGAGAACTCAGTAATATATTAAATATTTGGATTGGGAGAACTTTCTATATATAAAAGCATTATTGAAGCAGACGCTCTTATTCATGGCTAGTGAGAGTGTAAGTTTTTCCTGTTTTTCTCAGATCTTTGCAATGCATATTAAAAACCTTAGAAAGTTCACGTCCTTTGAGTCAGTAAGTCAATCTATGTAAGCAAACACTTAAGAGTCTAATGAAGAAATGAAAAATGTGCACAATGGCTTATAGGAAATATGTCCAAGTCAGTGTTGTTCCTTAAAGGAAACAAAGAATAATTCTGGAAATAACCTAAATGTCAAATAATAAGGGAATATTAAATAAATATTGTGTATCCATATTATATGGTATAAACCATATAAAATGGTGGTTACAAGTTTAATAACATTAATCTAACACTATGTGGAAAAAAAGCAGGATACAGAATAATAAATATTAAACTCACAACTGGAAAACAATATGCAGAGAAAAATGGAAACCTATGAAAACCTTGTTTATTTCTTGAATGGTAAGATGGTGAGTTGTATAAAATTTTATCCTTATACTTGTCAGTATTTAAACATTTTCTATACATAAGCAGTGGAAAAATCTACTTACCAAAGAAAACATGCAAAATCATACATTTTTTTTCAATTGTGGAAAAACATAACATAAAATTAAATCATTTTAACAAAACATAAAATTTACCATTTTAGTGATTTTTAGTGTTAAATACATTTAGATTGTTGTGCAACCATCATAACCATCCATCTCTGGCATTTTTTCCATTTTCAAAACCAAAACTCTGTACCTATTAATTAACAGCTCATTCTTCCCTTCCCTCAGACTCCAGCAACCAACATTGTACTTTCTGTCTTTATGGATTTGACTATCTAGGAACCTCATACAGTGAAATCATACAATGTTTGTCCTTCTGTGACTGGCTTAAGAAACAATATTTTTACAAACCATTTTTTTTTTGTCTCCAGGAAAGTACTAGAAAGTAAGCCAAATAGTGGATAAGGAAATTAAGTCATAAAAGGTCAAACAGCTTCCAAAAGATTGTCAAAATAGTTGAGATATATTATGATTGGATTTAAAATGTCATGATGTACAATAATTTTAATAACCATTTTTATGTCAAAGTTTTCTGTATTTTTAGAGTTCAAGAAATTTAGACACTGTGTTGAAGGGATACAGCCTCTTAGAGACAAGTATTGAAAAAACCCTAATTATCCCCTTATCAACACAGAACTATTTCAAAACACTTCTTTCAAACCCATAACTAGTCAGAAAAAATTAAAATCTGCATAATTAATTAAAATTAATTTAAAAATTAAAATCTAGTGAAATTCTCATGCCAAAGTATTAGCTTCTCATTTTAATGTTAGTCCATAATATCTATAGCTAAAGAAGTGTTTAGAAATATTCTGATTATACTTAAATTACAAAATATGCATAAAATGACATGATAAAGGGCATCTCTATTTTTGAAAATTAAAAATATCTACAGTATGTTTTATAGTACAATTAGACACCTTAATTTAACCTCTTAAAATACAAAAATGTGGTGTTTCATATGACTTTTTTTCAGGACTAATAATTCAGATTATCTGTATATCATGTACATGGATGACAGATATTTGCACAGAAGGTCAGTTCTATGTTGAGGGAACACATAGACCAATAGGGTTCACTTAGTTACTATAAGTTCTCAACCTTATCCCCAAAACACCCATCTACAGATTGACTTAGCATGTCCCTACCCAGTTAAATTTCTGAATTTAAGGTAGGCGAACATTCAATATTCCAACATCGATCAAATTATTATCTCATAAATCTTTGAGTAGAGATCAAATGGGAGAAGATGCAGGATGGGTACATTTGAGTGTCAGGGACATCAGATGGAAAGACTTTAAGCCCTATGTGTTTATTGTTCTGAATATCAGTGTCAGTGCGGAAACAGGTCTGGCACTGAGCACAACTGTTTGGAAAGCGAGGCAGTCAAATGGGCAGCTTGAGTAGCTGATGGAGAGGGACAGGGACCCACAAAACAGGGACTCATCCCAGCTACAAAACAAAATTGTCTGTGTATTGCATGGACATAAACATACATGGTTCTATGATCCAGTGTTTAGAGAGAATGAGGTACTTAGAGTAGAAGCTAACGTTGGATTCGTAGCCACTTACCATACCGAGAGAAATAACGAAGGGCTGGAGATGTGGGGGTTCTGTAAGTCCCAGTTATGGATTGCATTTTGAAGAATAATAAAGCAAAAGAAGAGAAAAAAAGAAATTCAGATGTGCTTTTATAAGCTTACTCTTCATATCACCATTTTGGAGCATTTTCCTGTGTTAACTATTGTTCCAGAAATCTATCTTTATTTTGAATTTGTGACTGAATACTATATTGGAAGAGGAAGACATGATTTAGAATATATGAATACCAGAAAGTGAAGACGTTGACACATTAGTGAAATGACCACTAGTTTGACCTCTTCCTGTTTTGTTTTGTTTTGTTTTTTCTCTTGGACTTTTTTGAAAAGACAGAAGGTCAGTCCTCTCTCTGGCAGTAAATTAATTTTGTGTGCTCTCTTTTAAAGAGAGGAGACTGGGTGGCTAGCTCCTCCCTTTAGAATGTGTGATGGTTATGTTGAAAGGAAGTGGTTATAAACCTCTAACAAAATATTTTACTATAATGAAAAAACTATTTCTTTTAGTTTTTGTTACTAGATGTTCTTGATCAGTGGATGTCATTTGCATTCCAACCCTTAATTATTATTTTGGACTTGTCTTTACTAATGACTTCTTAAACCTGCCATCAGCTCATAAGATGCCTCCAAAATTGTTGCTCTTTATTTACGGTTCTGCTACGATGTTACATCTTAAGATATAAGCAAACGTGTCCCAAGTGACACCAATAATTAAATTTGTGGGAGCTTTTCAGTTCTCCTGGTGTAACAAATTCAGATATAAATTTATTGCTAAGGTCAAAACCAGAGTAATGTCCTATAGTGACTTGCAAATTTAGTTAACATGATAACTAACAAAAGTTTCTGAAAGAACAGACAAATTGCTCCCAACTGAACATAAAAGGGGATGACATAAGGTTAGACAAAAGATGCATGATTTAAGTGAATTTCTTTTGAAATGCAAACAACCTCAAGAATCTTTACAACTCTCTTAGGGAAAGTCTCCTGGGTGGTATCATTTGTGCCGAGGGGTGTTAGAATGGGCTGGTAGGGTGCTAATGGAAAGTATTACAGTCTTAGTGTTTAGGGATTAACATATAAGAAACTGGAGCATTTACTGAAGATGCCCGCTGAAAACTCCACATCACTCCTAGAGACGAATTTTCCTTGTTGCTGCTCTTTAACTGGACGTTTTACAAAATTTTATGCTCTACATGTTATCTGATAAGGGAACAGCCTTCAGGAGGGTCTACAGGCAGATGTAATTCTGCCATGAGTCCCCCAACGTTTCAATTTATTTATTTTAAAAATTTTCCTTCACTGAAATCGCCACAATCAAATCAACAGTCAAAACTAAATGTTCATTGCAAGTAGATAGGCAAATGACAGAAGTGTGTATATGCTCACGCGTGGTCTTGAGTGTTTCACATTCTAATCATGAGAGTTCACTGTAATTTTCTTCCGTCCTATAGGCTTTAATAATGTAACTCAGTGGAATCCCTAGAGACCACTTCACAACAACTGGTAAATTCTGACCCTTACGGCACGATATATGTATCGGTATAAGCTGTGTTAGATCAAGGATGCTCATATCCTCCTTTACTTTAATAGACGGTTGTGATATTAGAATAAGGCAGGTACAGTATGCGCATATAATGTAACAGATGAACCAGCAAGCAGGGATGACCACACTTTCCAGTCTACACCTGCTGCTGAAGAAAAACTGCTAACACCCGGACAGCGGCCCGTGAATACAAGCAGAAAGGATTGGACCAGATTGGCCAATGAAACACTATCAAAATAAACACTGACCCTTATCACAGCTTTCAAAGTAATCTTATTTCACAGAATCTGACACTGGAAGCCATGATTCTTTATCTTCTGCAAAGGCTCAAGCCCGATTATTAATACAAAAGCTGAAATCCTTGGAAATACCTTCTACATGAGCAAAATAAAGTAATGGGAAATCTGTTCTTAGGAGGGACTTGTCTTTGGACGTCACTTGTCCAGATCTCTCATTTTACAGAGGAAGGAACTAAAATCCAGAAAAGCAATGTATGTTTATGGGGCCGACCTTATTTCTGTTATAGCCCGGCACGTAAGAGCACACAGTAGAAATTTGTTGAGTGAATTGAACACATGAATCCTTTCTTCTCCCAATCTTCTTTATTCCAACCACTGAAGTTTCTCATGCCTTAGAGATTTATCCAGGAATAGGTACAGGCATTTTGACTAAGATAATACATTCTGGTGTTTGTCACTGGTATAAAAGCTACTGTTTGTAAAGCAACAGCTTTTTAAGGGGAGGGGGACAGTTAATGGATTTGTAACTAGAAGAATAGAGTCATACTGCTACTTATCAAACATTCAGATAAAAAATCTAAATTACATCAGCAGTGAAAAGTCATGTAGCTCAAGCATCAATTCTAATTTAAAAGCATTTCTGGAGACAAGGCAAAATATAATTCTGTTCTTCAGTTGAGACACCATTTCAAGGAAAATGAATATAGAAGTCTGACAAACAATAATGTTAATAACCTCCTTATTGTCTTTCTGATGACAACGGTGATGACAAGATCATATTACAAAAAGAAATAGCAGTCTGAGGGAAACAGGTAGGAAGAAACCCCCTAAATCTCCTACTACAGTTAGGTCTCTTGTCAGACTGATGGCCCAAGAAAGTGACATCTTCCTCAAGCCGACAGACATTGCATGCGTGAAAGGGGCTGAGATTAAACTGGTCACCTATTGCTTCCAGAGTTCATGCAAAAGCACACACAGACATCACCAGTGTGGACACCCCGGAGAGCACACATTGCAGTGAAAGTAAATTGGACAAACCAATGTAAGACCAAATTCTTACCAGGAAATTGCTACATGGCACTGGCTAAGCTGTTTTAACTCTTTCACTATCATGATAGGAGGAACAGCAAGGAAGATCTTTGACACATTTATGTCAGCATAATATTTGATAGAGCTATAGCAATTAATGTAATCTTCTAAGCAGTGAGAGCTCCCTTGAAGACCATGGCGAGTCAGGCTCAGATCTCTGGTAAGGGTAGGAGTCAAGGATGTCCCCCTGACCAACTAGCAGATTTAATTTAGAGGGAGAGAGAGGGGGATGAGCTAAACTGGCTCAAAGTCCTGTGGTGTAAGCTAAGGAGGCCACATCTCAGTTTTCTTATAAGACAAAAGGTAGAGGGGCGCCTGCGTGGCTCAGTGGGTTAAAGCCTCTGCCTTTGGCTCAGGTCATGATCCCAGGGTCCTGGGATTGAGCCCCGCATGGGGCTCTCTGCTCTGCAGGGAGCCTGCTTCCTCTTCTCTCTCTGCTGCCTCTCTGCCTACTTGGGATCTCTCTCTGTCAAATAAATAAAATCTTAAAAAAAAAAAAAAAGACAAAAGGTAGAAGAAATGAAGAAAAAGAATACTCACTAAGCTGAGAAGTGAAATTGGGAGGCCAAGGAATATGGAATCATGTCTTTCTCTTGCTTTTTTCTTAGAGAAACCACGCTGATCCAACATTCCTCTCTACTGCTTCATTTTCCTGCCTCTCTGTCCCCCCGCCACATATATTTCCCTTTTATTCTGTTTTATTTCCTTACCCTTTTTCATAACTGATTGAGACCAGTAAACAAGGAACTGCTCTGAAATCCCTGAGTTTGCTAACCGCCAGTGATTTTCCTCAAATTAAAAATATTCGAGAAAAAAATATTTGACACACCCTCTTTTAGCTGAAGAACAATGATCAGCCTTAAATTAGCACAATTTAGTGGAAATGAGATGGATTTGGATGTCAGTCAGGACTCAGCACTCCTGTTTTTGCACTCTTTTGTTGACATTACTTAATTTCTCAGAACCTCGGTGTTTTGTCATTCTTAAGTCTTTTTCCCTGTTCCTGATCTGTTTTAGGTCCTCCAAAAACTTAACAAAACCATCTGATAGCTCTTGTCCACGTTTTTTTTTTTTTTTCATGGCCCTATGAACGTGAGGTTTAGCACTTCCCTCTAACTCTGCTCCATGACCCCATGTATGGGCCTGAATATTTGTGGAATGTATCACACTTATCCAGAAACTTCTACCATCTATCTTTTCTGTTTTTGTTTTGTTTTGTTTCATTTTGTTTTGTTTTTTACTTCAGTGACTATATGACAGCTGATAAATTCTTTCTTCTTTCCACCACCTCCCTTTCATACTGAAGTTTTGGTGCAAGGCATAGCATTAAGTACTGTACAATGTATCAGTGAATGGCATATCTATGAAGTTGGTTCAGATTTTGGGTGGACTCCATGTACATTTCTCTGTATAAAATAGCTTGTGGTACATTTCAGTCCTTGTTATTATGGATGTTACTTTAGACTGAAAGTAACAGACTGATGAGACTACGTTTCTTCAACTTGGTAAGAGCCTCCATATCTTTTTTCCTTTGGGGGGTAGGTGTATTTATTGCTACTTGTTAATGATCATGGTGATTGGCTGAGGTCAGAGCTACTGTGCATATGAAAAAAGTTGCCAGGATAGGTCATGTGTTTGGTAATTTCAGGAGCTTCTAAATTTGGAGAATACTTTGTTTTTTAGAACATAGAAGAAAACTGATGGAGGAAATGAACTAGTGATGTGGAAGCTGAGATTTGGCTAATTCTTTTCTTTATTTTAAAACGAGAGCTGCAAAATGATGAGAGTGAAGGCTTCTCCCTCTTTCAAACTACATTCCAGAAATCAACAGAGGAAATGACTTAAGTCTTCTATTCACTGCCATACGCATTTGTCCAGATCTGGACCTGGGATAACCTTTGCTATATTTTGCAGAGGCATTCAGTAACAAACATCACTAAAACCAGGACCAAATATTGTTATTTATATTCCCACATAGAGACTGTAGAATAGACTTTACTATTTCTTCTAATATTTTCATTATATAAAGTTACTTTTTTGTTTTGAAAATTCTAATTAGACAAGAATTTAAAATGTGCTAATATGTATATAATAGATTTTAATCAGAAACCACTGGCAATTACAATAACAATTAACAAAAGACAATATCTAAGTTCTAAAATTGGCTTGGTTAAATTAATATACATTTTAAAAGACCAAGCTATGAATAAGATGTCTATTATTAAATTAAATTGCCCTCTTATCCTTGAGCTGTATAATGAGATTATGATAGATGATCTTTAAGATTACCATTCCGTTCTGAAATTCTAAAATGGATCTTTTCAAATAAACTCTTTAAATTTAAATTTTTCTTTAATTTAGTTTCCTTTGAATTTAGATATATATGTGTCTATTTGTGTACATATACATGTAGAATAAACTTGTGATTTAAATAGATATATAATGCATATCACCATTATTTTCAAAGGCCTCTACTAATTTGCCATCTATCCACTTAGCTTTATTTTTAAAGATTTTATATATCGGGGCACCTGGGTGGCTCCCAGTTGGTTAAGTATCTGACTCTTGATTTCGGCTCAGGTCATGATCTCAGCGTCCTGAGATCCAGCCCCGAGTGGGGCTCCTGGCTCACTGGGGAGTCTGCTTCTCTCCCTCTCTCTCTGCCCCTCCCCCCTGTAAGATAGATAAATAAAATCTTTTTCTTAAAGATTTTATTTTTCTATTTTGAGAGAGAGAGAGAGTGCTCGCAGATGAAAGAGGGCATGTGGCGGGGTGGGGGGGTCGGGGGGGGGAGGGCAGAAGGAGAAAATCTCCAGCAAACTCCCTGCTGAGCACAGAGCCAGACCTGGGGCTCAATCTCAGGACCCTGAGATCATGACCTTAGTTAAAGATGGGATTGGGAGGGAGATAAACCATAAGTGACTCTTAATCTCACAAAACAAACTGAGGGGTGATGGGGGGAGGGGGGCTGGAGGGGTGGGGTTATGGACATTGGGGAGGGTATGTGCTATGGTGAGTGCTGTGAAATGTGTAAACCTGGCGATTCACAGACCTGTACCCCTGGGGATAAAAATATATTATATGTTTAAAAAAAATAAAATTAAAAAAAAAACAAACAAAACCAAGAGTTGGCTGCTTAACAACTGAGCCACCCGGTACCTCTTCACTTGGCTCTAGTAACTAAAAAGCTATGTTCCCATTTTGAATTGATTAAAACAGGTAATGGCTATATCAATTTTTTAAGGCTGCTGTAAGGCAGTACCACAAATTTGGTGGCTCATAACAAAAGAAATTTCCTCTTACAATTTTAGAGGCTAGATAATCAAAGTGTGGCAAAACCATACTCCTCTGAGGCTCTGGTGAAGAATCCTTTCCGGCTTCTTCCAGAGTTCAAGAGCCACAGGCATTTCTTAACAAACAGCAGCCTGACACCAATCTCCGCCATTGTCTTCACGTAGCTATCTCCTCCCGCTGGCGTCTAAATTTCTTCTTCTTCTTCTCCTCCTCCTTCTCCTCCTCCTGCTTCTTCTCCCTCTCCTTCTTCTTCTTTTAGAGGGAGGAAGTGGGAGAGAGAAAATCTTAAGCAGGCTCCATGCCCAGTGCGGAGCCCAAAGCAGGGCTCAGTCTGACAACCCTGAGATCATGACCTGAGTGGAAACCAAGGGTCAGATGCTTAATGCACTGAACCACCCAGGTGCCCACCCTCTTCTCGTAAAGACACTAGTCATTGGATTAGGGCTCTCACCCTAATCCACTATAAACTCATTTTAATTTGACTACACTTGCAAAGACTTTATTTCCAAATAAGATTACATTCTGAGGTTCTAAGTGTACATGAATTTGTACACTTAGAACCTGGACTACTTCTTAGTACATGGACTACTTCTCAACCCAGTCCAGAATCATATGGTAGTCAAACAGAGTTTCTCTTCAATCTGTGATGACCCATATTGCTATAATAAATTTACATAATTCCTTTCAAAAGCAAATACATCTATAGGAGATGGATATGTGCGATAGTAAATAGAGCAGCTCAACAAATATTTCCAGCTTTCTGCCATTCATGAAGGGTGAATGGCTGGGTGTTTTGCCTTCCTTTGGCAACAAAACATAAAATATAAGAAATAGTGCCATCTATTTCCAGCCAGAGGATTTAACAGCCATATTCTGCCTTTCCATTTGTTTAGAAAATGGGTTCTCCCAGCAAACTAGGCTTTGGAATGAGAATGATGTAGGGCAGAGCCCCCAGTAGATTCACAATACAGCAAGAAATAACCTTTGTTGTTTGAGATTTGGGAATTGTCTGTATGTGTAGAATATGCATTCTCAATGGGAGTAATGTAAAATCGGTTCTTGGTGACAAAATAAGATCTCACTTTTTAATGTATAAAGTGCATACATGCATATAATACATAAACAAATATACAGTGTCTGGTATTAAAATTCCATGGAGAGGTGATTAGAAAACAAAATGTCTAAACATGCTCCTTAAGGGAGTAACAATGAAAAAAAGGTGAGAAAACTAAAAGAATAACCTAGCGGATTCTCAGTGATATTACAAGTTTGGTTGACACCATCTAGGTTTCAAATTCTGACACTTTCAAAATTTCTTCATCCATTTGTGGTTACATTAACTATTCTGAATTATGGGACTAAAAATAATATCACTCTCTTATGCTCTGTGATAATTTAGACAATTGACATAAAAGATTATAGTGCTTGCCACATAGTAATTATTTTTAAAAACTTAGGTATTATTATAATTTAATTGTTATAACATTAATCATGGTTTAATGTCCTGTGAAGAAATATATCGCATTTCCATTTATACTTTAGGCAAAATTCAAAGGAGCTGATCGCATTTGTTAGTACAAGCTACGTGCTAAAACAACGAATACTAAAACCTCGATAATTTAACACATTATCAGTTATTCATTGTTCAGTTCATAGTCTCAAGTGTTTGAAAGAAAGTGAGATAGTCTGTGCTATACGGTCATTCCGGGATTCATTTCTTCCCTCTGGTCACTCAGTGTTTTCTCCAGGATTTGACATTAAGTAAATGATAGAATAGTCAGAGAGCACTGAGGATGGTATGGGAGGTATGTTACAGGCCAGACCTAGAAATCCCTATATTCCAATGGCTAGAATTCAATCACATGATCTCCTTTAAGTGCAAGGGAGGCTTGGGCATGTGGGGAATTTGACCAAGCTCTGAGTGAAAGAAGAGAAGATGATTCTGGATTAACACCAGCATTGTCTCTGCCACCATGACACAGAGATCTGTTAGTACACTCCAATGACCGAAGTGTCGGAAACCAGATGTATTTTGTGCCAAGGCCTTTCAACGCATCATCCAAATGCTCTTCTGAGTGGACAATTATTATCTTTGTTTCAGTTGAGGCGGTTGTTATGATCACATTGTGGGTGGCAGAACCAAGATTAGAATCCAGATCTGCTCGATCCAGAGCACGAGCTATTAGCCAGCATGTTCTATCTTTCCACGGGTAGGTACCCATTCATCATCCCTTTTAGCAGAGATAATGGAGTAGAAAGGCTACTTCAGATTTAGATTAAACTAAAATTTTCCTGATGACAAGTGAATGGTTTACTTAAGAATATTGTAAAATCTCCGGAAGTCTTTTTTTTTTAAGATTTTATTGATTTATTTGACAGACAGAGATCACAAGTAGGCAGAGAGGCAGGCAGAGAGAGAGATGGGGAAGCAGGCTCCCCACTGAGCAGAGAGCCCGATGCGGGGCTCCATCCCAGGACCCTGGGATCATGACCTGAGCCAAAGGCAGAGACTTTAACCCACTGAGCCACCCAGGCGCCACTCGGGAAGTCTTTAAAATAAATTTCCATGTCTCTTTGATAGTTCAAACATGATTCAGAATGAAGGTTGGAAAACAAATAACCAGAGACCTGTAAATGTTCATCCAGCCTTGTGATAGAACTTCTTTTTTCCTTTCTTTAGGATTTATTTCTTTATTCATTCCTAAGAAAGAGAGGGAGAGAGCAGGATGGAGGGAAAAGGAGAGGGAGAGAGAATTTTTCAAGCAGACTCTGTGGTGTATGAAGAGACCGCCAGGGACTCAATCTCACGACCTTATCACACCCTGAGCCAAAACCAAGAGCGGGGCACCCATCCAACTGTGCCACCTAGGTGCCCTGATATAACGTCTTTTTAATGCGTGTGTTTGGTGGGAAGTGGAGAAGGAAGAAACTAAATAATAGATAAGTTATAACCTGGGCTTAAGCCAACTACAGAGACAAGCTTATCCCTCTCAGCCATCATCATGCCACATAATTTTCACTGGCCCCGTCTATAACAATCAGTACTTCAAACACTCATGTTTGCCAAATCACTGAAGGAAAAGATCCTAAATGAGTAATCTTTGGAAAAAAAAAAAAGTGATTAAAGGACAGAGATTTGGTGAAAATTTTCATTGTTAAAAACCATGAATTAATGTAGATGCCCAACATATCTTATATTAGATAAAATTTAAATCTCATATTCCTATTAAATGTAAGGAACTAGTTATTGGAAATAAAGACAAAATATTAAAAATGAAAACAAACTTTGCAATAGGGAACTATACAATTTGTATTAAGCTGTCAAAAATTGTACTAACATTTTTCAATCTGAATCATTTAGTCCATTGCTCCCTTGACAACAGTATTTGCATATAATAGAAAAGCTGAAATTATGAATATTTTTTATTTCTATACTCCTTTTTATTAAGTAAAAGATGAATCAGTAGAAAGTGGTTAAAAGAGAGACTTTTCATCCAAATTCAAATATTTTGACATGAAGTGATTTATATGTCCTATTATTCTTTCATTTGCAGGTTTGTCTGTAAAGTTGGACCATGACAATTTCATCCATATATTTCACTTGATCACTTAAGGAAGACATGGAGGGGTTTCCGTAGTGTAGTGGCTATCACATCCACCTGACACTTAAGGAAGACAATGTGTATTTACATCTCAGGTTTTTAAGCAAAACAATATTATCTAGACTTCCTGATGGTATTTAACAACTAAAAACCTAGTATTCATTGCAATAAAAGGACTTCAAGTACTCCATAAGCAATCAGAAGTTATTTTATCAGGCAGAAATAAGATAATTTGGATATTGGAAGAAAACCAGAATCTGCTCCCAAACAGATTAGTTCTTCTGTATGATAGAAACATAGTCAGTTCAATTGGATTACATGTGCCCTTGGATTAATTCCACGATATTATTGTGAAGGAGAATAAGCAACTTCTTTTGCATTTGAAGAATCCATTATTAAATATGTCTGAAAGACACTCAGTGAGCAGATAAGTGTAAAAATCTGAGACCTATAGATAGGAGAAGCATCTTCTCACATCTTTTACGATCCCTTCTTTTTAAGAACAACAGGAATCCTCTTTCAGATTTTTAAAAGTCTTCCTTATTAGGATTACAGTTATGCATTGCTAAAATTCAATTATACAAAGCCCAGATTGGAGCAGATGGACTTGAAATAGTTTGGCAAAGAATCAAAGGGATTTTCTTTGGTTCATGATATTGTGATGTAAAAATAGCAAAAAGTGTATTATTTAACGTCATTGAAATTAGGCTATATATACTAAAATAAGAACTCAAAAGCTTTAAATAGGGATAATAAAATATGAAGCAAAACAAAAAACAAAAAAAAAACAAACAAAAAAAACGACCACACACACGTGCAAATCCTAGCCTGTCACAGTTAGAGGACTGAGTTGTGCTTATAGCTTGTGAGGTTGACAACTTTGCTTATTTTATAAAAACACTTTTTTAATCTAGGTGAGAGGTTATCATCTGTGTTACCAGAGAGCTAATTTTAAACTTTGGCAGAGGTTCGGGGTTCACAGAAGAAGACAGGGCAGCGGGATGGACAACTGTGGAATGAGGAGTACTAACATCATGAAGATACGATATTTTCAAGGAACTCGGGGATGTTTCTATGTGTTTTTAAAAATTCCAGATTTTAAGGTGAACACACAGACAAATTATGCCTTGATATTACACATTACTCTAATATTTTATTGATTCAAAAATGATGTTAAGTTTGAAAGTATCACTCAAATTTTCAATCAAGATAGAAAAAGATTTTCCAATTTGACATTAATCCTAAAGAAAGAAAACTATTCTTCTTGATCACAAGTGATGGTATTTGGGAAGAAACACGTTATTTTTATGAAATATTGCTATATATTAGTCAGCTTAAATTCCAGATTTCTAAAAACAGAATATTTTAATAATTACAGGTAATGTACCCAAAGTATGAGAATCATTGATAGATACATAGGTAGGCAAACTTACTATATACGTAAAAGTATTGATGAATACTTGAAAGTGAATTAATTGAAATTAGATACTTGGAACATATTTCAGAAGAAAAATAATTTATTTTGGCTCCCTCAAATCACTTTTGAAATAAGGTGGAGGGTAATAAAAAATAACATAGGACAGAATGACTCATCCTTCTCTGATCTGGATTTTTAATACTCTGGTTATTTTAATTGTCTACTATCCTTTTGTAGATTACAACCCATACCTTTCATCCAAACGTGGTGTTTCTGTATGGCATGCTAAGACAATCTTATACAGAAGAATTGAAACTGAACAGATAACACTTGGTGATCTCTTGGCTTTAAAAAATTCTTCGATTTTGAAAACAAAGACTGATTATATATTTCTGTATTTTTGGTGCATCAGGGATTTTCTTAAATTTATCAATCAAAGCAATTTATTAAAGTGTTTCTATAATGTGGAGGGTATCTCCAATAAATCCTGGGAAACAGAGCCTAACACTTAGCATCGATTCTGTGGTCATATCTGGATTCAAAGGAGTACTGCACCTTTTATTAACTTGGGTGAGTTATCTAATCTTCAGTATTCTCATCTGCACAATAGGAATGATATCACCCACATAATGAAACTTTTCCAAGAATTAAACACTGTGGCGAATTTTTAAAAACTATAAAAATCCCGGACACAGAGTACCTGCTTACTGTGTGGAGGCAGACACTGAAATTATCATCCTGGATCAAACCTTTGATTTGCCTGTATATACTCTCTTTCAGTCATAACAAGCATGTATTGGAAAGAGTGGGGAAAAAAATGGATTGGAGTTTTTCTATTTATACCACATTTTTGAAGAATCTGGTATGAAAAAGAAATATTTACTATTTTCCGTCCTATATTGTGCAGATTGCCTTCAGGTGAGTGTTGTATGGTTCTCCATGAATGCCAACTTAGAGGTACAATCACAAAGAAGGCCATTTGATCACCTTACCCAAATTAGGGTTAATTATAGTCTCTTACACACAGTTGTCTTTGGATGTATTAAAATATATATTTAACTGGTAGGCACATTTTGAGTACATAATAATACCATTCCAAGTTTTACATAAAAGGAGCCTAGATCTCTATGTACATTTCTCTATTCAGCTGCTTGTTTGGAGAAGAAAAAGCAATTCGAATTTGGAAAGATATTGAAACCAACAGGCCACTTAATTTTCTGTGTCCTCCACTCTCTGATTTAGTGGTGGTGGGGCTTCATTGTTTGAAGTCATTTCTAGCTTTCTGTCTTACTGAAAACCTTAAAAAAATGTGTTTGAAGCAAAAGCACCGATAAAATTGAATTTCCAACTTCTCGTCACGTGTTCAGGTTTTAAAGATTTTCCTTTACTTTAAGAAAAAAAAAATAGGGTGAGACATCAATTTTTTACACAGTGCTCACTAGAAGTATGCTAAATTTAATTGAAATATACACATTTCTCTAATATGGATCTTATCAAATCTTCCAGAAGGAGATGTCTTTGTTCCACTTGGACTTAACATTGTCCGTATTACATTTCTGTCTGCTGACTCTCACTGTTGCTGACAGTGGAAGAGTTTTGCTCATAATCTTAAACCATCACTTGGTATGAGATTCTTTTTTTTTTTTTTTTTTTTTTTGGTATGAGATTCTTAAAAAAAAAAACACACATCAGTTTTCCTGAGTCACATTTAATATCAAATAATGTACTGACAATACATTCTTTTAAAATATCACTTATGAACTTATCTTGGAGAAAAGCACAAAAACATGGAGTCCAAAATTCCTTTGTTATAGACATTACTACATAAGGTAGGTAATATCTAGCAAAGAGTGGCACCAGACAGAAATCACTGGCTTTCTTTGCCATTTTCAGTAGATAAAAGTATTATGAATGCAAAATGATGATGCTTGGCTCAAAATGCCAAGGAAATATAACCACAGGGATTTCCTTTAAATAAGCCTTTTCTCCCCATGAGTTCATTCGTCATATTCTACAGAAGGACAACTCTCTGTAAGATACGAAGCAACACTTTTCTGCCCTAGAGGACAATAGTAAATGGTAGGTCATTCTCCTCCAACCTATCTCCCCTTCTTCCCACACACAACCTTTCCACCTCTGAGTGATTTTATAGATCACTTAAGGAAAAGCATCTATAGATGGTGGGTCTATCAAGTATAAAATGAAATCTATCTTTTGTCCTATAAATTAATAGCCATGAGAAAAGTCTTCCAGGTAAAATGTTCTAATATCTTCCTTTCTGAGATCTATGTTGAAGTTTAAGGGCTTAAAATCCATATTTTAATTCCTGCATTATTAGGAAGATTCTAGTGTCAGAGTATTTTTATTGAACACATGTAAGGAACTTTGATTGAGATAGAGATTGTGAGTGTTTGTGTTGAGGGGGGTACGTTGTTTAGAGGAATGAGGTAGACTTTATAGTTCCTTACTTGAAATCTTAGTCCAAACATTTAAAATACATGTTTAAAGAATTATCAGTCATTTTTCAGTATTACAGATAGATAAGAGAGATGCTACTCCAATGAATTTTGGGGTTTTTCCCAGACCACGGTATTAATTTAGATTTGGCCATTTGGGGGAAAAAAAAAACAAAACAAAAATAAAAAACACGAGAACATGTTTAGTCTTACTTTCACAGAGTGGTAAACAGTAACACAGGTCAGAAACATTACTGTGAGGATTCAAGTGATTTAAGTTCAGCACATTAATGCACTTTTTAAATTTTACAACTAAATAATGTAGATCAAAAGTGTGCTGAAATTACTCTTAATGCTTCACAAGAAAAGTGGTTTTATTCTTTTGCAAGACTATTTCATCACCATAATTTTCCAGCATGCTGAGATGCCGTAAGAACTCTCCTAATTGCTTAAGCGTCGTTGTCTATCTCTCTCTCTCTCTCTTTTTTTTTTTTTTTGGGAAACACACAATATCACCTCCATAATAGCCAAGGGAGAGCTAAATTAAGTGGCAACACCAAAACATATCCACCAAACAAAAGGCTCTTCCTGCAGCCACCTCAAACGGAGGGCCTCGTTCCTAATATTTTCCAGTAGGGGGAACTAAAGACTCACTATCCAACATTTAGCAGGGCTCAGGGACCTGCGTGAGTTCCCATAACCCGCCTTCTAATCACCGGAACAAGCATCAAACAGCTACCAGTGAGCCTGTGATCACACGTGGGCCTGGCCACGCCGGCCACACCGGGGGCACCGCAGACACTGGCATCCCTTTGATCTAACGTGGCTCTCCATAATCATCCCCGGTCCCGATGGCATTCACTTGGTGGTTTTTGCCTTTATTTTCAGGGTTTGTCATCTTTGGGCTGGAATTCGGCTCTTTTTGAGCTTCTTTTAGCTCGGTGGGTTTTCAGCTTTCCTCCATCCTGTGTTTTCCGAATTTCCTTTCAGAGGTGCTAGTCTCTGTAGGATAAGGGGTTCGCATGCACCCCTCACCCCCAAGTCTCTGATCCCCTCTCCGCAACCTAAGCATTTTCTCCCGAACTCCTTGCACCCATCCCACAGTCCCGCGTCAAACTCATCTTTGAGGGATCATAAGGCAACTGAGTAACATAAGAGGGGATGCCACCCCTTCACCACCCTCCTCTCCCCGGGATTCCTCAGGGGGCCATACATCTTGGCTAAAACGAGCCCCCTAGATGCTAGAGATTTCTGTACAACACCCCCCCTTTTTTTTTCTTGTGCCTTTTTAACGACCTAGGAAGCACCCACACACAACCTTTCCGCTCCAAAAGGTGGTTATATTTTGTTTCCTTTCCTTTTCTCCCTCCCGCTCAGCTTCTCATTTTGCTAAAAGGTGAAGAGTGAGTGTTTGTGTGATTTTAACGGGTAATGAGGCTGCGCCCTGGGTCCTGGAGGATGATCTTCTTCCAGAAAGCGCGTGCATCTCGGGCAGACGAAGGGATGAATAATTAGGAAGGGCTTCCATGAAATCACTCACCGAGAAAATTACCTGCCCATTAAACGGGACGCCGCGAGGAGCAGGAGACTAGAGCCCACCTATCCCCTCCCAGGGCTGGAAGAAGGGTGGGGGGCGGGGGCGGGATCAGGAGGCGCCGAGAGGGGGAAGGAGTTGACCGGTGGCTCGGGCTCCAAATTTGTTAATTTCCGTCCCCCAAGGAGTCTCGGCTCCCCTCCCCTCCGCCCCCCCGACTGCCCAGCGGGCTGGCGTCCCCTGCACGTGCGGGCGGCGGACTCCGGAGGTGGAAAGCTCAGCGCACCCCCTCCTCACCCCCGCCCCCCTCCCCGGGGCAGACTCCGAGCAGCTTTCGTTCCTCCCCACCCCTCCCGCCTCCTCGCCTTCCCTCCTCTAAGTCCTTCCACTCTCGGCAGCTGCAGGAGGAGGCGGACGCTCTGCTGCGTGGCCGCGGGAGCAGCGGCGGCGGCGGCGGTGGCTGCGGCGGAGGGACCGGCGGCTGCGACCCCGGCCGGCGGCCGGACCGCGCCAGGCGGCTACACCGCGCGCTCCCTTCCGCGCCCGCTCCCCGGCTCACGGCTCGGCTCGCCTGGTTCGCCAGCCGCCCGCAGCCGCCGGCACCTCCGTGAGGCGGCACGGCGGGGGTGGCCGCTGCCTCAGCCCTGCCCCTCGTTCCCTCCCTCCCCTGCAGCCCCACCTCGTAGGAGTTCGGATTCTCCACCCGGGTCGTCCTGACTGCTCTTTGCCTCTCTTTCGGAAACCGGAGTGGTGGTGGCGGGAGGCAACGAGGCTGCAACAGAGAGGCCCGCCAAGTCGGCCCGCCTGCAAAGTGTTGCTTTGACACATCCTTATTATGGAAGTTAAGTGAAAAAAAAAAAAATAATAATAATAAAATAACTCTGGACGTGGAGCTGCTACCGAGGAGGAGACGGGGGAAAGAACACCCGTAGGCAGGCCAATGGTTTTTCGGCAGCGCGCTGGCAAGTTTGTGGAACACTTTCTAGGAATTAGGTCTTTTTCCTCCCCCTTCATCTTCTTGACTTCTGAAGAAAGAACTTGGCTTTGGATGGCAATGGAGCCTGAGGAGAGAGGGTTAGACACACTTGAATAATCCCTCCGGCTGGGCTGAATTTGTGGGAATTTAGGAAGCCAGAGGGTGGAAATACAGCAGCTTTTGGAGTGCCCTCTGTTAATTTGGATGAATCTAAACGTGCCCCATTCAAGACCTCTCCACTAACCCCTTCTCATCTTGGCGATTTGCTCTTCCTGACTTTAATTAGCATCTAGGAAAGTCTAAACTTTGGACCTACCTCTTTTTTTGATACTTATTTTTGTACTTTTGCTCTCTGGGATTGGTTTCTTAAACAGTCTGGATCCTTTTTAATATGTCAAAATGAGTCGGCTGATGTTTACACAACTACTGCTCTGTGGATTTTTATACGTTCGGGTTGACGGTAAGTTGAAAATACTTTTCTCCTTTCCCCCCACCCCCAAAACCATTTCTTTCTGAGTGCCTTGTGGGCTATAAATAAAATGACATTATGTCTGTTAGTCCCTTTTGAACAGGCACGGGGGCTTCTGGGGGGCAGAGGTTTTAAGTCTTTGTTTCCAAACTGCTGCAGGTGGAACGTGTTAGTAGTCACCTATTGTTGTTATTGTTGTAATTTACTTAATTAATTGAGGAGTTGGATCATAAATAATAGGCTCTCGGTCTTGCTGGAATAAGGAATATTTAAGCAAATCTCTCAGATACGCTTGTGCCTACTCCCTTTTGGTGTTTGTTCCTGTATCTGAACTTTGGCTTAGAAATTCAAGTGAAGAAAAATAGTAATAGACACTTCAGTGAAGGTTCAGTGGGTTAGGAATTCGAGGCAGGATGTCTCAGGGATCAATGGGTGTCACTTGTGTGTGGCTGAGTGCTCTTCTAGTGTGAAATCAGAATCAAGGATTCAGATCCTAGGGAGAAAACTGTCAAAAGTAAGACTGGGCGAGGCTCCAGGAAGGGGGAAACATAAGCTTTGGGCCGGCTGTGGGCACAGAACACTCAGCTCAGTCCCCAGTGGTGAACACAATGGGGATCTGAAACGGGCGCCCTAGGTGTCTCCCTCTAGGTTGAGTCAGTCTGTCAAGCAGATAGCATTCTACCTCCGATTCTCCTGTCTTTTGTTCAGCTATGGTTTCCTGGGATATTTTCACAGGATGTCAGTTTCTGGTGCGAGGATTGCAAAATCTTTTTTTTTTTTTTTTTTTTTAAACGTAGCTCTTTTGAATGATGTGCGGAAATAATCATTAACATGCTTTTTGTTGTTGTTGTTTATAAGAAGAAAGTCGAAAGAACATTTGGTATTAACCTTCTAGAGACCTTAATTTTTAAATCAATGGAAAGACTATGTATAAAGAGAAGAGTAGAGCATGTTGTTATTGTTTTTGTTTTTCCTGAGAATGTGGATTGTCGGACTTTAGATCTGTAACTATTGTACTTGTAAAGAATCCGTGTGTCGGTCCAAATATTTGAGCCACCATAGTAGCTTGTTGCTACATAAACTTTCCTTCAGCGGTTGCATTGTGGACGAATTCATTTTTTTGGGACACTGCCTATTTTTGCCCGCCTGTAGGAGCTAACTTTGTTCCTAGCAGCTGCTGCTGAACAGAACCCAGTCCATCGGAAGATACAAACAGGAAGACTTTCTATAAACATGAAGCAGTACAGATGAGTTTACCTACTGTCACGTGGCTGTTTTCAATCAGGGACTACAGGAGTACCTTTTCCCCCAGCAATAGGAGGCAAAGCATTCATGTGGGCACACTGCTTTTTCTTTTTCCCTTCTAAGTAGTAGATGTTTAGGAATTAATCACTGTGACTCACACTGTGACAATATCCATAGTCATACCTAATCAGTCACCATACATTTTCTTCCACAATACATTTACCTTACAGTACATTTACGTTGCCCCAACCAAAAGGCTTACATATTTCTCCTAAGTGTGTTTGATTATCATGATAAGAAGACTTTGATAGAACTTTTTTGGATACTATAGCCTCATAAGCCATGAATTTACATATTTTCATACCGGGAATGCATGTATAAATTATATATTATATTACAGAATTATCACCAAGTTGTTTTTTCTTTCCTTTTCTTTTCTTTTTTTCTTTCTTTTCCTTTTTTTTTTGAATTAGTGTGTAGCTAAGAGGAATACAATTAAATTGCTCAGTGGAAGTGACAGAGGGAATCGGAAAAGCTTGGTGTTACAGAATGTAATTAATGTACCAGGGTGTTTGGAGATATATGAAACAAATGCAATTAACCAGCTTGCTGGAACAGCAGTAGAAAGACATCATCTTTCCTTCCCTCTCTCTCTCCCTCCCAGCCTGACTCCCTCCCTCCTTTTCCTCTCTCCCTTCTTCCTTCTCGCCTGCCCTATCTCACCCCTCCTGCCCCAGAGACACACCTAGGACCTTTGTTTTGATTTAGCATTATAGGATAAGGGGGAAGTTTGTGTCTGAATCAAAATTGTGCTGCGAAATTCATGGCAATGTAGTGAGAATGCCCAATAAAAGGGAATGGTAAATTTGTGTGTGCGTGAAACTAGTTTTTGTATTAGCATCTACTACTTCTAAAGCAATGGAAGCTGTGGACTCTTACTGAATGAGTGCATAAAGCATACATTTGACATTGGACTGCCTTTGGTTTACTCCAGAATGATGACAGCCTCTCCATGGGGATTGTTGAAAATTTGGGATGTAGACAACACTGCCCTCTAGGCTATTTCAACACTGGGACGGAGCGTTCACATATGTAATGAGGGGGTTGGTTTGTAGGATCTCTAAGCTCTTTCTCTTCCAGGATTCTATGATTTCTATTTACTTATTATCCTTCTTAGAAGTGTGTGCTTATTCTCCCCATGAATTTCAAATTTAGAGATGCTTGTACCATTTCAAAGATATACTGACTATCCTTGTGCTAGACAGAGAAATTAATTTTATTCAGTGACAAATGATACATAGATTTGCATTGAAATTTGCTTGGTGGGTTATTTATATGTGCATTTTTATAGTATATGAAAAATGTTGGAGTTTTGCCTCCTCCTAGGAGATATGTGCTAATATTATTTATGATTTTTTCAGTATCTTATGTCTGTAGGAATCCGTAGAGAATAAACATTAAGTTACTTGGGAACTACAGACAAACTTTTCTATTTGGGATATAAATAAAGATTTTCTCATTTAATACAGATTCATGAAGCACAGGCATATTTTTCTTTATTGTTCCATGGGAGAATACATGTTGAGTTTAGTTTTTGTTCTCCAGATTTTCTTTATTTTCAGATGATACTATGTTTTTACAGTCATTTACAGGGAACTAAAAATAAATTACTACAATACTTTTTAATTACATCAACTTCCTGTGCATTGTGTCAATTTAGTAATTTTGCAGTAATTGTGAAAAGATGTTTTTAAAATGAGAATACTGTTCTTATCTTTAATTTTTAACTATTCTTAAATGAAAATGGCCCACATGATATTTGGGGAGATAACAATAATGTGTGTGCATAATGTAGATGTATAATCTCATACAGGTTTATACATTTTGCTAAAGTGTTTCTTTTAGTAATGGGCTCATTATCATAGCCATATGTAGTCCATTTCAGAACTTAAATTGCGTATAAGTAACCTGAAATTTGTTCTTGCAACTATGTAGTAATATCACTTCCAGTTGGCTTTGTTTGAATAACCTTTGATTCTAGGCAACATGAGGACCGATAAACCAAAAGGATTCCTTAGAACATAAAAAAGAATATCTTAAAGGAAGAAAAAAGGTCAAGATTATAGAAAATAATAATAATAACAGTTCTGATTATCTCATCCCAGAGCAGTTATATAAAATAGCATCTTTGTCAATCAAAATATTGCTATGATGCACAGTGCATATACTGGGATATGTATGTAGTAATGAAGGGAACTTAGCTATGTGAGAGGTGTGTGTCTAGTGATAGCTGCTTCAGGAGTTCCCACAGTCTGTACAAGACACATTGACTTCTGATGTACAATCTGGTTTTTTGAGTTTTGGGAAAAAAAAATTTCCCTTTTACTTATTTCTCCTCCTCTTCCTCTTCCCCTTTTTCCTCCTCTTCCTCTTTCTCCTTCATTTCTTTCTTCTCCTCCCCCCTTTTTGGGGGGGGGGACCATGGTGGAAAGAATTAGAAACACAGTTGAAGAGTGGAGAAGATATGTTTCTTGAACAACAATTTAGAAAATATGCCTTTAAAGGAGAAACGTTAATAATGTTCTGCCCTTGGATATATCCAAATATATCTGTAAAGTTATAATACTATACAACTTTATGCAAACTTATTTAGCATAGATCCTGTCTTTTACCAGTTAGGCAAACGGAAGTCTACTGATCTGAGTTCAAACAGACAATGGAAATTTACAGAGTGCCACTTTGTAGATTTATTTCTAAAGAAAAATACTGTTAGCTTCTTACAGTGTTTCTAGGTATAGACCTATAGACCTATCAATCTAAATTAATACATTAATATTGATATTGATTTTCTTTTTAAAAAATTATTGAATAAAGCATGAATGAATGTTTATGTAAAGTCTTTTAAGGGGGAATTCCCATCAATTCTTTCAATGTTTTAAGTGTATGTTATACCATCACAGAGCTCTAATATAGTATCTGATGTTTAGTATACTCACCCCAAATACCTATTTCTTTTTTTTTTTTTTAAGATTTATTTATTTGTTTATTTGACAGATAGAGTTCACATATTTGACAGACAGAGATCACAAGTAGGCAGAGAGGCAGGCAGAGAGAGAGGAGGAAGCAGGCTCCCCGCTGAGCAGAGAGCCCGTTGTGGGGCTCGATCCCAGGACCCAGGAGCCCCCCCAAATACCTCTTTCTAATTCAAAACTGTTTTGGGATAACCTATGCCTCAATTCTTAGTGTTTTCTTCTCCATTTGCATCTAATCCTTAAGAATTCTTACCTAATCATATGGGTTTTAAATCCATCCTAATGCTAATGATTCTCACCTTGCTGTAAATCGTTGTGTGGAGGGATATAGCTTCCATGAGACTGCACCTTGGCTCTAATATAGACTGTTGTATCTCCAGTGCCTGGAACAGTATTTTGCACATCTAGCTGACTACTGGACATTTTTGCCTGATCTAATAAGAATATATCAAACTTGGATGGTAATTGGACATACTGTGATGATCATTTTGCAATCTATACAGATTATCACATCACTATGTTGCATATCTAAAGCTAATATAATATGTCAATTATATGTCATTTAAAAAAAAAAAAAAGGAAAAATACCAAACCTAAGCTGAGGATAGAATCTTCTTCTCTTTCTAGTCATTTCCAGCTCAGTAAATGAATCATTATTTTACAGAGCTTTTCATGACCCAGAAGTAGAAATCATTCTTGACTTATTCTCATAGTCCATATCCAACTTGTGAGTAAACACTTTGAAATATATCTTGATACCAATGATCTTATGTGCATATTTGTGATTTCCCCCCAACATTTTATTTTAAACATTTTCAAACATACAGCAAAGCTGAAAGCACTGTGCAGTGAACGCTCAGGTATCCTCTCCTAGTTTCTAGCATTATTTTACTGTACCTGATTATCTTATAGATATCCATTTATCCATTCTTCTAAGCATCCAATGTATTGTTTTTTTATGGAGTTTTTATTTTAATTCCAGTGAGTTAACACATGTTATATTAGTTTCAGGTGTAGAATATAATGATTCAGCACTTCCATACATCCCCTGTGCTCATGCTGTCCTAATCCCCATCCCTTATTTAATCCATCTCCCATCCCATCCATTACATTGTTTGACGCATTTTCAAATAATAAGATACCAAACATTTCTTACTATTTTACCACTATCATCCTGGTGAAAAACTGGACTATTACAATAGCCTGAGAAATGATTATCTAGCTTCCACTTCTGCTCCTCCAATACCTGCATAAATCCCCATCCCGCTTAGTTTTCCACAGTAGCCAGAGGGACCTTTTAAATCATAGAAGTAAGATAATGGCAGCTTCCTGCCCAGAATCGTGTAAAGGCATCCACTCAGAACTATTCACAGTGGTTTACAAGATTATTCAGGCCCCTTTCTGCCTCTTTGACCTCATCTGCTCACACCCCACACCTAAATTTAAAACTTTCCTTTTTGATGTTCTGTTTCTGACTTAGGGCTTTTACATTTGTTCTTTCTGCTAACTGAAACGTGCTTCCTCAGATTTTTCCATGGGCAAGTCTTTCAATTGATTTAACAAGTCCCTATCTAATAACATCTCTTCAGAAATATGGGCATCCCTAACTAAAATTACTTCCCTTGAAACAGGATTGGGCTGCCTCCTTTACCTGTCTCAGTGTTTTCTCTTAGCACTTTTCACCTCCCGGAAGTGTGTGTGTGTGTGTGGGTGTGTGTGTGTGTGTAAACAGCAATGAAGGGGCTGGCACCTTACTCTGCTTGTAAGCTAAGAAATTAAGAGTGCCACAACTTCATGAATGTTGGGAGGAGAAATGAGATATCTGGATCAGAGATGATGGGCTTCATTAGTCATGTCAGAGCAAGGAGCATGAAGTTATGTTAATTTCAATCTACCTTGCCCCTGAAGTGATTTGGAGGCAATGTAGTGTGGCCGAGGGAGATGACACACACATAGTGGGTTAGTCACATGGCCAAGGAAGCCAGATCTCGGGAACCTGAATGTTTTATAACAGGCAATAAGGAAACTGCCTAACCTTTGCCCCAGAGGAAGACATTGCCTTGACTATATTGGATAATAAGCAAATCTGCCTTCTGCTTTCAAGAGAGCTCACCACCAATTTTAGAAGACTATTTGGTATGTAAATATACTTGAAAAGATCATTTGGAGTAAAGGGGATTAGTGGCTCTGTTAGCAAGATGTGCAGAAACATGAAAGACCCATGGAAAAATTTCTCCCAACAATAGGCAGGTAGAAATGTTTGTTTATTGTCTGACTCTTCCACTGGGCTCCTAGGGCAGAGACTTAGTTTTGTTTGTCATACTTAAGAATGTTCCTGTGGTGCCTAGAGCACTGGATGACACATAGTAGATATTCAAATATTTGTTGAGTAAATTAAAATGTGCTCATGGGGTGTTTTTGAGATGTTTATATTCATGCCCTTCTCAACACATGAGACATTTACCATCTGAACAAGGTTTATTTATTTATTTTGAGGTCTGTGTGTGGGCACCTGTGTTTGTGAGCCTAGTGAGAGACAGAGAGGATTCTCAAACACGTGTATTTTGACATAAGTGACATCGTGAATTTTGGTGATTTAATGTTCTGCTTTTCACATGGCAGAAGATAGAGAATTGACCATTTGCTCTGTTAGATTTTTTTTCCGTCAAACCAAGAATATTTTCTGTCATGGTGGTTTTCATGACCATTCTCCCCCCACCCCACACTCACACTGCTGTGTTTTTAACACATTATTGAACGGTATGTATATAAATGGAGAACTCCTTTAAATGGTTCTGTTGCGCCTTATTAGGGGCATACATGTTCCCTCCCCACTAAGGAGTGTTGACTTATATAATGACTTATATAATGGTTTAGAAGTTGAGACTTCTGTGTACATTTAGGGCAGCTTTCCATGTGTGCGTTAGCAACAGAAAAGTGAATTTTTAGATATACAATTAAGTGGATTACTTCTATTATTAGTCTCCAAATATATGTCTCAATAATAGCTGAAAAAGAAGAGGAAGATTAAAAGTAATACCTCAGTAGTGGACAGTGGCCCACCCTATCTGTTGTTGCAATCATCATATCCAAGGCCCCGTTTATCGCCATTGACCTTAAACTGAGTATAGTCAGGAATTAGACATGTTTGACTGTCTTTATAGACCCACTTTTGGTTTTAAGAATAAAATTCAAAGGGGTCTTAACTGGAAAATTCATTTTTTTTTTTTAAACTGAGATAAGGGCCAACACAGACATCTCTCAGTTTTACTAATTAAATTTCTTTTCTCCAACAAGTTTATTGAGATGCAGGTCATATACCATACACTTCACCTACATACAGTATGCAAGTCAGTGGTTTTTCGCATATTCACAGAATTGTGCAAACCATCAGTACAATCTAATTTTAGAACTTTTTTGTTCTCTAACAAAAGAAACCCTATATCCTACTCCTCATCTACCACCCCTCTGCCAGTGCTGGGAGGCTACTAGTCTGCTTTCTGTCTCTGTACATATGTCTATTTTGGACATTTCATATGATAGAATCATGTACTATCTGTCTTTTGTGACTAGCTTCTTTTCCGTAGCCTAATGTTTTCAAGGCTCACCCACGTCGCGGGACGTATCCATACTTCATTACTTTTCTTGCAGAGTACTATTTCATATCATTTATCCTTTGAATTAATCAATTCATGGACATTTGAGTTGTTTCCAGTTTTTGTCTATTATAAATAATACTGCTGTGAGCATTTGTGTACTAATCTTTATGCGCACCTATATTTTCATTTCTTTTGATGTTTACGTGGAGTGGAGTTGGTAGGTCATATGGTGACTTCATGTATAACCTTTTGAGGAAATGCAAGACTGTTTTCCAAAACAACTGTGCCATTTTACTTTCCTACTGGCAATGTATGAGATGAATGTATTTTAATTCACTTTGAAAAGAAAACATTGGGTGGCCTTTATGAGTTGGATATGGTGTTTTATAGTGAAACAATTTTATATTGTAATAATATACCTTAAATTTCCATCGGTGCTGATTTCTAATCCCACCAGTGATTGTCTTCTAAGACTTCTCCAATCACCCTGTAAAGTCTTACAAATGAAATTAACCCAAATTGAACTTTTCACTTTTAGTAGAGACTTCAATAATACTCAATATAAATCCTGGAAATGATAGTACCTCAGAGCTAGAAATTTTTGCAGCTATGCAATACAGCTCTGCCATTGGTTGGACACGTGGAGATCTGAAGCTCAGTGATTTTATGTGCCTTGTCACAGATTCCTTTGCTACGAAATGGTAGAGCTGTAGCTAGGGTCGAGAGATGTTTATCTCTATTCCATGCTTCTCTGGACAGACTCTTTCCAACTTCTCAGCCCTGGAACTCTTTTAGAAGAGTTCCACACTCTTGTTCCTGAAATGACTAGCTATTTTCTGAACATGTCAACAGGAGTAATAGCCTGAGATGTGTTGAGGTTATTTATTTGACTTAGCACATGCTTACTGAGCATCGCTTATAAACAAGGCAACCGGCTATAGGCCCTGTGAGGAGCATAATGACCTGTGAAATGGTTCCCACCTTCACCAAGATCACCCTTTAGAAGAGAAGATAACACCTGTTTGAATCACTAAAGCAAAAGTAGTGTCTGATAAATGGTTGAAGATATACACAACATAGTGTGAGAACTCAGAGAAGTAATAGATGATTTCCAGCTGGTGCAATCTGAGGGAAGTCAGGATCAAACAAGTCACTTATAGGAAGAGTGGGACTTTAGTAGGCAGAAAGATTGGAAATTGCATTAAAGCAAAAGGAATAATAGGAGGAGTGGCACAGCGATGACAAAGGTGTGCTAAGGCAAAGGCAAGAAATCTAGTGGAATTGTAACATAGTTTGTCCATAAGGCACAGAGTGTAAGAGTATTGAGTCAGTCAACAAACACTACTGAATGAGTCTGAATAAATATTTTAAACTTTTTATGCCTTTTTATCTGTAAAATCAGCATGTTGATAATATGTATGTCATGACAGTTGGTGTGAGGAATAAATGTGTATATATATATAAGAAAACACACACATATATCTGTGTAGAGAAATTATATGTGAAGCGTTCTGAAGAGTGCCTGGTACTTAATAAGCACCATTTAGGTGTTACTAATTATTTTTATTGTATCATTATTCCCTTTCCAGTATCATCTACAAGTAATTTTAAGAGGACTTTGGCTATCAAACTAAGTATGAACTTCGAGATGCATTTCATAATTTTCAGATAATCTTTCAAGCATGGGTCTTCAGGTGACTGATTAAGAACTTCTGTTGCCTCTTAAGGGCAATCATCTGTGGCCACACCTATGCAACTGTGACAAACGTGCTATGACAGGTGCGTTTCCATTGCATCATACGCTGATTACAGAACAAATGGGATTCCCAAGAGAGTGGCATTATGAATGAAAGGAATAAACAAGAGAGGCCTACTATAAATAGCAATTTAACAAATAGAGCATGTTCATAATAACCTGCATTTTGGTTCATGTTGACTGATTTTCATATTATCCAAAATATGTTTACTTGGTGCTTTTGGTGCAGAGTACCATGAAGATCAATATTATATAAGACAAACTTACTTTGTTCTAAGTAAACATTCCTAGTACAGAAAATATTGTTTTAAAAATCAACATTCAATCGGCTCTCATATTTTTTTCTCCAGTCCACTTCTCTTTCTTTCAGTTAGTATACACGTTGATTCTAATAATTTTGACAATTATCCATTAATGAGGTTTCCATATTGAGTGGTTGTATATATCGGAAGGGATAATCTGAGTAAAACAGTATCATTACTATTGTGGAAGACCACACACTTCGGGTGGCCAGAAGCTCTAGACTGCAGCTTTTGCTTTCCTGCTAATTAATTGTATGACTTTAGATCCTTACTTTACTGTGTAATCTCCAGAATCCACTTAGCCTTAAATTCTGTTATTGTAAGTAATTTAGTTTAATGTTTTATCATTTATGATTATGTTTGAGTACAATTGGAGGAGAAAATTTAGCCTGAAAAAAAATTATCCCAAACCATACACATCCATCTTTTTAAAAATAATCCTTTATTGTCCAATCCACATAGGGTATAACCCTGTATTTTGGTGTGGGCTTCATGATGTGAGTATGGATGTAAGGCTAAATTCCCTAGTCTTAACGATTTATATCCACTTTTATCCATTAACGACCAGTAGAACCCATGGTTTCTTTATTAATGAATTGAATTAAAAAATAATAATATTGAGAAAACAATAGTCTTAAGCCAATGTACTTACTTTATGGCCACTGTAACTAGAACCATATGCAACCCAGCGGTTTCAGCTCAGGAGATAGGGTTAATAGCCACTTTTTAATTTCCATTGTAAGGATTGACGTGGGATCTTTTGTCCTAGTTTTTGGTTCCAAGTCTTTTTGGAAATGAACTGGAGAACATGGAATATAACTCAGCTATGCCATTACATGCCTTTTCAAATTTAAACAAGGCACCCCCATTTGAAACCATTTTTTGTTTAGAAAATTTGTCTAAAACCTATGTAAGTTACAAACAATTAAAATGTTCATAGCTTATCATAAATAATGAATCTTGGAACACCATATCAAAAACTAATGATGTAGGGCATGGCGACAAACATACCATAATAAAATTAAATTAAAAAATTAAAAATGTTCATAGGTATGATCAAAAAAGGAAATTTTGGTTTTCAAAAAAAGATTAAATGAAGAAGTTTTCTTTATAAGAAAAGGTTATAGGGGCACCTGGGTGGCTTAGTCATTAAGTGGCTGCCTTCAGCTCAGGTCATGATCCCAGGGTCCTGGGATCAAGTACCACCTAGGGCTCCTGCTCAGCGGGAAGTCAAATAAACTTATAAAAAATCTTTAAAAAAGTTATTAATTTTATAAATCAAGGTTATGGGCACACTTTAAAGTTTTATAATATTTATTTCCAAATACTAGCAAATGCTAAAATACAGTTAAATTAAGTCATTTAGGCATATCTGATAATTATAGAATATAGTTTTCAGGGTAACACTAAATTAAGGGAAATTCAGTATGAACCTGGCAACAGACATTCTAAGATGTGTTTGTATCTTTAATGTGAACTCTAATGTTATTGTCAAATAATAGTGTAGTTATTGATGGAGTACATTGTTGATCTTTTAAATTAGGGAAGGCTTTTCACCTTCCCCTCCTTAAATATGCAACAGCTTGTCTATTCTAAAGTGCCTTCAAGGGGCGCCTGGGTGGCTCAGTGGTTAAAGCCTCTGCCTTCGGCTCAGGTCATAATCTCAGGGTCCTGGGATCGAGTCCCGCATTGGGCTCTCTGCTCATGCCTCCTCCTGTCTCTCTCTGCCTGCCTCTCTGCCTACTTGTGATCTGTCAAATAAATAAATAAATAAAAAATCTTTAAAAAAAAAAAAAAAGTACCTTCAAATGTCAACAACTACAGAAAGAAGCCTTCACCCAAATTCCAATCACATGAACCACTCCCCACCTGGTTCATTGATTGGAAGAGAAACTGAGTAAGAAGGATGTAAACTTTGAAAAGGAAAATGCCAGGCAATTGAGCAATTCCCCGGCTCTTTTATCTTCATGCAGGATGGACTGTAAAGAGTTAGAACATGAATCTGATGGTCCCAGAACTACTTTTTTCGCTGCTCAAGAGTTAAGAGATATTCTCTTATTCTCAAGAGTTAAGAGCTAACAGTGAAAGAGTATTTCCAGGGTACCTGAGCCCTCTACTCTCAAATCTTCAGCCATCATTCAGTTGATTTTTCAACTTCCTTTTCTCCTCACAAATACGGTTTAATAATTTCCCCAGAAAAGAAGTGCTAACAGATTTAACTGGGGAGTTCCTCGCTCACCGTCATGAAAACATGTAGGTGATTTTGTAGCTAAGTATGGTTTTAAGTGTTTCAATCTGCCTCCGTGATTTGAAAGCCTGGATAATGTCAACTTCTCATACAAAATGAAAGAGAAAAGGAATGAGAAGAATATGTACAAAATGTGGGTACAGGGTTTGGGCAAAGATCCCTCCTCTCGCCCTGCCCCATACACACATGGTTGTAAGATATGAATAAACTTGAGTTGTTTGATGCCTGCTCTCTACTCACAATCCCACAGGCAACTTTTATTTTAAGAAGAACATATTCCAGGCTATAAATTATTATTGTTCTTTTCAGTTAAACTGTAACACCTGTGATGTTCCTCAGTTGGATGTTATGAAACTCCCTCCAGATTCTTGAGGCTCCCAGTAAATGTGTCTCATTGTGTTGAGCTTTGATTCCAAGTTGGTTCAACTTTTCTTTTCAGAAAGTGGTTTTTACCTTCCTAAGCAGCCGCTAAAGATGGCCTGCGCCATCAGACAACCAGGCACTTGTTTTTATAGTCTGTCTTAGGATTCAGTTTAAGTGCTCTGAACATGGGGTCCTACAGGAGTTTATACATAATCTTTGTATTAGAACTAGGCCAGGAGGTGCAAGGATGTATCTGGGAAGGGCAATCTCTGTGAAGGATAAGAGGCTGGGGTAGTGGTGTGTGCGGGGGGGGGCAGGGGAGAATGTTGAAAAAGTGAAAAACTGAACATTTGAATGAAATGAATTGGACCAGCATTTGAAACTCTACTATCTAGCGAGTGGACAAGCTGATATTTAGTTCTATGGATTGTTAACATTCACATAAAACAGAATTATTTAGCATTTACTGAATCCTTTTTGATAATCAATTTGGGATCAAATGCAAAAGAACATGTGTCTGGCTTTGTATGACCCCAAATTCTTCCGTTTTCCCTTTGAGCAGATGACATGCCTTCTTTGCTGACTGACATTGGTTGCTAGGAGAAGTGCACTGGGCTGGTCTCCTCTTATCCAGCAGTAAAACTAAAGAGTGTATTGAGTAAGAGAAAGAGAGGCAGAACACAGCACAGGCCATGAATCATGACTTGTCTCCAATATGTCCACTTTGCTCCCATTTTTTGTCTCCTTAAAAACTTTTGTTTTTACCAACGATGCTTTCTTTCAGCCACTATCTATAATCCTTTTGGAGCCTGAGGGGATGAGGGTTTGCTAAAGTGAGAGACTGTGCTGCTAAGAGTCCACTCAGAGCCATGATAAAAGCCTTGAGAGTTATTCATGGGGCCACATTAGTGAGAATGCCCTACTCGGTGAATAGCATCAGTCAGCCGCCTTTGAAATCGGGTGATTAATACCTTCTGTTTTTAATGGGGGGGAAAAGGCAGACAAGAAAGGTCTTCATACTACTTTGGCTCCTTTGCAAATTAGATCTTATACATTGTCAAAGCTTTAGACAAAGAAGTTGCTAAATTTTCACTACCTGAAAGTCTTTTTTTTTTTTTTAATAGTGTTTCATGAACTGTTAAGATACAATTGAAATGGTGAGAATATCCTCAGTGAACACTTATAAAAAAAAAAACAACCCATTTGGCCATTCTTTTATTTTGATGATGTTTGTGATGACCATCAAGCTAAAAGGTGATATTAGACCTTATATCCAAAATGTTGTTTGAACTGATCCCTTTCACAGCATCCAAATCACATTTTTGTTTGTTTGATAAAGCAACTAATTACAATACTCTTGAGATTTTAGAGACGCATCTAATGAGAAAGTTTGTTAAGGGTGGCAGGTGTTAGTTTCCCATGAGCACTTGGATATAAGGAGCGGTGTGATTACAAAGACATTGTTATGTGTGTCTGTCTATTGATAACTACAGGAGAGTTTAATGTAAGGGACTAGAGAGGTTACCATTATGATCTCTCTTCTCTATATCTTTCCATTACATTGGATACATGGCATAATTCAGATAAAATTATTTGAGGTTTAGGAACCGTGTCAGTCATCTGAGCTGCATTGTTAGAAAAACTTCCAGGTTTGAGGGCTCCTGTATGGCAGCTAGAAAATGCAAGTTGATGCTTTCTCATGCTGTTTTTAGCATGATTCTCATGTCATCTAGACTGGTAATATTTGGATGGTAAAGCAGACCAGCCCTTAGTGTGCTTTTACGATTATTCTCATTCTGCTGTTCACTTTACATTTTAAATCTATTTTTTTGATGTAGCAGCCTAGTCTGGTCCTTGTACTCATGTTCATGGAAAAGCCTTTATTGTGGTCTGAATATGAGAACAAACAACGTTTAGAAAAAGCTCTGTGCGATGCTTCCCCCAACCTGTTTTTCACTCCGTGGAAGTGAAATAGCTTGTTAAGAGGTGGTAATACCCAAGGGCAATCAGAGATGAAAATGTAACGATTTGGTGGGTGATGTCTAGAGATCAGCTTCAAGTGAGGTCTGATTGAACATCTTTATTAGTGATATCAAGGAGAGAACAAAATGATAAAAAGAAATTATATATCTAATATTAGAAAGCTACCAGAACCGAAACCCTCCCTAACACACCCCTTGACCCCTGAGCATAGAAATGATTTGCGGAACTTCTTAGCAGAGAAAGAACTAATGCTTTATTTGGTATATAAATGCAAATGAATTCTTCAGGGAAATAATCGGGAATCCAGATATCTAAGTAGAGGGAGAAGCCAGCAAACCAATAAAACTGAAAGGGCCTGGGGCATAAATACGGGAGTGGATGCAAGGAGCGAATGAGATTCGGATTAGAAGTGTTGTATCCTAGTTTAAAGGTCAGAAGATTCTAGTGCCCATTTAGGCTGGAGTGTTGCCTCACTGACGAGGGAGAGCCTCTCTCAATGAATGTGGCTCAAGTGCCATTGAAATACTTCTGTCATTTTGCACTTCATTGCTAGACCAGGAGAGTGTGAGAGAGAGATTTTGGTAGAATAGAACAGATTCTTTTGGAAAATCCCTGTCCACTTAGAACTAGAGAAGGATGTACTTACTGTCTCTGAATATCCTTGCCAAAGATCATGAGAAAAAAATATTAAGATGGATCCCATTAAGGCTTTTTTAAATATTGAAAGAAAAGATTGGCAAAAATGTAACCATGTTTAAAAGAGTTCACCCACTACTTTTCATGACTGAGTCACAGAAATTTGGAAGCAATGAGTTAAGCTTAGGTGAAAAATACTCAGATTTTAAAATTATTCTTGAACTAAGTTATAGGAGATGATTAATGCAAACACGCATTGTATTTCAAAAGAAAGGTGGTAGGGGTGCCTGGGTGGCTCAGTGGGTTAAAGCCTCCGCCTTCAGCTCAGGTCATGATCCCAGGGTCCTGGGATGGAGTCCCGCATTGGACTCTCAGCTCAGCAGGGAGCCTGCTTCCCCCTCTCTGTCTCTGCCTTCCTCTCTGTCTACTTGTGATCTCTGTCTGTCAAATAAATAAACAAAATCTTTCATTAAAAAAAAAAGAAAGGTGGTAAACAATATGAATCCACTTTGTAAATAGACAAGAATTTTAACCAGATGCATGGGTTGAACAGGATCCAGAACGTAGTTCTTTTATTGTTTTCAACAATAGTGAGGTCTTCTTAGGCATGCACCCTTTGGGGCTCTCCAGTTTAAGAGAAATGTGAAAAATTTTATAGTCTCTGGTCTGTAGAGAGCTGCAAAATGGTAGCTGGATTGGAAAATAATACCTAAGGTGGGCTGCACGGGTTCAACGTCTTCCTTGTGTTTTTTTTCTGGTCTCGTTATTTTTAATAAATTAATGGTAGTGAGCACAGCAATATTCTGAAATTGGATTTTAAAATCACCTTTCTCGGTTTAAAACATTTCCAAATGTTTGGTAGGCATCACATGGCAGTTAGTACCCAACGTTTGTTGATTATTTTATATCCTTCATGATAAGCCCAAGAGAACAGAAGGAATGTGGAACTGACTGCCAATGCCCATCCATGCCTTCCTGTTCTTGTAGTCTCCTGGCGCCTCGGCTAGTCAGGGAAGGAGCATGATACTGTGGATTGGGTACCTTAAAGCTATTAGGGCCCGTCACTATTTCTAGCTTTGCTAATCCTAAAGCCTCCTCTGTCCCAACTACTCAACTTTGCCTTTGTAGGGGAGAAGTGGCCATAGACAATATGTAAATGAACGAGCAGGGCTGTGTTCTAATAACACTCTATTTATGGACACAGAAATTTTAATTTTAAATTTTTTTTACATCACAAAATATTTTCTTTTTTTCTCACACTACTGTTTTATTTTCACTGTTTCTTTATGATCTGAAAGTGAAAAAAAATTTCTTGTATATGCATCACAGCAAAACAGAGAGTGAGCCCAATTTGGCTTGGGGTTATAGCTTGTTGAATATAAAATACCCATTTTTCATTAGAGGGGTAGACGAAAGAGTGGGTTGGGCCATAAGGCAGATGGAACCAGAAGATGGATATTCCCCTCCCCACCCCATATCATTTCTCCAAATCTACCACTTGTCATCCATCCTCTCAGCTTACATCTGGAATGCACTTACTAGGTGCGGTTGATGGAGCTCTTTAGGTCCAAGACGACTTCAGGCAGGTCGGTGCCCTCCAGTACTACTGTAGTTGAGGTATTTGTACAGTCTAAAACCTAAAAAGCGGTCCACAGCCCTGTGAGAAGCTTCACCAAACTTGGGCAGTCAAGGAGTGTTGTGATTGCCATTTGGACAAGTACTTGGGAAGGGTGGAAAGGGTATTTAAGACACGAGCTTAGTAGGTGTGGTGTTTCTCTTTTTAACTTTTAATTTTAATTTCAATTAGTAATGTACAGAGTTATAGGAGACACAGGATTCAACAGTTCTGTACACTACTCAGAGCTCATGATGGTAAGTGTGCTCTTTAATCCCCATCGCCTATTTTACCCATCCCCCCCCCACTCGCCTCCCCTGATGGTAACCATCAGCTCCTTCTCTATAATTGAGCCTGTTTCTTAGTTTCCCTCTTTCTCGCTTTTTTCCCCTTTCCTTGTTTGTTTCATTTCTTAAATTCCACATATGAGTGAAATCATATAGTATTTGTCTTTCTTTGACTGACTTATTTTGCTTAATTATGGTCTGCAGCTCCATCCATGTCCTTGTAAACGGCAAGAGTTCATTCCTTTCCATGGCTGAGTAATAGTCATGGATGTATATATACACACACATAAAATGTGTACATAATATATATACATAAATACACATGCATACTTATGTGCATTTATCTTACGTTTTCTTTATTGATTCACCAGTCAGTGGAACTTGGGCTGCTTCCATATCCTAGCTATTGTAAATAATGCTGCTATCCACATAGGGGTGCATATATCCTTTCGAATTAGAATTTATATAGTCTTTGGGTAAATGGCCAGTAGTGCCGATTGCTAGATCACAGGTAGTTCTATTTTTAACTTTTTGAGGAACCTCTATACTGTTTTCCAGAGTGGCTGCACCAGTATGTATTCCTATCAACAGGGAGAGAGGGTTCCCCTTTCTCTCCATCCTATTTCATACCTGTTGCTTCTTAGGTTGTTGATTTTAGCCATTCTGGCAGGTATGAGGTCATATCTCACTGTAGTTTTGATTTGCACTTCCCTGATGATCAGTGATGAACATCTTTTCATGTGTCTGTTGGATCTGGATGTCCTCTTTGGAGGAATGTCTGTACATGTCTTCTGCCCATTTTTTCCTCGGATTATTTGGTTTTGGGGTGTTGAATTTTACAAGTTCTTTATATATTTGGGATACTAACCCTTTAACAGATATGTCATTTGCAAAGTCTTCTCCCATTCTGTAGGTTGCCTTTTTTTTATTTTTAAGGTTTTATTTACCTATTTGACAGAAAATGAGAGAGAGAGCACAAGTAGGGGGAGCAACAGGCAGAAGGAGAGAGGGAAGCAGGCTCCCTGCTCCATCCCAGTACCCTGGGACCATGACCTGAGCTGAAGACAGACGCTTAAGGTTAACTGACTGAGCCACCCTGGCACCCCTGTAGGTTGCCTTTTAGCACTGTTGCTTGTTCCCTTCGCTGTGCAGAAACTTTTTATTTTGATGAAGTCCCGAGAGTTTCTTTTTTGCTTTTGTTTCCCTTGCCCCAGGAGACATATCTAGAAAGAAGTTGCTATGGCCAATGTCAAAGAAGTTACTGTCTATGTTCTTTTCTAGGATTTTTATTGGTTTCAAGACCCAGATTTAGGTCTTTATTCATTTAAAATTTATTTGTGTGTATGGTGTCAGAAAGTGGTCTGGTTTCTTTATTTTGCATGTTGCTGTCCAGTTTTCCTAACACCGTTTGTTTAGGAGACATTCTTTTTCTTATTGGATATTCTTTCCAAAGATTAATTGACCATAGAGTTGTCGGACTATTTCTGGGTTTTCTATTCTTTTCTGTTGATCTATGTGTCTGTTTTTGTGCCAGTGGCATATTGTTTTGATCACTACAGCTTTGTAATATAATTTGAAGTCTGGAATTGTGATGCCTCCAGCTTTGCTTTAATTTTTCAAGATTGTTTTGGCTATTCAGGGTCTTTTGTGGTTCCATACACGTTTTAGAATTGTTTCCTCTAGTTCTGTGAAAATGCTCTTAGTTTTTGGTCAAATTACCTTAAACGTGTAGATTGCTTTTGGTAGGATAAACATTTTAACAATACGTGTTCTTCCAATCCATGAGCATGGGGTTATCTTTCTGTTTCTTTGTATCATCTTCAATTTCTTTTTTCAGCATTTTATAGTTTTTGGAGTACAGGTGTTTCATCTCTTTGGTTAGCTTTATTCCTAGGCTTCTCTTTATTTTTAGCGCAGTTATAAATTAGACTATTTTCTTAATTTCTCTTTCTGCTGCTTCATTATTGGTGTATAGAAATGCAACAGATTTCTGTACATTGATTTTGTATCCTACAACTTTACTGAATTTGTTTATCAGTCTTTATGGTTTTCTATATACAGTTCATGTCATCTTGCAAATAGTGAAGTCTTAACTTTTTACTTACTGATTTGGATGCCATTTATTTCTTTTTGCTTTCTGATTGCTGGAACTAGGACTTCCAGTACTATATTGAATAAAAGTGGTCGGAGTGGACATCCTTGTCGTGTTCCTGACCTGAGGGGAAAAGCTCTCAGTTTTTTTCCCATTGAGAATGATGTTAGCTGTGGGTTTTTCAAATATGGCCTTTATTATGTTGTGATATTTGTTGATATTTATTTGTTGTGATACTTTGTTGAAGATTTTTACCATGAATGGATGTTGCATTTTGGCAAATGCTTTTTCTGCATCTTTTGAAATGATCCTATGGTTCTTATCCTTTCTCTTATTACCATGATGTATCATGTTGATTGATTTGTGAATACTGAACCAGCCTTACAAACCAGAAATAAATCCCACTTGATCATGGTGAGTAATTTTTTAAATGTATTGTTGGATTTGACTTGCTAGTATTTTATTGAGGATTTTTGCATCTATATTCATCAGAGATATTGTCCTGTAGTTCTTTTCTTTAGTGGTATCTTTATCTGGTTTTGCTATCAGGATAATGATAGCCTCATAGATTGCATTTAGAAGTTTTACTTCCTTTTCTATTTTTTGGGAATTGTTTAAGATGAATAGGTATTAACTCTTTAAATTCCCCTGTGAAGCGGTCTGGTCCTGGACTTTTGTTTGTTGGGAGTTTTTTGATTACTGATTCAATTTCTTTGCTGGTTATGAGTCTGTCCAAGTTTTCACTTTCTCCTGTTTCAGTTTTAGTGTTTTGGTGGTGGTTTCTAGGAATTTATTTATTTATTTATATTATTTATCCATTTCTTCTACCTTGTTTTTATTTCTGTGGCCATGGTTGTTATTTCTCCTCTCTCATTTGTGATTTTATTTGAGTCCTTCCTTTTTTTTTTCTTCCCCTTGACAAATCTGGTAAAGGCTTACCAATTTTTTGATTTTTTTTTTAAAAGAACCATCTCCTAATTTCATTGATCTGTTGTTTTTCTTAGCTTCTATGGGATTTATTTTTCTTTAATCTTTATTATTTTCTTCCTTCTGCTGGCTTTTGGCTTTGTGTTTTGTTCTTTTTCTAGCTCCTTTAGCTGTAAGGTTGGATTGTTTGAGATTTTTCTTGCTTCTTAAGGTAGGCCTGTGTTGCTATAAACTTTCCTCTTGAACCACTTTTGCTTCAACCCAAAGTTTGGACCATTGTGTTTTCATTTTCATTTGCTTCCATGTATTTTTTTAATTTCTTATTTCCTGGTCAACCATTTCATTCTTTAGTAGCATGTTATTTAACCTCCATATATTTGTGGTCTTTCCAGATTTTCTCTCATGATTGACTTTTAGTTTCATAGCATTGTAGTCAGGAAAGATGCATGATATGACTTCAGTCTTCTTAAATTTGTTGAGTCTTATTTATGGGCTAATATGTGATCTATTTTGCAGAAGGTTCCCTGTGCACTTGAAAAGAATGTGTATTCTGCTGTTTTAGGATGGAATGTTCTGAGTATATCTATTCTAGTGTGTCATTCAAAATCATTGTTTCCTTGTTAATTTCCTATTTAATGATCTGTCCATTGATAGAGTTAGGGTGTTAAAATCCACTACTGTTGGGGCTCCTGGGTGGCTCCATTGGTTAAGCATCTGCCTTCAGCTCAGGTCATGATCCCAGGAATCAAGTTGCTCAGCAGGGGGTCTGCTTCTCCCTCTTCCTCTGCCCCTCCCTACCACTCCTATATGCTCTCTCTTAAATAAATTTATCTATTTACTTATTATATTATTATATTAATAATATACAAATTATCATAATAATTTATTATATTATTTATAGGGACTCCTATAATACCATTGTTATTACATTTGATAAAATCACTGAGTTCCCTAGATCTATTCTCCTTTTGCATAATTTTTTCCCCTTTTTGTTCAGCTTGATTACTTCCCATTACTCTGTCTTCTAGGTTACTAATTCATTCCTCTGCTTCTTTCGTCTTGCTGCTCATTCTATCAAGCATTGTCCTCATTCATTTACTGAGCCCTTAACTCTGTTATGTTATTCCTTATCTCTGTATTAAGGATCTCATTCATGTCGTCCACTCTTTTCTCAGGTCCATTGAGTATTCTTTTTTTTTTTTTTTAAAGATTTTATTTATTTATTTGACAAACAGAGATCACAAGTAGGCAGAGAGGCAGGCAGAGAGAGAGAGAGGAGGAAGCAGGCTCCCCGCTGAGCAGAGAGCCCGATGCGGGGCTCGATCCCAGGACCCTGGGATCATGACCTGAGCTGAAGGCAGAGGCTTTAACCCACTGAGCCACCCAGGTGCCCCCCATTGAGTATTCTTATGGTCATTGTTTTAATTTCTCTATCAGGCATGTTACTTATATCTGTTTCACCTAGGTCTCTGGCCATGGCTTTGACCTGCTCTTTCATTGGGGAACATTTTCTCTGTCTTCTCATTTTGTCTGTCTTTCTGGTCTGTTTCTCTGTGTTAACAAATATAGCTATGTCCTCTGCTCTTGGAAGTGTGACTTTATGAAGAAGAGGGCCTGCAGTGTCCCCTGTTCCCCAGAACCTGGCATTTCGAGAGAGTATCCTGTGTGTGTTGCTATGGCTCTGAGGTTGTGTCTGAGCCACTTTTCCTTTCCACACAGTGGACTGCACTGACTCTCTGCATGTTGTGGGCTGTGCTTACTCTCTGTGGTGTTGGTGGGATCCAAGCAGGTGAGCGGGCAGGGATGTTAGGAACATTTGCTCTGGGCCACTAGTTCTGCCAGGTATCTGAATCACTGTGGTGGCTGGGGACTGCAGGTCAGGGCGGCTGGGGGCACAAGGCTGGGCAAAATGCCAGGCAATGGCTGGGTGCACCTGGGCGTGGTGGGGTGAGTGGGTGTGGTTCATGGTGGCAGCTATGCACCCCATGGCCAGGCAGGGTGTGTGTGCTAACAAAATTTGTCCTAAGCCCAGGGCCAAGTTTAGTCTGAAGTGGGAGAGCCCTCAGGAGAACTTGTGGGCCTGGCACATTGCTAGCAGGTTAGGCACCAGGTGTCTATGTAGCTCCACCTCTCGCCTCCCACAGTTGGCCCTTTGTTTCTGGGGGAGTAGGGGAGGAAAATGGTGCCTTCCAGCTCCCTCATTTTCAGAGAAGTCCCTCAACACGTGTCAAAAGCAGCATGGACAGATCGGCCTCCCATTTGCCCCCAGGTGTTGTGTAAACTGCTGTTCCCTTTCTATGCAGGGTGCTGTCTCTTTAAGGGCTCTGACCCAGCTATCATTCATCCTCCAGCCTGGCCCAGAGCTGAGTCAGCTGACTTTCAAAGCTCCAGGAGCCAAGTCCCACGAGTTATACAAACTCACTGAATTCAGCCCCTCTGGATTTTAGTATATGTACTGCCAAAGCGAGCACAGCCCCTCTGGATTTCAAAGCCAAAAGTTATGGGTATGAGTCTTCCCTGGGTGAGCTCCCCGGTGCAAGGGCCAGTCTCTCTGCCATCCCCAGGTGCACAGCTCTCTCTCTTCTGCTAGAGCCTCCCTCTGCCTTTCAGTCTTTCCTAATCTTTCAGATGCAGATTCTTTTCTACAATCAGTTGTGAAGTTAGTTCTGCAAACCTTTGGATCATCTCCAGTTTCCTGACTTGTATATGGATTCTATCTAGTTGTAAATGTAGGACTAGGAGAACTCGGGTACTCTGCCATCTTCCTTCCAATTCTCAGTGAGGTGGTGTTTCTGGCTGAGGTGTAGGGATAGAGGGGAGGGTCCTCTGGGGAGCAGAGTTGGAGGGTTTCTTGAGAAAGGCTCGGTCATGGAAGGAAGGTGACAAAAACTCATCTAGAGATTTTAAAGTTGGTTAATGTTACTCAAAAATGCAATATGTGACCTCTATCGAAGTGTTGTTAAAGATGAAAAGACCAAAGGCAGAGAAAGTCCTTTGGGGATAAAATGGTGAGGGACTAAACAAACACCACCACTAGATGTGCAGGGAGAGAGACTGATTCAAATACTATGGTGGAGGTGTATTTGACAGAATTATCACACCACTGGGTATGGGGGAATACAGAGAAGAGCAGGTATATTTAAGTGTTCTGGTTTAAACTGGGAATTTGAAAAGGTGAATCAAAATTAAGACACCCTCAAGTATACTTGTATTAATGATCTTTCAGGGGAGCCTAGGTGTCTCAGTTGTTAAAACATCTGCCTTCCGAGGCTCAGGTCATGGTCCCAGGATCCTGGGATCGAGCCCCGCATCAGGCTCCCTGCTTGGCGGGGAGTCTGCTTCCTCTCCCACTCCCCCTGCTTGTGTTCCCTCTCTCCCTGTCTCTCTCTGTCAAATAAATAAATAAAATCTTTTTGAAAATTGATCTTTCAGACTATATAAGGAAAGATTTTTCTTCATGTCGTTCTTTGCCGGTCCTCTAAATTGGAAGACAGTGGTAGTTCTTTGCTATGTGTGATTTCCTGTCTTTTTTACTTGTTTGGACTTGTATAAATTTGAACTCAGTTTTAGATTTGATTTCTGGTCTTTCTACTTGTTTGAGCTTGCATAAATTTGAACTCAGCTTTAATTTGTAATTTAAAAGTATAACACCAACTGCTGTATACATGCTTTCCTTTGAAAAGTTCAAATAGTTCCATTTATAGAGGACACAGTATCTTCAAAATCAAGAACAAATTCACGGAGCTTTCCAAGAGATATCTCTAGCTTCTGTCAGGATACAGGAAGGCCCGTGTTTACAGCTTGGTCCATTTTATATCTGCTGAATTGCACAAAACAGGGCTGTATTAATTTTGAATGAATTAAATTATTCTTTATAAATATTTTTTTTAATGCAGAAGCTGACACACTTTATGCCATCTGACCCCAAATATGTTCATGAGTAAAAGTTCCTATTGAGGTTAAGGATCTTGCTTCCTTCTGGTAGAAGAAGGAAGTATGCCATGGAGAGGAGGAACTGGACAGTGACTTTTCAAAGAAAATAATGTCCTTTGCACCAACTTGGTGATTAATAAGCTATGCAGCCTGAGAATAACAGTCCAGGGAAGATGGTACAAGTGAGATTCTTTGGTTACTGTATAAGACTGTGTTGGCTTCTTCACCCCCCGCCCCCCCGTCTTTAGAATTCCTCATATTTTTTGTTCCTGGTGTAAGATAGTGCTTGACAGTAATAGGATAGAGCTAGTATTTCAGTGATAGGAAAGTAAAAAAAAAAAAAAAAAGATGGACAGTGAGGTGAAGGAGGCCAATTCCTAGAGTTTCTAATTGGTCTTATTTTGTCAGCTTTATGTTCCTGTCATGGTACGGGGCCACATCATAGCTTACATTTGAAAGCGTCTGGGCACCATTCCCTACCGTTGCTGTAACCAGTGGTTGAGAGGATCTAGCTCTACAAAATTTTCATCAGTATGTGTGTTTTTATTTGCCCAAAGTGTAATATATCAGTAATGAGATAAGCACCCTGATAATTAAGTGCCTCCGTATTATCTTTGGAATCAAGATACAGGAATAACTAGAATAAGAGAGACATTCATTCATTTTTTTAGAAATAACACACAAACCTAGGCACCTGGAACTCACCCTTCTATGTTTCTATACACTACTTTTATAGTTTCATTTTCTTTAAAGGTTTTCTTTTCTATTCAACAAACACCCACCTCTTCCCACTAACATCAGATCCTTTTGCATCTGGTGTCCGTCATTCTGTAACCTAGAGCATATAATGTTGAAAACGATGGCCCTGATATTAGGAATCTCTGCATAAAATTCATTCTCCTGGTTTTGTTCTTGGGCCAGAATATTGCCTATTGTATTGATGGAGGAGCTTTGATTTTCATAATAGTCTGTGAACTCTGGAGGGACTGGTTTGCTGATGAGGCATACAGAAATATAGAGTGTCTCATAGTGAATCTAAAATAGAAATATAGATGTTGCAAAAGAAAATATAGTAGACCTTTTTTCCTATGCATTGTGATTTCCTAACTTGTTATCATATCACAATACTCCTGAGTACCTTCAATTTCCATTGCATGCGAGGGTTATACAGAGTTTGAGGAAAATATGCAGTTGGAGGACTCATTTAAGTAAATATATCCACATATAAACTGGTATAAATTGGATTGGACTGTAACTTGTGTTATATAAATATAACTAAACTACATTTTCGTACCCTGAGGAACTAATAAAAATGAGTGGGGGTAACTTTATTACACCTTATCCCAATCAATTTATTCTGTAAATACATATAACTATTATATCATCTCTTACTTTTCCCGCTCTAATGTTAAAATTAGGGTCAAGTTAACCAAAGAAACGTTTATAAAGTGACCCTGGTTTGGCAAAAACAGTGATTATTATAAAACACTACATTTTATTTTTTTTAACATTTTTTTAAAACATTTTTAAAAAAGATTTTTATTTACTTATTTGACAGAGAGAGTGAGAACACAAGTAGGTAGAGAAGCAGGCGGGGGGGCGGGCAGGGTGTGAAGCAGGCGGGGCTTGATCCCAGGACTCTGAGACCATGACCTGAGCCAAAGGCAGAGGCTTAACTCATTGAGCCACCCAGGCCCCCCATAAAACACTACATTTTAAGCAGCATTAACTTAACCAGGTAAATAGAGTAGTTGAACTGTCCTCATAAATGAATGCATGATGTTAATAATGTCTTTTGGGAGAGGTTTGAAGACGTGCTTTGTATGTATTTTTCTCACACAAAGAAGAAAGTTTCCTTTTGTGGGAAAACATCACATCACAGGAAGGTCTGAAATATTTGAGAAACAACTTTTCAAAGCCACATTCAATCTAAACAAGTTCCAACAAGATGAAGTCCTCAGAATGAGAAAAAGGGATGATGGCCACAAAGAACCACTATCTCGTTTCCCAACTTTCTCTACAATGTATCTAAGACTCTCATTGGTGGAGTCACCCTTTCAGGATCCAGCTGTGTAAGAGCTTGTTCTTCTGCCCTCTTTTTTATTTGTTTTAATATTTATTATTTGAGAGAGAGTGAGCACGTGTGGAGGGCGTGCAGTTGTGGGGAGGGGCAGAGAGAGAGAAACTTAAGCAGTCTCCATGCTGAGGTGGGAGCCCTGTTCTGGACTTGATCTCGACCCTGAGATCACGGCCTGAGCTGAAACCAAGTGTCAGGCACTTAGTTGACTACACCATTGAGGTGCTCTCTTCCTCCCTCTTTTTTTAAGCAAATTTGGTAGAGCTTATAAAGACCTAATTTTGGGGACGCCTGGGTGGCTCAGTTGGTTGGACGACTGCCTTCGGCTCAGGTCATGATCCCGGAGTCCCGGGATCGAGTCCCGCATCAGGCTCCCAGCTCCATGGGGAGTCTGCTTCTCCCTCTGACCTTCTCCTTGCTCATGCTCTCTCTCACTGTCTCTCTCTCAAATAAATAAATAAAATCTTAAAAAAAAAAAAAAAAAAGACCTAATTTTGTTTGATGGGCTCCACTAGAATTAGGCTACATAAATGTAAAATGAAAGATTCTACTGCTTATTATTAATATCTCAATTCATGATATGCTTTGATACATAAGAAGACCTGAGTATTGTGTAATATTTCATTTTGAATTGTGAGAAACTAAGAACTTCTTATTTATATGGATACTTTAAAAAAGGAAGGACTGGATAATATTGGGAATGAAGCAGTTACAAAAATATATATAGTATATTTGGTGTAATTTTCATAGATCTAAATATACAGATAACTCAAGCTTAGGTATAAGACATGATTTTTATGACAATTTTTAAGCCTTGTAGGTACAAAATATAAAAATGACCAGTTATTTTTTTTTAAATATATTACTTAATATATTTTTTTAAGATTTATTTATTTTATTTTATTTTATTTATTTATTTTTTTTTTATTTATTTATTTTAAAGAGAGACAACATACGTGCAAAGGTTGGGAGGGACAGAGAAAGAGAATTTGAAGTCAGCTCCCTGCTAACCAGGGAGCCTGACCACAGGGCTCTGTCTCAGCACCCGGAGATCAAGATCTGAGCCAAAATCAAGACTCAGATGCTCAACCAACTGAGCCACCCAGGTGCCCCATGTCCCATTACATCCCAGAGAATGAGTTTGTATCTTCTCTGAGGGTGAGTGAAGACCATAGGATATGTTAGTGCTCTTGAAAAAGTCATGAAAAATAGATCTGCAGAACATGGCACTAAAGGATAAGTTGCTTTTTTTTTTTTTTTTAAATTTCATCTTGCTTTGCTATTTCCAAGTTTGCAATGTTTCTTATTAGTTTGGATGGTAGCATAGATGTGCAATCATTCATTAGTTCCTTCCAAAGATATTTACCAAGCATCTGCATTATTCTGGGGATTTAATGGTGTAGTGGGCTTTCAATTTATTGAGAAAGAGAGATAATAATCATGCTGAATGTTTGTACTTTTAATTGAATTTAAGTCGTATAAAGAAAAAATACAGTGTCACGAATGGATTTAAATGTTTGTAGAATTTCGTTTGTAGTGGCTGGATGCCTCCCTGGGGAAGGAATGTTTATGTTGAGGCTTGTGGGATTAGGATAGTCATGTGAGGAGGGGGATCTGGGAAGAGCATTCCAGGCTGAGATGAGGACCAAGGGATTTGGGAGGGGAGACCCTGACACCACTGAAAACCTAGAAGAGTAAAAGGGAGAGTTATGGGCAAAGGACAGGTAGAAGAAATCTGGGCTGGATGACCATAGACTATGTAGGTAACAATTCTAAATTTTATCCCAAGACAATGGAATTGTTATGTTGCTCAGGGAATTTCCAGACTGGTAAAAGAGGTCCAATGGTAAATCCGAATAGTGTACTTAGTGTGATGAGCTCTAATTTAGGGTTGGCCTTCAGGTGCCATGAGAGCATGTTGTATGGGAACCTCAGCCATTCTGGGGATGAAAAAAGGATCAGAAGGGATTACCTTGGGCTGAGTACAGATTTAAATTTAGCTAGATGCTATTCCCATCTTCTACCAGACCAGTTACATTAAAAAGGTTTACTTTACTTTACAATTATTTGTATATATGCATTGTGAATTATGCTAGACTACTTTGTGTTAGGAATAATTTCTTAACGAGAAATAACAATTTCCTTGTTATTTCTTGCCATGGGTAGCAGAGAACATTGCACATAAAAAGTGTTCACTAAATACTTGTTGAATTAAATTAAAATGCCCCATCTAATTCAGTTCTTCTTGGTCCTTACTTGTTTCAGACTTAGCAAAAACTACTCATTAACCATGTTTTACTGAATTCATCAATAGTGTGTGCAAATTTAAGGTCATCTATTCATCACTTTCTGAAATATATACACTTTATGTATTCTGAATTTGATGGGACTATCTCCTGTCTATATTTGTGTGAAATAAATCCAATTTCTCATTCATCACATACATTTAGTGGGTTACAATTGTTAGTTTACTTACCTAGATGGAAAGCCACACCTGCTTTCTTTTTTAGTCAGCAGAGGGGTGCTGGGTGGCTCACTCAGTTGAGTAGCTGTCTTCAGCTCAGGTCATGATCTCTGGGTCCCAATGTGGGGTTCCCAGCTCAACAGAGAGTTTGCTTCTCCCTCTCCTTCTACCCCTCCCCACAACTCATGCTCTCTCTCTCTCAAATAAATAAATAAAATCTTTAAAAAAATAAAAATATAAAGCCAGCATAAAAATTAATATGCTTATGTTACTGTTTTTAAGCTTTCTGTTATGTAATGTCATGAAAAGAAATGCCTGAGTTCATTGTATTTATTATCACTTTTTTTGGTCAAAAGAATTGGCTTTATTTTTTTAAAAATATTTTAGAAGGAGAATATATTAAATTATGTCAGTTTATTCCTTTCAAAGAAAGGAGATTAGGGACACCTGGGTAGCTTAGTTGATTAAGCATCTATCTGCCTTTGGCTCAGATCATGATCCCAAGGTCCTGGTATTGAGTTCTGCCTCAGGCTCCTTGCTCACCCAGGAGCCTGCTTCTCCCCTTATCCCTCTACCTGCCGCTCCCCTTGCTTGTGTTCTTTCTCTCTCTCTCTCTCTCTCTATCTCTCTCTGATAAATAAATAAATAAATAAATAAAATCTTTTTTAAAAAAGGAAAGGAGATTAAAAGATGCAGATTAGTTTATAAGAGCTTGTAAAATAAAACTCAAGCATATGAATAATTAGTGGTCTTTTTTTGGTATAACTTAAAATTTATATTATATATATTTTAATAAAATTAATAGTCAGATACTAGTGATATTTCAAGATATAATAAAAACATATTTCACTGCAGGATAAAAAGTACAGAATTTTGTAACAATTTAAATTGGGGACAGATAAATACTTGAATCAGAAGCCAGTGTATGTAATAATGATTTGTGCTTTCTCACTCAATTATTTTGATTTTTTCCTTTGGAAAATGAGAAAATGAGTTATTTTTGATAATAAAATATTTGCAATAATAATTCCCTGATGTTCTCATTTCCCATTTTTCCTTAAGGTTGATGACCACCAGGGGGATAGGAAGGTCTTGATAGCATTAATGCTCAACTGAAGGCAAGAAATGAGTTTCTGGAAAGTGACCAGAATTGTGTGTCTCCCCAGATTTGGTTGGTAGGAGTGTTCACAAAGTATTTTTATTCAATAATTTAAATGCAAGGTGGGTCTGGCTTAACCAAGGGCATTAAATTCGTTTAGGGAAAAAAACTGAGGGGGCTGCATATAAAATAATAACAATCACAATAATGTTTAGTAATATTATACCACGCTTTCCCTAAGGAGCTTCAAGCAATTGGCAATTGTCTCATTAATTCTCAGAAGCTCCCTGTGAAGGAGTAGTGCAATAAATTACATGTTGAAAAGAAGATGTCTTAAATAGGAATAACTGTGTTCTTAATATATATAGGTTGTTCAGCAAAGATTACAACTCATTTTTATAGAAATAAAGTTTTTATTTTTCATTACAAGAAATGATGACCAAATCAAAACTTTCTTCAAAATTAATTGTGAAAAATAGCTCATTGTTTCGCTTTGTATTTTCATTTAAACCCAATTACCTGTCATTCCTGTGACCTATTTTCAAAATTCCATTACAGTCAGTGAGTAACAAGATTCTTAGCAATCTTTAGTCAGATGTCATTTGACTATCAGTGAGTAAGATTGAGAGCACCTTAAATGAGGGGTTTCAATCAATGGCCATCATCCATACTATTGATTAAACACTTTGTTACCTTAGTAATGGCCCAAATTTTAAGTATTTCTTGGAATTGGTTAATTTTAAGGGACAATTAAAATAGCCAAATAATATCAGTGTTTGCATAATTAATTGAAAAACTAGTGGAATATGAAGGTAAATATGTATGTTTCTCTTTGCAAATGGTGCTTTGTGCTATTATTGGATATACAGATGACCTTTCCACTCTGAGGTCAGAGTTCAAATTAAGCCTCGGGTCCTAAGTAAATTGAGATGAATGGTTTGGCCTTTGTCCCTGGTGTAAAATAGTCCATATTGCAAAATCACCATACATCTGTTTTTGTGAAATTGGCGTAATTGGCATTCTCCCAGGATTTTGTTGGCATGAGGCTAAAGGTATTTCCTGCTACAGAGGTGGACTCTTGTATAGGTCATAGATTTTTTTTAAAATATCTATAAAAATGGCCTAGGATATGTTCATTCATTTTGAGAAGTGAAGAACTATCTCTCATCATAATAAATTTGGTGATTGGTAATAGCACAATAACAATCTAATACATTTACTACAATGGGATTGCTTATGGGAAATGATGAGATTAAAATGTTTGAATAATTTTGAAGGGGCCATCTTCTTGATTTTGCTTGTAGTTTTATAACTACCTTCACTCAATTGTATTGAGAAAAGTAAAGATTGCTTTACATTCCAATGAGTTGAAAGTTACTCATATTTTTCATGAACTTTAAAATTTAAATTCATAGGTATTATATTAGATGTCAAAAAAATGGGAAAATTTGGTTTCAAAATCAACTCTGTTCCATAATTTCCTCAATAACACACAGTTTCTATAATTGCTCAAACTTTTTATCATGTATATTAATAGCAAATTAATTTGAGAGTTTCATAGAAAAACTCTATGTGGAAAGGCTGTATATAGTGTCACCCTATAAATCATACAACAATATGTGAACAGTAAATTAAAAGACTAAGAATGGAGGTGTATGCGTTAATGCTAATGATGTTCCTGTTACATTTGTAGAGTTAACCTAAATTTTTTGGGGAAATGACTGTTTCTGTTTTTAAGCAGTTTTTGAAATTACTTACAAATTCTGAAGGATGTGTAAGGAATGGTTGCTTAGTATTGTGTATTGGAAGGTTATATTAAAATATTTAACACTTACCCCATTATCCATTTATTTACTCAGAATGAAACAAAAAACAAATCTTTGGTATCCTTGCAGTAATTTTTAAATTTAACACTCCTGTTTGGGTTATCAGATTTTAAACTCTTCATTTGCTTTTGGTTTAAATATTGTTTCAAGCAAAAGAACCTCTTGTCTCCTTCCCTACCACATACCTCAACACCCTCCTCCACTCCTACATGTACACACCCCAAAACAAAAACACAAAGCAGCTTACATTTGTTGGTAGGGCTTAGCAACTCTTACACATATTTTAAGAATTGTCTTTACCTCGTTATTAGTGTCTACCAAAGTTGTGAAGCTGGATGAATGAAGCCATCATTTCTTTCTTTCTTTTTTTTTTTTTTTTAAAGATTTTATTTATTTATTTGACACAGAGAGAGAGATCACAAGTAGGCAGAGGCAGGCAGAGAGAGAGAGGGGAAGCAGGCTGCCCGCTGAGCAGAGAGCGCAACTCGGGGCTCGATCCCAGGACCCTGAGATCATGACCTGAGCTGAAGGCAGAGGCTTAACCCAGTGAGCCACCCAGGAGCCCCTGAAGCCATCATTTCTGTTGTGAATTGTACTGACTGAGGCCAGAATCCTTCCAGACATACATGACTTAAAAAACTATTCTAGTGTGGTGGGCACTCAATGCTCCCATCGACTGAATGGTATACTCGGTAAGAATCAGTTTTGCTTATTCTCAAACGTAATTTTTTTTTTTTTTTTGCTACTTGTTCTCAATATTTTCTTTATCATCCATAAGGATGATAAATAGTGAAAGCTAAGCCAATGGAAAATTGTGAATAAAAAAAGGAAAAGTTTTATCCATACATAGTAAATTAAAAAGAATTTACATATATGTCTCTAAAACAAACCACTTTTGAGTTAGATGTGAATAATACAAGTGAGAAGACTGGGGATGAAGTCATGGTATTTTTGTGAGAACATTAACTGAGATAACATATGAAAACAACTAGCAACATGCTTGGCATTTACTCAGTGTTGAATTGAGTATTTCCTTCTTTTTGTAAATTTTTTTGACAAATGTTATCAAATTCTTTACTGACATATTATCTTCAGCCTCAGACGACATAGACTTTTAGGAAGTAGGTGGGAAATCCAGGATTGCTCTTAGTGTGAAATCCTGGGAATTAATTCGACATGGCATATAATTCATTCACAAATTACCAGGTTATCTCGGTTTTCAAAAAAGGATGTAGAGGATACTTCACAACTTTTTTGTTTCTTTTTATTTCTTCTATTTTTCGTTTCTTTTTTCTTTTCTTTTCTTTTCTTTCTTTCTTTTATTGATTTTTGAGATCATCATTACTCATGTCTTACAGTGTATACCTGTTGAAGATATTTTCTTCAACTCTAACTAGTCCTGTTGAAATCTTTGCTTTATTTGTATTTCTCTTGCTGCTATCTTTTTTCTCTTTTCTTTTTGTTCTTGGCACATTTTTAAGTTGTTTTCAAAATAATTATAAGTGTATATTTGCAAAACTTTCCAACATGGCACGGTTGGCTTTTGTCCTTGTTGTTGTTATAATGTCATAACTGGAGGGAAGAGACTGTCCTATTTTGGAGTTCTACTTCTCACTCACCACGGCGAATGCACAGACTTCTTGGTTGATATTTATGTTAAGGGTGTGAATCTTAATTTGATATGAGAAAACATATTTTCATGGTGAAAGAAAGCTGTCAGTCTTATGTGTCAGAAACGAGTAAAATTAAGACAGCACTTGCAAAGATGTTTCCTTCTGTTGTGCCATCATTTCCCAAGGGAGTGATAGAAGCCATTTTGTTTTGACTCTTTGAAATGAGAATGAAGAAATACCCTATTGAGAATTATCTCTCTTTAGATGTGCATTGTTTAAAATAAAGCATAATCATTTTTTTTTCTAGTGCTAATTTCTGAAACTTCCTACCAACTAGTCACTTAAGAGTCAAGTTTAATAGTCATGCTAAAGAGAAAACATAGCTTGAATATATAATTCAAGCACATCATTCCTTTGTGGACCAAGGTGGATGGTATCAAAGCAGCATGAGAAAAGGTAGGATTGGGAATAGACTATGTGAATTGAGACCTAAATGTTTTTGTGAATATTCAATTCAATATTATTCTACAGTACGATTCACAGCCCACTTCTGCATGCTAGTGTGTTCCCAGGGCTTTATTATAGAGTACATTATCTGAAATAGAGGTGGTCACACTGCAGCCTTTGGGCCAAAATTGATCTGCCACCTGTTTTTATATGGCCCACAAACTGTAATAATGTTTCTTTTTCTTTTTTTATTTACATTTTGAAATAGCTGAAAAAAGTCAAGAGTAGAATAGTATTTCATGATAAGTGAAAATTTTGTTCAGTCTGATTATCTTGTCCACAAATAAAGTTTTATTGGAACACATCTGTGCTTATTTGTTTATACACAGTCTGTGGCTACCTTTCTGCTACAGAGACAGAGTTAAGTAGCTGTGGGTATAACTACCATAGCCTAAAATATTTGCTGCCTTGCTCTTTAAAAAAAAAATTGTTGATTTCTGATTTAAAATAAAGGAATGATGCTTTTATGCTTTTACTCTAGTGTGTGCTGTGAGACCATATACAAAAGTGCTAAATTTTAAGATGTAAATAGATGAACTAGAATTCAGTTAAGGAGAGAGAAGGAAGACTGAGATGGATTTTAAAACATAATGTGAGAAGTGGTTGAAAGAATATGATGCTTTGCCAAAAAAAGTAGTTGGTTGGGATCACAATCATAGCCACTTCAGATATCCACCATCACGTGGGAAAATTGCTAACTCGTTATATTTAACGCAAAGGACTAAAGTTGGAGTCAGGAGAAATAGGTGGAAATTTTACTGAAACATATGTTGATTCAATGTAGGACAAAAGAATAGACTAATACAATTATACTATTATGGTAGAATCTCTTTTTTTCTTAGTACTTCAGTCATTCAAACATAAGCTTTTAGGCTCTTGGTCAGAATGTCTAAAAGTGGTTAGACTGAGTGACTCTCTTATTTTCTCATTAATTAGTTCAGCAAATAGGCACGGATACCTCCTTTGTTTCAAACATCCTTTTAGGCCCTGGGATTAGATGTTGAGCAGCACAGACCACATACCTGCTTCCTAGAACTGATGGACTGGAGTCCCTGAGGGGAGGAGAGACAATACAGAAGCACTCAAATCAATTGTTAGATCACTTTATAGACAAATTGATGTTTAAAGGTACTATGTAGTGCTATGACTGTACCAGGCAATTTGGGCCTTCTCAGATAGAGTCATCAGAAGAAGTCTTGGTGGGAGGAAATGCGGGAAATGTTTTAGCTAACTCCTGTATAAGGGCCCGTCTTGCGAAGATCTGCAGGAAAAGCATTCCAGAAGAGAGAAAGGCTCATGCAAAAGCCCTAAAGTGGAAAAGAACTGATGTGTTCAAGAACCCGAGAGGAAGCTAGTATATTTGTTTTCTGGGGCCGCCATAACAAATAACCACAAACGTTCTGGCTTAAAAGCAACCACAGTTCATCATCTCATGGTTCTGGGAAGTCAGAAGTCCAAAATCAAGCTTTGGAGGAATCCTCATTTGTATTCAGTTGTTCTCCCTTAAAAAGATTTGTTGCCATCCTAATCCCCAGTACCTCAGAACGTGATCCTTTGTGAAAAGAGAATCTTTATAGAGATAAATTAAAATGAGGTCATTAGGGTGGGGCCCTAATCTACTATGACTGTGTCCTTATGAAAAGGGAGAATTTGGACACAGAGACAAAGGGAGAATTCATGTGAAAATGAAGGCCAAGATTGTAATAATGTACTTACAAGCTAAGGGATGCTGAAGATTGCCAGCAAACCAGCAGAATCTGGGAGAAAGGCCTGGAACAGATTCTCCTTTGCAGTGCTCAGAAAGAATCAATCTTACCAATATTTCGGATTTGGGTTTTTAGCATCGCAGACTACGAGATAAGTTTCTGTTTTTTAAACCGGTCATTTTTGGTACTGTGTTAAGACCACCCTAGGAAATTAATATACATACCTTCCTTCCCTCTTCCAGCTTTTGGTGTTCCCACACCTGTCTGGGCTTGTGTCAGTCTCTGCCAACATCTTCACATGGACTTCTCCCCCATGTCTCTGTGTTTCTTTCTCTGTTTCTTATAAGGATACCCTCACTGGATTCAGAATTGCTCTAACCCAGTATGATCTTACCTCCAACCTTACCTTAATCACTTCCATAAAGACCCTATTTCCAAATAAGGTCATCTCATAGGTCTCTGGGCATCCATGAATTTTCGCTACAGCTTTCTGTGCCCAGACGGTTGTCAGCAAAGGGGATGGGGTGGTACAAAATGAGGGCGGGAAGAGGCAAGAGATAAAGATAGGGTGTTGTAGATGCTAGTGGGGAGTCTGGATTTTATTCTAGTATAAAGAAAATAGCTTGGAGGGTTTTAAGCACAGAAGTAGCATCATTTGACTCACATTTTAAATGAGTATCTCTCGCTGTTGTAGAGTGATGGGACAAGAGTGGAAATAGGGGGAAGCCTCTTTGGCCCTTGTAAAGAGGAGAGGCAGGTGCTCAGTACAGCCAGGAAGAAAGTGGAGCCAGGTTTGGAAGACACGATGATGGATTGGGTATAAACTAAGACGTTCATGAGTGGCATGTTACAGAGTGGGGAGAAATCGTGGGTGATTCCTTAATTAATTGGCTTCTTTGCCTCCGTATTTGTAATAGTACCAGCAGACTATAAATCTTCTGAGTCTTAACAGAAGGTTGTGCTGTGAAAAGGAAGTCTCAGCTGGAGCTTTGACGGTCTCCACTGTAGGAGGGACCATTGTTAGCAGTTCCCTCTACAGCCCTCTGAGGAGACATCCTATGTAACCTTCTTTTTCTGAGATGGCATATATTCCTTTCTAAACTAGAGCTGTTCTTTCCCCACAAAATACAATTGATGAACAAGTCTCTAGCCCAGAGAAAATTTGCTTTTTCGAAACACCTGTTCATTCAGTGAAACGTATGTCAGTAAATCCTAAAGTAGGATGAAATTAAAGTAAGACCAGTACTCTCAGTATCAATATCCCTTTCGGTTTTTGTTTAATGGATGCTTGTGAAGTCACCTAAAACTTTGTAGCCTGGGCTTTTTGCCTGGAAATAAGAAAAGTGATACATCCCCCTCCCGCCCGCCCCTTCCCACCACTGCCTAACGCGTGAGTGAAAAATGAAAAGAATTCTCTCATCCATAGTTTCTTCTCACATTCCTTCAAAATGAGGGATGATGGTTTCAAAGCATGGCCAAGGGGCACGGAGACTTCGCACACATTCTGTCTAAGGTGACTGCAGGGGTTGGTGGTGTGTGCGGATACTCCCTCCTGTGAGCCACTGCTGTCTTTGTGCCTGATTCAGAGTCTTTCTAGGCCTTTAAAAAGTAATCAGAGAATCATCAGCTTCCAGTGGCAAAGGACTCTTCTCTGGGTGATTGAAAACCTCTTGGTTGATACCCAGGCTCCCACAGGACTGGTCTTAGAGTAGCCTGGGTGGTTTTTGAAGATGTGAACCAGATGTTATTAGTTTTCTGAGGTGTTTAAAACACCTCAATGATTTCTATTGCACTTATGATAGGATTGTAGTCATTAACGGGCCTTATAAACTCCTACATAGTCTTGGCCCTCGTTACCTACTTTTTATTTTTTATTTATTTATTTATTTTTTTAAGATTTTCTTTATTTCAGAGAAAGAGAGAGAGAGAGCGCGAGAGAGAGTGCACGCAAGCAGGGGAAGGATCCTAAGGAGAAGGAGAAGCAGGCTCTCCACTGAGCAGGGAGCCCAAGGTTGACTCAGTCCTGAGACTCAAGGATAATGACTAGAGGCGAAGGCAGATGCTTCACCACTAAGCCACCCAGGCACCCCTCATTACCTACTTTTTAAACTGTATTTCACCACCCTTTCTCTTATGGTATGCTGTAGCTGCATTGATGTTATTTCAATTTCTAGAACATACCAGGGTTTTTCCCATTCAAGAAACCACCCATGCTGAGTACTCTGCCAGAATTGCTCTTTTCCCCTTCCTATCTCAACTAACTCCATTAATCTTTTAGGACTCCGCTTAAAGTCACTTATTTGGAGAAACTTTTCTTGTCTAGTAATCCAAATGAGTTCTTCCTGTTACATCCTTCTTTGTGGCATTTATCACAATTTTTAAACAGATGCTTACATACTCTATACTTACATACAACCAGATGGTAGTCTGTCTTTACCAGTAGATACCCAGGGCCAGGCTGGTAGTAAGTACTCAACATGTATATTTGTGAATCAATATGTACTATGTTAATATGTTTTAGACATTCTAAACATTCATCATCCCTAAAGCTTGTGTGTTTTGAGGCTGTGTCCCATTGTAAGCTGTTTTTTATTTAAAATCGGGATTACATCTACGTTTATTTACTATAAACATAACAGAGTGAGGTTCATTTTTTTAAAATGGAAGAACAGTTAGGCCATCATGATTTCGTTAAATGCAACGATTACCAGAAGTCAAAAGGGAAATGATTTACAAAACACAAATAGGAAATGAATCTGCTAAGCCTTTATTATGTTTGTAATATCGAAGCTTTTGAGTGGTTTCGTAGATAGGTTTTGAGGAAAATGCTTAACAGATATGAAAACAATTGCCCTTTAAAAATTACAGCAAACAAGTATTTAATCCAAAGGGGGTTAATAAATTGCTCAAGGGAAAAGGGTAATAATTATATTTAATCACTATCATTAAAAATAGTCTTTAACAGGTTGAATGCTTTTAACTCAGTGTTCTGGATACCTGGTAAACATCAGCCATTATTTTTCCTATGTTTACTCTGCCATAAAAAATTAGCAAAGTGTGAGGAACACATTTTTATTTGCTAAGAGGAAAAAGAGAACATGCTGCTTCTGAAATTACCTGTAGGGCAAAGTAAACAGGAGAGGAAATATTCTTTATAATTGTTGAAAATTCACTGAAAAGATTGTTTTTCCATACAAAAGAGGACAAAAGGTTGTGAGAAGCACATGACAGAAAACAAAGATCAATGGGACAATATGATTAATTTGAAGTTAAAGTAAGGAAGGTCCCTCATTTGTCACCCAGTGCCAATTTGCAGTAAACCCTAGCATTTCATCAAAGGGTTGCTTATGAACTACTCCAAAGCAATCAGCTTTCCTGGAACTGGAACCTCAGGCCTTCCTGAGTCCTCCTTGAGAGCACAATGTCCCCGTGATTAATCTTCTCTTCTGTCAACATGAATATTAAGTGATTTCCTCCCTAGTGCATTATTAAGTTGTCTTATTTAATGCTACTTTCTGAGGACTACGCAGCTTGACCCTCACACTGAGGGTGAGCAGATAGGATCATCCTATGGGCATGGTGTTCTCCTTAAATGTGAAATTATGCAGTCGTGTGGCTTTCTGCCCAGCCAGAGATTATGACTTAAAAATATACTCAGAGAAAGAGAGTAAATGAAGTTTGTTAAATCGAACATACATTTTAACTTATTCAAAACTAGCTATCTTGATAACCATTTGGGTATATAGATCTTAGTAACAAATACAAAAGTGTACAACAATTACATTACAAATTAAAATCCTGTGGAGTACAAATGAACGCATTCTCATTAAACAGGTAGTGTTAATATTTCATTTTTATTAGCAGCACTTGGACCACTTATGGATTATAAATACAATTTAAATTTAGATGTAGCATAAATACTCATGCATGTTCTCTGTTTTTCCAAGTATCGGTATGTGATATAATTGCATTTTCTGTTCTCGCCACCTGTGACGGCTACCTTTAAATGTCACAGTGTCATCCGAACTTATGTTCTCATCTTTTCTCTAAGGTTTGGTTTTAAAATCGGTCCCCTTCCACCTGCACAGCAACTCTAGAACATAAAAAGAAGCAGCTAGGAGCAGATGACTTTTTATGTGTCTCATTTCCTTGCAAATGTCTGCTAACACAATTAGTCACATTCCGGAGAAGGCCTTTGTATTTATCTATTATATTTTGAACGGATCAAGTCATACTCTTCTCTGACACATTAGAGCGTTTATTAGTTCAGCTGGTTTGCTGACAGATGTTTCCTTCAGGACAGCAGAAGAACTAATACAACCAGTTCAATTAAAAAAAAAAAAATCGTGCGCTGGGTTAGTTCGTGGCTTTGTGTTTCTGTCTAACTTTTAGAGTAACCCTTCCTAGAGAAAAATCAGCTGTATTGTTTTTGTTCCTTCTGGGATGGATATTAGTCACTGGCACATTACCTATAAATAAATAAATGATGAATGAATGAATGCACGCAGTCCTTTGAAGAAATAATGTGATTTCAACATCAGGGTCCCTAAAGGCAGAGCGAGATCATAATGCAGAAACATTTTCCTCCAAAGGACCTTCATGAGTATTAAAAGTGCTACATTTTTCTTTATCTCATCTTGAGAAGAAAGACTTAAAAATGTCAAACTCTCCACTCATCGTTTTCAATGAAATGGTTTCAGTTTTTATGTTTCTGTCATATCACTTAAATTTTCATTACTGAAAATTTTGAATATAGCAAAACCTTGTTTGTGGAAAATGGGCTGTAAGCAGAAGAGGAGAAGTCACTTTGCTTGTGGTCAGCAGCAAATACAAACACATACACATAAAATACAAATACATACACATACACATAAAATTCAAATACATACACGTACACACAAAATGCAAATACATACATGTACGCATAAAATACAAATACATACACATACACATAAAATGCAACTCCTTGGGTGTTCGCATTGTACTGCATATGTTCCCATTCTGTATTAGCATGAGAGCATGACCAGCTCGGTTTCTTACTAGTCATATCTTGCTTTCCTCATTTCACTGAGAATAAGTCTTTGGTCATAACTGTCTCTGAAGGTACAGTATGTGGAAGCTGTAGAAATAGGAATACCTCAGATGAACATACTGATGAATTTAAGTAAGAAAAGAAATTGGGAGCATCTGTAAGATTTTAGAGTTCAGAGTAATGTCCCCCCCTCCACCCTTCATCAAGGCTGGGCAATGCGTTGAGATGTTTTGGGATTCCTGTGCATGTATTTATTAAGAACTTGGGAGTGAAGGGGGAGGAGTGCTCTAAGACAGTCACTATGTCAGGGTTGAGCCTTACTCTGTTTCCTTCAATCAGTGACCTGGTGAAAATTACTAACAGAGAAAGTCCCCTTTTGTGTTTTTCGCTTTTTATAGTAATATACACACCAAAATGTGGCTGACATATTTACCGTTAGAGGGATGCTTTAATTGTGTACTATGATTTCTTCCTGGCACACTAATGGGACTTAAAATTACTGTTTTTTTTTTCTTTTTTCCCTGAGATCAGGAAAAAAAGATAATAGTTGGAAGACAGTTTGAAAGCTCAAATACATTTTCCTATTTTGACGTTTTATTTCAAAGGACTCATTTTTATAATTTTCTTTTTTGACTGTATCATAAGATGTACTATAGAAATTCTATGTTCTTTGCCCCTACACTGTGGTTCTTGTACCCACGTCATTGTGCTTCCTTGTGCCTCCTGCTTTGACTTATGAACAGTCTTTAACTTTTGGGGGATTAAATTAGACGAGTTCCTATACAGAGCACCTAATTTAGATGTCTAAAATGTGTCCAGAGGAACGGGGATGCATTAGCGAATATGGTAGAAAAACATCAAACAACTGTTTGTGTTTCGGGTTTTTGTTGTTGTTGTTCCTCAAAGCTTGCTTTTCTAAGTGATAGAGATTTTAGGAAACAAGTAAAAATGGAGGGAAGATAAATTATCTTCACTTATCAAGCTGTATCTCACCAACCACGTTTCATAAATTCTAATACTAAATAATATGGCACTTTGCATCACATATAACCTACTATCACTTACAGATACATCTAGATGAAGCATTCATCGTTTGCCTTAATTAAAATCATAGGCTTGGCGTTTATAGAGAATTTTGAGCTGCCTTCTCCAATAAAAGAGCTCCAGGTTATGAGCTTTCTGTTTTGCCTTAAAGAGTTCAGCAGACTGATACCAGTGCAAATGTTGTCAAGGACTTTGTAGGGGAGGAAAATATCTTTTCCTTCTACCCTTCTAGGTTCTTGGCTGAGGCTCTTGTAACAAAACACAGATTAACAAGAGAAAAGCATACACATTTATTTCATGCATGTTTTATGTGACCCGGGAGACTTCATGAGGAAGTGAAGATCCCAAGAAGCAGTTAGGTCTAAGTGTTTTTATGGTGGATTTGATGAACAGTAGAACGTCACTGTATGAGCTCCTTTTTATCTTTAACACAGTACACAGAAGTACAGTTTTCAGTCTACTTCCCAGAGGAAATGATTCAAGCTAAGAACAGCAAGTGTGAGATGCAGCTGGGGCCAGAAGGTGTTGATTTGATTCTCTGAGTGGTTGTGTCCCTCACTACCTCAGTGTGGAGACAGAGACATGGATCACCAGTGCTTCTTGTCTCCCACCCCCACCGCCCCCCGTCTCCCAGTTCTTACCAGTTTCTCAGAAGGCCCAGTGATGTTCCCCTCTGACTTCTCAGTCTGGGTTTCTCTACTTACTTCGGATGTCCACTCAGCCACCCCAGAGCCTCAGAGTCAGAACTGAGGAAACAAATTCACTTTCTGTTGTTCAATCCATTTGTTTATACTTTATGTTATGCTTTATGAAGGCATTTTGACACTTTTCTGTTTCATAATGTGAGCGAGACCGATTTTTTTTAGCCATTCGTCACTCCAAAATAGACCATATTCTAGAGTTAATGGTTTTCTTGGCTAATCTTTCAGGTTTTTCTAACAGCCAAAGGTTTCTTAAGGCCGATTCTTTATGTGGCCAAATTGAATATTGTAATAGTTCTCTTTATGATGCTTTGAAATTTGGAAAAAAAAAAACCTTAAAATATTATCAAGACACACTGTGTAAGAAGAAAGGCTATAAACTAATGAAACCAATCTTGCAAGTCTTCACGTGCCAATCAGTCCTACCCCAGAGTAGTTCCATATGTTTGTCTTTCTCTGTTTTCATCCTTTATTTATTTACATTTTTTCTTCATTACTGTGTTTCCAGAATGATGTTTATTCCACAGGTAGTGCTGCCCAGTCTGCTCATAGGGGAACATTTAATTTGTGACATTAATTATGGATCACAGTGAAAGTTCCATGGGAGTGAAAGTCAATGCTAGCCAGGGGCTGTATTGTGTATATCACATATGTTCTGGTGAATAAATTAGTGCGTAGTTCTGAAATTCAGAAGCTTAGTTTAAGAATATGCTCGCTAACCAAAACTGGGTCTCCGTAGGACTTTGCGATGATGAGACAAAACTCTTCTAATCCCTTAGCATGCAGAGGGTAGCTTTTGAGACTGTGAACTATGAAATGATATTTTCACCCCACTGTTGTCAATGTAAACAGAAGACAGATTGAATTGTAAAGCTCCTTTGACAAATGAGCACATTTTACTCTCTTCCTGTAGTTTTCTTCTCTTGGCTTTTGTGTTCGTCGCTTCTTCCCAAGCAGTGTTATGCAGATGAGCCAATTAATGATAGATAAAATGGTCTTCCTACCTCGCGGAGTTTGTAACTGGAAGGGCAACACCGTAAGTCACGTACCTATTTAGGGGATTCTATAGGCCACTGCGAGGGTCTGATTAGCTTGACTGTGGAACACAATCGCGGAGGCATCTGCTGGGTTAATTTTGAGAGAAAATTTACCAGATGGAGGCTGAAGATTTAAGTGATTAGAAGGTAGTAGATTGGAATACAAATTGGATTAAGAGAAATTAGATTGATATAAATCGAATTGAGTCACAACAGTTTGTGTTGTTCGTACCAAGGGGCAGTGGATTATGGGAGAAGCAGATGCTCCAATGAGATAGGAATTAATGTGGCTTTGACAGTCCATCTGCGAAGGTCTGAATATCGAGTACATCCCTAATCTCTCTCTCCATTTATCAATGCCATAATGTTAATTAGTACTTCATTCATTAAGTTACTTACAGAAGAAAAAATCTCACCCCTATCCCCTCTCTGCTTGAGAATTTGTTATTCTGCCAAGAACTGGAAAGCTCTCTTCAGCTGAGCGAGCTACAGTTGACTATAAGGGGGGACCTGTGTCCTTTTCCTCATGCATACAACTGCCTTCGGCATGCGTGCAGTGAGCTTGAAAATCTCTGCTCATGTATTTCTCTTCATAAATGCATAGTTATCTGAAGTCTTGCGTTAATAACTAGGCACAATTCCACTTAAAAAGAGTGGCTGTTTTAATTAAATAATATTAGTGTATCTCTTCTATGTTTGGGGTTTTTAACATACCGGAATTATGTGTTTTGTTTCATGACTCAGGTATTGGACATCAGTGTTGAGTGTCAGTTTCCTACTTAAGAGAAAAATGAGAAAAATTCTGTGCCCATGATTCTGTGACTGTGTTTATACCGTGTGTGTGTGTGTGTGTTTGCTGTTTGTATGCTAGTTGATGGAAAAGGCAGGTTGCTGATACTGTCATCCATTTGGAAAATGGCAGGTTGCTGATACTGTCATCCATTTATACAGCATTGGGACCTGATCATTGGAAAAAAAAGTTGAGTGAAAAAAAATTAAAAGAAAAATACCATTTAGGGGCCTATGCTTATATTGGGAACGACCCTGTAAAATCCAGAAGGTATTGATACAGGAGCCTCATTATTACATCACTGGCCACAGCAGTGAAATTCAGCATAAGGCAGTTCTGTCTTGGATCCCAGCAAAAGGAACTGAGCCAGTAGAGATCCAAAGGTGATCTCTCCTGTAAGGCAGCCCAAGAGTATGGGATCTAAGGACAGCTGTGCAGAAGTGTCCCTGTGTATTAATAACAATCAGGCAAGTACAGCTTCTGGAGGTTAAAGTAATGAGATGGGCAAAAATGGAACATCGAATCCTATGATGCAAGAAGCATACCATTAAAGGTTGTGCCAAGTCATTCAGAAATAATCGTAGTACGGGCAGACGTGGGCTGCCTGCCAGTGTACAAGCAAGAAGAACTTCTATTTTTGTTGTGTGGAGGAAGGCAGTGACTTGTGCAAAAATGTATTAAGTGTTTTAAAATTTTGGGGGTGCCTGGGTGGCATAGTGGGTTAAAGCCTCTGCCTTCTGCTCAGATCATGGTCTCGGGGTCCTGGGATCGGGCCCCGCATCGGGCTCTCTGCTGGGCGGCAAGCCTGCTTCTTCCTCTCTCCCTCTCTGCCTGCCTCTCTGCCTACTTGTGATCTCTGTCAGATAAATAAATAAAATCTAAAAAAAAAAAAGAATTAAAATTTTGGTTTAGCAGAGATAATTCTATAGACAGTGAGTTCTTAGGGCAATGTTCTTCATGTAGGAATAAGATATTTATTTATTTATATTTATATATCCTATATGATATATTTATACCATATAAAACATGATAGGTTCGAGAGTATGAGTTAAGAAAAAATAACTTCTTTATATTTATACCATATAAATATATTTTTACCATATTTTTTTATATTTATGATATATTTATGCCATATAAAATATATGACATATTTATACCATATAAAATATATGACATATTTATACCATATAAAATATGTGACCTATTTATTCCATATAAAATACATGATATGTATTTAAATAAATTGCCACTCCTCCTCCTCCCTATGTGGACCTGGGGCTTCTCCTACATCCTTCCCAGATGCCAATACTAGGATAGCTTTTGGAGACACTGAATATTGGCTAAGGAATCTGATGCTCATATCTTCTACTTCAAAAATAACCTGCCCTCTAGAAGCCAGGGTTGGGCCTGAGATCTGTCTGAATCCAGAATCTGTGCACTATCTGCTTAGGGTCTTGTGTTTAAACACAGCATATGGCCTGTATTTCTAACTGTGTATTTGTTTATATAAGCTGATCATAATGGAAGAGCGTATCGAGCTAGAGTCCAGCAAAATTGAGACGAGAGTAGAGAGTCAAGCTAAGATACACGCCTGCAAAATGCAAAGGGTAAAGCAGAATTCCTTGTTGTAGTAAAAAATGACCCCTAAAATTTATCTTCTGCTATGAGAGTGATTAAAGGCCACCTAAAAATAATGGAGTATTCAGGGGTCAGTCCCTTGTTCCTGTTTTGACACTTCAGTTTTTGACCTAATGGCCAGTCATCTCATTGGGAGCCTTGTCCTCATTAAGAACCATCAGTACATCAAGGTGGTGCTTACTGAGCCTGGCAGAGGCAGACATTGTCCTCTTATTCATGCCTTTGTTTCTGTGACTGATCATTGGGTGTTTAATACCTTGTTGAGCCCCAATGAGGATAAGTAAAGGAATCACTTAGTTGTCAACTAATGACCAGATATACAATCTTCTCCGTTTTTGGTTGCTGATAGACTTTAGACAGTGGATGTATTTTTGCCGTGAGTTGTGTTTTAGTGTTTGTGCTTACATGAGTTCAAATTCTGTAAACGAGACATATAGATAGACATAGATATAGATAGACCTATAGACTGAGTCTAGTGCATGTGTGTCGAGTACGTCAGTGCTACTGCATGGTTTCGTGTTATTATTTGTTTTTGCTAAGCATCTTACCAAAAATGTTCAGAAATAAACCCGAGACCCCTATTTGCTAGGTTATATTTTTTCATTTTACATTTAAAGGTGATGGCAGGGACGCCTGGGTGGCTCATCGGTGAAGCGTCTGCCTTGGGCTCAGGTCATGCCTGGGATAGATTCCGGCATCAGGCTCCTTGCTCTGCGGGGAGCCTGCTTATCTCTCTGCCTGCCACTCCCCCTGCTTGTGTTCACACTGTCTCGTGCTCTCTCTCTGACAAATAAATAAATAAAATTCTTAGAAAAGAAAGGAAGGAAGGAAGGAAGGAAGAAAGGTAACTGGGTAGGTGATGGACCTTAAGGAGGGCACATGATGTAATGAGCACTGAGTGTTATACGCAACTGATGAATCACTGAACTCTACCTCTGAAAGTACTAACACACTATATGTTAATTAATTGAATTTAAATAATATAAAATTAAAAAAATAAAAAAATATGCAAAGGCACTCAAAAGTCAAATAGAAAAAAATCAGCCAGATTTTATCCATTCTTGCATCATCATTTTTGGATTCATATAAAGCAGCTGCCCCACCGGCGTGATTTCAGTGCGGGTAGATTAGGTAAATAGAGCAGGTATGAGCCGCCTCAGTGAAACCAAGGGTGCTGCATCCTAGTTCTCTCCCCTGCTGTTGACGTATTTTTTCAGACTTGCAGGTGAACTCAGTAAACAGGGAAGCATGGCCAACTTTTAATATAGTAAGTGATGTTTTGGCACTTTCGACTATAAATCAGCGCTGCAAAGGCATTATGGCAGCACGAGGGCATACTATCCAAATAAATGCCAAGCCCGGGCATGCTGCTTCAGAGTTCCGTGCTTCATCCTAAGACCCATGGGGCAATTTGCTTAATCCTGGCGGCAAAAGCTGGACTTGAGAAAGTGCAATTTGTAATTCAGCTGGCTGAATAAATGGATTTCTACTGGCCACGGGAACGAGAAGAATTTAGAACACACATGGAAGGCTGAGATTTACTTGGCTATCCTACTTCTTTGTTTGTTTGTTTTTAAAAAGTTGCACCTAGCTCTCTGAAATCCATATATATATATATATATATATATATTTTTTTTTTTTTTTTTTTTTTTTTCTGGCTACAGAGTGACAAGGGAGAGGAATAGCATATACTTAGAACAGATAAACTCGGAAGCTTTTGGAATAATGATAGTGTGAAATCCAGTCTAGACAGCGATGGGACTGAGAGGCAGATAAAAGTAAGAGAACGAAGGAAGAACCCACAGGCATCTATGCCTTAAATGGACGTGAAAGAAATTAAAGAGTTAATTCTTACAAGTGGGATTTCTAGCCTTAGGGACCTGAAGCAAATGGACTCGTGCCAGAAAGAAGAGAGCGATGAGGCATAGAACAAGAAGGGAAGTGAGAGATTTCTTTTGAGATTTATAGAATTTGAGATTATAATTGGAACATTCATGTGGGCAACGGAACCAAGTGTAGATCTTACCTGGAGGTTTGACTCTTGTGGTCAGAGAAGTGACACCTATCACAGTGAGCGGGAATGGGGTCCTGTGGTCAGCATCCAAGAGAACAGCGGAGGAGGTCTACATCACACATCAGAGAAGGCATTAGTGGAGTCAGAAATTACTAAAGTCATTTCAGACTTCTAATTCAGTAGTTTACATATAACTCAAAGATTTTTTTTCCTCCCATTTGTGATGGAAGTTCATAATAAAATGAACTAGCCACGATGTGTAATTTCATTAAACGTCAACAAGTAGTGTGTATATCCCTTAAAAAAACAAAGCACTGTTATTAATGGCCCTTTTGGAAGTACCATCCCCGCATGGAGGATTAAGCAAACATCATTATACCCTTTTACAATTCACATACTTTTCATTTTCTTTCAGATTTTCACTTTCTGCTTGTTTATAAGATTCAACTTGTCAGAGTTGGGTATATTGAGTGCTTGACGGTAAAAGCAACTTCCTACATTTAAAAAATAGCACCCACCTCTAAGTTATTGTTATTCTTGTCTTTCATAATTGCTATGACTCTATACATTTTTATTCCCCTGCCTGTCAGTGTTCTCTTTTCCGTTAGCATAATCCAGAAAAATTCTGTGTGTTTCATTCCTTTTGCTTTGTGAAAAGAAAGCATTGCATTTTGAGAGTGGCTAGATGGAGGATAATTCCATATCCACGTGGTAATAACCTGGGAAAACCAGAGAATGATTGGTTTCATTTGATCCCCCATCTGATAAGCCTTCAAAGTAAATGAACTGAGTGGGAAATAACATTTTTTGTGAGTTTTCTAGAAACTGCAAATGTTTTCTGAGAGACCCAAGGAATTGAGTCTCTGATATATTTTAGTGAGACATAATTCAAGCAGAAAACGATCATTTTAAAACATTTATAGCACTCCCGTTTGTTGCTTTTCTCCATTAAGTAGAAAAACAAGCTCTTTTTTCTCTGTGCACACCAAATCTTTTAACTGAAAACCATACTCAGTATTTCTGTTGCAGCAATGATGTTATCTGGTGGTCATTTTGCTCTGAAACAAGACATCCCTTGAAAGGAAATTTAAAGTTTTATTAAATCACTCACTTTTTAAAGGTATCAACAGATATGGTAAAGAAAGAAAAATGAGGACAAAGTAGGTCCCCAAATGAAAAGTATCCTGATAATTAAGGTAACTCATATTCTTTATCTACTAGACTAAAGCAACTCTAATTTTCAGTCTAAATTTAACCAACCATTTGTGTAGTCTTGCAACAGATGTCATATCAAATTTATTATGATTTACTGAGTAAGACTGGATAGAATTTTTTTAAGAGATTAACTTAAGTTTATATTGATTTCTTTTAATTCAATGCAGTACCTAACGTGAGGCGCAAAATGCCAACCTGAAATTTTTCTACAATATCTTAATGATTTAAAAACACATTTCATTCCAAACTTAAGAGCTACTCACAGCCAAGTAAACATGGCCTCTTTTTCAACTTCTTCTGGATCAAAATTTTGTCCAGTGTGTTTTTAGTGGAATAAACATTTTAAAAGTGAATTTCAGTGTGTCTCCTGCAAACAACTCTGCAGAAATGTGATGCTGTCCCTTCCATTCAGTTTGGTCAACTGTGAAAACCCATTCACTCTGAGTGTGACAGTGAAAGACAAAGCTATAAGTACAAGTTGTATTCAGCTCCCTTTATAAACTGCCTTTACGCCCTAAGGTATAAGTTTCAGAAAAAAAATTCCAATGTGCCATTGCACGACACAAAAAAAACACCGAATATAATATGGCTGTTCCCACCACTGAAGAGAAAAAGCTTTCTTTTCCTCTTTGGGATCACCGTACTCATCATTGAATTGGGTCTTTTGTCACAGGCGCTTAGACTTATTTTAAAGAAGCACAATTTCATAAAATTGTAATTTAGAGATTCCAAGGAAGAACTACTTTGCTTTAAAAGAAAGAACACAATTTGGTTTTAACCACCCCTTTAAACCACTGGTAAGTTAATTTCAGACAGTATTCTGATAATATTCCTGTTACGGTCATGTCATTTAAGTTAAGTCATGTTATTGTGCCCTCACAAAAAAAATTTTTTTTTTTTTAAAGATTTTATTTATTTATTTGACAGACAGAGATCACAAGTAGGCAGAGAGGCAGGCAGAGAGAGAGAGAGGTGGAGGCAGGCTCCCTGTGGAGCAGAGAGCCCGACGCGGGGCTCGATCCCAGGACCCTGGGATCATGACCCGAGCCGAAGGCAGAGGCTCAACCCACTGAGCCACCCAGGCGCCCCCCTCACAAAAATTTTTTAATATTCTTTTATTCTCATTAAACTTATGATGGAAAACAACCTCAAAGTAGAAGCTTCCCATGTATTCATTACACAATGGTTTTAAGGGTTGTTTTTTTTTTTAAGATTTTATTTATTTATTTGTCAGAAAGAGAGAGAAAGCACACAAGCAGGCAGAGGGGCAGGCAGAGGCAGAGGGAGAGGCAGGCTCCCTGCCGAGCAAGGAGCCTGATGAGGGACTCGATCCCAGGACCCCAGAATCATGACCTGAGCTGAAGGCAGTGGCTTAACCCACTGAGCCACCCAGGCGTCTTGGTTTTAAGGTTTTTATAAAGAAAATAATCGACATTGGTATAATCTATTTCAGAGGGACACAAAGAATTATTAAGCACCAATATTTGATTAAATTTCAATGACTAGAATCTGCAAATAATTTCTTTACTATGCCTAGACAGTAGTGTCTGGTACTGGAATTCCACATATCCAATTTGTCATGAACTACAGTGGAGGTATTCTTTAGCTGTTAGAGAGTTTTTTGATCAAAATCTAGCTACCTATAGCTCCATTAACAGAATAAAAAAAGGAATATAGTTACTCATGCATTTATATCAGATATTGATTGAGCACCTCATATTTTCATCTTTAGAACTTAACACAGTATGTGGCAAATCTGAGTACCGAATCATTGAAAACATGGAGGCTTCATGGAAATGTAGATATATCATTCAGAATGACGTTTAATTGGTAGGTAGGAACAAGCAGTAGTAGAAAATCACAGTACAGAGATAGAAGCTATATTTTGAATGGTATACTATTACATTAAAAAGACTGTATTTTGTGGATGGTAGTCCTTTATTTTTATAGGGCCACCAATTCCTTTGAGTATAGTGCTAAAGATTATCCTAATAAAATAATTACACTTTATACTAAAATTAATGAGTAAACATTTACTGAGTGCTTACTTTGTGCTCAGCACGTAGAGGGAACTCCTTCAGTCTTCACAGCCATGTTATTAGGTTGGCTCTGCTACATTTTGTAGATAAGAAAAACAAGATGTGGTGAGGATAAGAAACTTGCCTGCATTCACAATCCTATCCAGCATTTGGAGAAGAGCGACTTCAAGTCAGACTCCTCTTGTTGAAGAGAATCTCTATTAACTGCCAAAGACATGCCTTGTCGTTTCTTAAAAAGGCACGTGCACACATGCTCACAAAATTTTGCATCCAATTTTTGAGGTGTCCTCTCTTCCATTCCACCTAAGCCCATCCATGGCTTAAGAGCCATATCAAAAAATGACAACACAGTAATGTGATGAGATTCATGTGTTAGGACAACTTTTTAAGTACAATGCCAGTTGGCCCTTGAACAACATGGGTTTGAACTGCATAGGTCCGCTTACACGTGTTTTTTGTTTTTTATTTTGTTTTGTCCTTGCTGTAAAAAGCTTTATTGTTTTCACTTGGTCCACATTTTGTGTGAAGGCTGCAGGGTGGTTAAAAAGCTTCCCAATGGCTGCAGGGAGAGGCTCAGGCAGAGGCTCTGACACCAAGGGGATGTCTGAGGGACCCCTCCGGAGCCACTGAGTTCTGGAGTCTCCTATTCATTGCTTGAGAGTGAGTCTTGGGAAGAGCTACCCCCAGCTCGGTGTCGGGGCCTGCCAGCCAGCCTATGGAGGTTAGTCAGGTGGTAACCATCTTCTTGATGAGTTTCATTTCCTCAACCAGGAAGTGATTCTCCAGGAAGTTATAGAGGCGGAGGTCTGCGAGGTGGAACCCAGGGCATGCAGATCCAGAAGGGCTTGGTTCAGTTTCTTCTTCGAGACCATAGCAGCTCCCATGGCATCCTGGGTTTCACCCCCTCACATTGGGACAACTTTTGCATTTCCTAGAGGAAAACACAGCAGCTGGGCTGGGTTTGCATCTTCAGGAGACACTTGGCACCCTTGAACTTCCCTCGGGCAACTCCCCGAATTGGCACTTGTTCTCCCGAGCCACTTGTGGTTAAAACAGAAACCCAGAGAGAGGTAAGGGTAGGAGGCATGTGAGTACACGTTGACCTGGGGGTTGTCTGTAGTCCTTATCTCAGTGGAATAATTCTGAAGAATATGGGAGCTCATGGTTGGTCAGCAATAAGGAGCTAAGCTCAACCAACAAACAAAACAAAAACAAAGACCCAGAAAACAGTATTGGCTGGTCCTGGAGGCAGAGGATAGCTGAGAAGATGGTTCTGAACGTTGTGGCTGGGAAAGAGATTGGCGGTTAGAGGCTGGAAAAAGAGCATCCCTGGGTCTGTTCTGTCCAAACACTGTTGACTCAAGAGACAGATTCATTGTAAATGTATTTTCCTTAAGCTTTTCTTAATAATCTTTTCTTTTCTCTACCTTACTTTCTTATAAGAATACAATACAAAATACATATAACATAGAAAATATGAGTTCATCAACTGTTTATGTTATTGGTAAGGCTGCCGGTGAACGGGAATCTTTGGGGAGTCAAAAGTTATACACGGATTTGTAGATTTTGACTGTGGGGTTGAAAGAGTCTGAGTGTTGGATCCTCCAACCCCCTTCTCAATTTGTTCAAGGGTCAACTCTCATTGAATGTCGATAGGAAGTGAACAAGGCTCAAATCAATCAGTGTGTGCATTACTTAGAAATGATGCAGCTAATATATTTGGCTCATGGCAGTCAGATTTTTTTGGGTAATGTTTTAGCAATTATTCTCTTAAACTTTCTGAATTGTATTAACATTTTTTCAACTTTTTAAAAAAATCCTTATTATACTAGATAGTAAAGGAAGTTTGTCGGTCATCTTGACTAGGTCACTGGATCTCAATTTAAGCTGATAATAAAATATTTAGGTTAGAAGAACATAAATCAAGAGTTCTACACAGATTTAGCAGAGACTAAATATTTAACAAAGCTCAGCACATGTGTAAAGTATCAGTGCTGGTAGGAATGCTGTTTTGTGAAGCTGACCCTGGGGTCTTTGGAATCAAACGCCATTGCTACAGAATTTTCAAAATATATTGCTTAGGAAATAGAGTATAAAGTTAAATGTTATCACTCCATTGGGAGTTTACATAAAAAGAATGCCCTTTTTGTTTGAGACTGTTCATAGTCTCCACCAAATACACTTTGAGGATTTTAGGAAATTAAACATCGTTAAAAAATTTAATGAGTTTGGAGATGGTCCCATTGCATCATCTTTCTTTTATAAAGCCAAATGCAATTTTGAAACCACATTGAAATATTATAAATATGAGATATTATATAAACATGAATATATAAAAATATAAACATGAAATATAAATATATATAACCATATAAACCATTCATATAAATGTGAAATATTATAAATATATATAACCATATTATAAATATGACAATAAGAAGCTAAATTTCAAGATCTCTTCCTGGACTAGAGATTGCTTTTGTTATTGTAAGGCAAATCTGCATAACCCATGAAAACTCTGATTGGGTGGCAAATCCCTCTTTAAAGAATGCCTTCAACCATGGTGAGGTGTAGCAAATTGATTTGAAATAGTATTGGATGAATGTCCAGGTTAATACATTGGCTCCTCACTGAATTGTTGGAAAATGAATTTATAAAGTAGGAAATTAATTTGTTTTTTTCTCAAGAGGAAATCACTCCTAAAAATGTTGGCTAGTAACCTTTCAGATTTGTGGTTTCAAAATCTCTCTTCAATGTTATATAGATATCCTCATGTGTCTACTCCTGGCTTCGATTTCTTTCAGCTGGCTATGGGTTCTGACTTACCCAAAGTGTTATGCCTTCCTCTGGATGCTCGTGGGCTATGGTCTAGATCCACCTGCTCAGGAAAGGTCAGTGACCTAGTGGATGGGAGGTAGGCAGCCAGAAAATGTATAATAAAAGGCAATTAAAACTTACATAATGAGATCACTAACATGAAGTGGTGGAGGAAAAAAAAAAAAAAGAGAGGGAAAATGTGTTCCACTTTTAATATTTTCAGCAATTTCTGTTAAGAGTACTTAAATAAAGGCCTGAAATACAATTGTAAAATTAGAGAAAATGTTTCATGAAATCTGCCTTAGTTACTCTCTCCTACAGTAGCAACCTCCTTACCCTGAATAAGGAAAGAAATGTTAAATATCTTTGACTAAGGTTGTATTTTAAATCACTGATAAACTATTTACTTTTAAGATAAACATTCATGTATTATCAGTTGGTCTTTGGTTAAAATGATGTATGGAACCATTTATTTATTGGCAATGTAAATAAATTTCTTAGAAATGTGAGAATAAATCCCAAGGGTTACATGAGCTATTTTATTTATTTATTTATTTATTTATTTATTTGACAGAGATCACAAATAGGCAGAGAGGCAGGCAGAGGGAAAGGGGGAAGCAGGCTTCCAGCTGAGCAGAGAGCCCGATGCGGGACTCGATCCTAGGACCCCGGGATCATGACCAGAGCCGAAGGCAGAGGCTTTAACCCACTGAGCCACCCAGACGCCCCACATGAGCTATTTTCTAAATAAAATCTTTTAAATCATCGTTAATTTTTGAAGAGTTCTCTAAGAAAGCATTTGGTAACCACTTCTTTTGATAGTAGACACAGACCTACCAAGGCAAACTTTCTAGAATATCCTTTTATGAAAACAATGAGCATTAATCTATAGCATGTATCTTTAAAAATTTTCTTTATGTTAGTATTGCTACCTGTTATCTTCTCTTTTAGTTATATTCGTTATGTTGTGACAGCCATTATCATGCTGTGCGGCACCTGAAATGATGAATTTATAGCAATTTATTCTTCCAGTCACCTCAAATTTAGGATAAAGAAATAGTATTGTAAGAAAGTTTAGGTAACTTGCTTCAGGTCATATACCTAATCATACAGTGATGCAGGGGAAAAGAACAAAATAACCAAACCAAACCAACACTAAATTGCAGTCTAGTGCTTGGGACTTTTATTCTCAACTTCAAAAAAAAAAAAAAAATGGGTAAGAAAGGGGTCATTGGGAAGGAAAACTCATCCTCAAAACAGAGCTTGGCCTCACAGCCAATTATGTTCTTCTAGTCTCCGTTTTGGGGGAAAATTTCAGTTTTTTGTTTTGTTTTGTTTTCTCTATTTCCTTTTTCTTTTCATCTGTAAAGTAGGCATTTGGGACAGCAGGGTCTTTGGTGACTTGGGCTTCTTCCTGTTAGACCTGGAAGACTGGCTAATAGGAATGCTGCTGGACGCCATATTATACAACTGAAACTTCCGGAATTGAGGCTGCCTGTTAAGTTTGACAAGAAACATCTTGTAGACCTGTCACTTCCCTTTCACACACTTTGCCCTTTAGTTTTATGACATTGAAAAGTGGTATAGAAATTTTATAATAAATTAGTTTTTCTAGGTCTCAATTTTAGTGTAGTTTCTAATTTAAACTTATTTTTAACATGGCACTGCTGTGCTTCCAGCAAGAATGAGAATCTTCTTAGTTTGTTTAACTTATTGCCAAATCAGATCTCCTGAGAAAGTTTCAGTAAGGTTCGAATGGATAAAACAGTCTTTTTGTGGGGCGCCTGGGTGGCTCAGTGGGTTAAAGCCTCTGCCTTTGGCTCGGGTCATGATCCCAGAGTCCTGGGATTGAGCCTCACGGCGGGCTCTCTTCAGCAGGAGGTCTGCTTCCTCCTCTTTCTCTGCCTGCCTCTCTGCCTACTTGTAATCTCTGTCTGTCAAATAAATAAAATAAAAAATCTAAAACAAAACAAAACAAAACAAAAAAAACAGTCTCTTTGTTTCCTGAATATAGACTTTCTTACTACAATATATCACATATAGAACTTCTAGGGGGGAAAAAAGTGAAGGAAGTACACTGGAATTTAGTTATGGTGAAGAATTCAAAGGAAAGTTGTGGAGTGCCTGGGTGGCTCAGTCAGTCAAGTGTCTGCCTCTTGATTTTGGCTCAGGTCATGATCTCAGGGTCCTAAGATCAAGTCCTGCAGTGGGCTCTGTGCTGGCCATGGAGCCTGCCTGATATTCTCTCTCTCTCTGCCCCTCCCCACCTTGAGAAAAAAGAAAAAAGAAAAAAATGATAGGAAAATTTTAAGGAAAATTTGAAGGAAAAATGATAGAAAATTTAAAATTGATGGAGTGATCAATTTAATTTCATTACAAATTATGTTAGCTCACTAATCAGTGTAGATGGCATTTATAGTGGCATTGAGATATATTTCTTTCCATGGAGAAAATTTTGATAGGATTTAATTTGGCAAAATAGCAGCAACAACTTTAGTTATTTTGAAATCTAGTATAAGGGTATCGTCCTGGTGAAAATTTACTGTGCAGAAAAATATTAATGCAAGAAAGACCTAAAAAGAAATCAACTCTTGTTAATGTGATCAGGGTTTTAAGGTGGAAATCTAGGGGAAGAAACTTCCATTTATAGAAGAGGAAAAAAAAAGATAAACAAAGCTTACTACATGTCCTATAGTCTGTGTAGGGTTTCTTTCCATCATCTAAACTGACTGTTGAGTCCTTTGTATTCTGATTTGTACCTGGTAAAAGTAAGGCATAAATATTTGCTGGTTAATAACCCATATTCTTTCTTCCTATCACAATGCTGCCTCTTTATTGTGATGGGTCATGAAGCCTTCATTTATTCGTGTAGTACTATGTACCTCTGTAGTTAGAGGGAAAACTTCAGGAGGTATCTCTGGTCACATTCAGAATTTGAGTAATCATAGAGAATCTTGCTGGCTCAATTTTACTAGGATTTTTTGGGGAAATTTTTCACAACTTTCTTAATGTTAGCATTAATGCTTTGCTAGAGGCCAAAAGCAACCTTAGCTTGACAATAGCCAGACCTCCAGGATCCTGTAAGCCTTCTTTTAACTTATGAAAGTCTCTTCAGAGACTTCCTTTATCTCTTTCCCTGCAATGTAACCGTACAGAAGTTTATAATCAATCGCTCCTCACGATCACAGTGCAACTCTTCCTTCCCAAGGGTCCTATCCCCGTGCTTTAATAAAGGCAGTTTTTGCACACACACACAAAAACCTACCAAAAAACAACAACAACAACAACAAAAAAAAAAGCAAAAAAAAAAAAATGTAGTTATTATGAACTAGGACTATAATAGTATATGTGTGTTTAGGGGGAAAAAAAAAGATACTACATAGAAATTTCATTGGCGAGAGTATATTTGCCAAGAATTTCTTCTGCCCTTTAAAAAATTCAGGGGGCGCCTGGGTGGCTCAGTGGGTTAAAGCCTCTGCCTTTGGCTCAAGTCATGATCCCAGGGTCCTGGGATCGAGCCCCACATCAGGCTCTCTGCTTGTCGAGGATCCTGCTTCCCCCCACCCCGCCTGCTTTTGATCTCTGTCTGTCAAATAAATAAATAAAATGTTTTTAAAAAATTAAAAAAATATTCATGAAAGTTTAAGTGTGTTGTTTAACTTGACTAGGTGTGACTGTATTATATGCGTGAAAAACAAGGTCTAGTTCCAAGGGAATAATGAGGCAAGAGCAGTTTTCTTTCAAACACATGAAATGAAATCAGCAAGTGTTCTTTCATGTGCTTTATCCTCTTTTATCATACTATGAAATTGAAGTCACTTCTGAAAATAAGAGTTACTATAGCACTCAGTAAAATGAATGGTTATTGACTAAATAAAATGAAATTTAAATATATTTATGAATCACAATTTTATACTTCTCCAACCCTCTAAAATTTGAAGAGCTAATAAACTACTCAGTTTTTTTTGTTTTTTTTTTACCAAAAATCATTTCAAAATCATTGTTTGAGTGTCTCTGAGAAGCAGAAATAATCTGTTATGTAAATTTGGGTATTTAGTACCTTATTCAAAGATGCTTCTGCATGTAGCTGACTAATTGAATGTTTCTGTGAAATGCTTGCATCTAGCCAGGTCTAAGTGCGTCACCTTCTAGACCAGGTCTAGCCCAGCCCAAGTGCATGACCTTCTGGTAAGCTTGCCAAAAGTGAGCATCTTAGACCCCTTTCTCTTGTAACTTCTGATACTTTCTGTTCACTGTGGGGACCAAGAATCGCATTTTAAGGAAATATCCCAGGTAATTCTGATGCAGGTAGGCTGAGAATCACATTTGGAAAAACAAGGAAGATGTTATATTATGTCTAGAGGTGTCTGTCTGATTCATTTTATTGTAGTCATCCACAGAAGAGGGTTTTGGAATTAAGGTAGTTGTAATGTGTATTCTTTACTTCCTCCTACATCCAGTTTATAAAAGCCTGCACATATTAGATTGAAGGTCCTAAGTTCTAACTCTGCTTCTTTTAGCTATTTAATTATGAACAGGTCATTTGACTAATTTATACCTTACTTTCTTGGTTAGTAACAATCAAAATTTGGATGTTCATCTTTAAGACTCCATGACTAAGATCCATTTTTTTTTTTAAGATAAGGACAGTTGGATAAATGCTTTCAATTAAAACTTGACTATGTGGTGGCCTAATTAATAATTGAGATATACGAAGATGTCTAGACTTGTTATCAGCCACACGTAAGGTTAGACTCTCAGATAAATCTTACATTTTGCTTATCTTTTCATATAAGGAACCTGAGTAACTACATAAGCTATATTAACACTGCAGTCAAAGTTTTGTTTGTTTGTTTTTTCCATCTAAAATCTGGAGTTTACATTTTTATGATCCTATACAAAAGAAATATAAGTGAAAAAGCTAGAGTTATTAGTGGAAAGTGACGTACAGGTACTCTAAAGCAGGATTTGCAGACTTTTTCTAAAGTATCAGCAGATATTTCCAGCATTTAGACCTCCTCGTCTGTCTTCTAACAACACAAAAAGTGGAAAAACAGTCTTAGCTGAGGGCCATACAAAAATTGGTTAGAGCGTGGCTTCTCTAACTTTATGTGCGTAGGCATCCCTGAGAGGGGGGTAGGGGTAGGTCTTGTTAAAATGCAGATTTTGATTGGATAGGTCTGGAGTTGGGCTGGGGGTCCTGTAGTTCCCAGATGCCTTTGGAGATCAAAGTCTTGGTTAAACAGTTTCAGGGTCCTTCCTGTAATGTACAGCCCCCTCTACTGGTCAGTTTTGAATCGCCAATGAGTTTAGGGGACAACTCCCGTCTTTTTGTTTTGTTTTGTTTTGTTTTGTTTTGTTTTAATGAAATAATGGGGTCATAACTCAGTAGTTCAGAGTACCTGGTAGTTTAGTGGTCCTCCCTCATTTTAAAGATCCAGATCTCTTCGCAAATTTGATGAAATCTGTGTTCCCCCTCACATCTCTCCTGTTCTTCCCACACAATTATGCCCATTTTTACACAATTCTGAAGAATTCATAACCTACCTAAAACTTATCCATCTCAAGGTCACTGCTATATTGTGTAATGTCTGGATTTTGGGACGTATAGAATTAATCCACTCACTTTTAATAGCATCTTAAAATTTAGATGTATCTCCATGTCTGTCTCTGTTTATATATCTGTATAGTGGCACATTTCAGCTTTATTTAATGCCTGCCCTATCGGCTATTGCTGCCCTGATAATTATATTTAAAACCAAGAATTATAAGTGAAGAAAATAACCTAGCTGTTGATATGAGTGAACATGAATTCTTACTCCTTATAATAAATTTATTCATAGTGCCTTACCCATGACTTTATTGAAATATGATTCATATGCTACACAATTCACCCATTTAATGTGTTCAATTCAATAGTGTTTTATTATTTTCATGAGTTGTACAACCATCACCATAAGCAATTTTAGAATATTTTCATCACCTGCTAAAGATACCCTAGACCCTTTCACGTCCGATCCCCATCCCCCACCCTCGATAATGACAAACCTACATTCTGTCTCTCTGAATTTTCCTCTTCTGGACATTTCATATAAATGGTATAAATATGCAGCCTTTTCTGATTAGCTTCTTCTATAATGTTTTCAAGCTTCATGCTGTAGTACATATAAGGACTTCGGTGTTTTTGTTTTTGTTTTTGTTTTGTTTTTTGTTTTTTTGGTTTTGTTTGTTTTTATTGCCGAGTAGTACTCCATTGTGTGGATGCACAACATGTATTCGTCTGTTCATCAGTTGATAGACATTTGCGTTCTTTCCCTTTTTTTTGTTATTATGAATAATGCTGTCACAAACACTGCACTACATTCAGGTACAAGTTTTTGTGTGGCTATACAGTTTCCTTTCTCTTGAGTATGTGTACGTAGCCATTGAATTGCTGGGTCATCTGTTTATTCCAAAACATGTCTAAGAAAATCCAGAATATTTTTCAAAGTGGTTGCACCTGCACCATTTTACATTCCCATCAGCAATGTTCGAGGCTCTAAAATTTTCCACATCCCTCTCCCCACAAAAATACTTGTTCTTTTACTTTTTTTTTTAGTATTGTCATTCTTCTGGGTGTGAAATGTATCTCACTGAGATTTTGATTTGCATTGCCCTAGTAACTAATGATGTCAAGAATCTTTTCTTGACTTACTGGCCATTTGTCTGGCTTTTTGCATAAATGTTTATTCAAATCCTTTGCTTATTTTAAAATTTGGTAATTTGTATTTTTATTGAGTTATGAGTTCCTTATATATTGTAGATCTAAAAGCCCTCAGACATATGACTTGCAAATTTTTTTTTTCTGATTCTGTGAATAGTGCTTTCATTCTTCTAATTTTTTTTTCTCAAGCATAAATATTTAAATCCAATGAACAAAAGTTATTTATTATTTCATTTGTTGTGTGTGCTTTTGGTGCCCAAGAGAGTCTTGCTTAAGTCAAGGTCATGAAAAATTTGCTCCTATAATTCTTCTAATCGATAGTTTTACCTCTTTTTTTAGATTGTAGATGTCCTTTTGAAGTTTTTATAACAGTGGGAATAAAATGATTAAAAGAATATCCAAATGAGACACACTAGAATAGGTTTACATATGTTGTAGTGATAAATGGGTGAAATTCTAGACATGCTGGACGCTAGATCTTATTGCTAAGCAGTTTAGATACTCTGCTGTTTTTCCTTTTATAAGTCAATTATTTTATATTCATTAATAAATATTAGTGTATTTCAGGTCCTCTGCAGGCCGTCTCTGGGCCAACTGCCTAATAAGGTGGGGAACTATTTGATAAAGTAAATAGCACTTTACTAACATGGATGATTGACTTGCTTAGTTTTAATAATAGAACAACTTTGACATAGGGGAGCTGTGGATAAATGCATGTGGGAAATTAGAGAAGAACTAGAAAGGTATCTAAACAAAATGATTATAGCCTATATGCCTGTTACATGAAAAGTGAGATTAAACTCTTGTTCCATTCTAGAATCAGATTCTGTGGCTCTGTGTCCAGACCATTATACCTGGGAATATGTTATTGATTTGCAAACTGTGATTAGCCATTCACATTTAAATGGTTTGAGATCTTTTTTTATTCATTTCTTTTAAAAATAAATCTTACTTTTTATGTTCTTTAAAGTCCTGATTTGCTTTAGGGACCCAGTTCTTTCAAAGTATAACTTTCTTTGTTGTGATGCACAGTGTGGTTACCTGTTCATATTTAAATGCTTTGGGTTTCTTTAGTACTTTAAAAAGAAAAAAATTCTGACCCGTGTATTGTAAATTACTCTTTGGCTTTAGGTACTCTGCACTTGGAATGTATTTAAGTTCCTTCTTGGATCTGATGAGATAACAAATGATATTCAACAACCTTTAAAATTAATCTTCCTCAGAAAAGAAAAGGTTCATTCACTATAATTAAATACCCTTTATTAAATTAAAAATGTGTATTTTTAATTAATAGTGAAAATAAAGTGGAATAACATTGAGGAGTAAATATTACTTCTATTTATTGAGCTGAAATGTGGTTCTACTAGATGACTGGTTGGAAAATGTTCAAGCTTGTATCTATTCTATCATTCTGTCCTCAGACATGGTTATTTCTCTCACCATCTCCTTTAGATTTATGTGCAGGAGCTGCTAAGACCCTTTCACAAATAACGACCTGTGACACCTCATAAACTAAAAATGTTCAAAATGACACATCATGCAGATTTTTCATCTTAAAATACCAACAGGTCCTTCCCTTCCTATTTTTTCTACCCTTTAATGGCTCCACTGTCATTGCACTGGAAAGGAAGTCATGGTGCCCATCACTCTTCCTTACTATATGGTGACATACCAAATTCTGTCAAGGGTTATTTTATGCTATGCCTTGTATCTTTCTCTTTTTTTCTACTTTCAGCATCATTTCTCAAAGTCAGGTTCTTTTTATTGTTCTCTGGAATAATTAAGTAACTTTGACCTGTCCTTTTGCCTCCATGGCTCTTTATCTTTTACACTGCACACCAAAAATACCTTTCTAATACACGGATAGTCATATCACTGCCCTCTCAAAATCTGTTAGCATATAGAATGAAGATCACAATCCTTTGCGTGGTGTTTAAAACCCATTTGTCCGGTTGTTTCTTCAATTTGAATTTCTTTTCCCTTTATTTGCATAGTTTTATTCTTTACCTCTCAACTTAAATGATGCCTTTTCAGGGGAGGCCTCATTACACTCTAGTTAGGGTTAATAGTTTTTTCTCCACTTTCTTCCTATAGTGCGTTTCTTGGACCTCCAAGCAACATTTATTTTACTTTAACATAATGATTTATGCTTGAATTCCTCAGTCAGATGTCCCTGGGTTCAAATCCTGCCTCAACTGTTTCTTTCCCGTACCTCTCTGGGCAATTAATGTTATTTCCTAACCTGCTTCCTCATCTGTTAAACTGAGTGAATATTTGTGCATAGTTCGTGGGTCTCTTTTTATGTGAAGTCTGATGACACAGTGCCAGTATGATACACACCACGTTGTGTATTCTGGGTACTTGCCCATTTGGCTTTGTTCCCCAGTAGATAGTACTTGTTTGAGGATGAACTAATCTTGCTCATTTTAGTACCCAAAAGACAATGTCATACTCTCTTTTACTTTTCCTTGCCGCAATTTATGGAACATTTAAACCTAACTCATTCAAATTAAACTATTAATTTATTGCTTTATTATCACATTCCACAAAGGAGTTGGGATGACTTAGGAGATGCATCAAGAACAAAAGTATGAAAAATGAAAAAAAAAATAGTAACAAGTGCATTTTGAATAATTGAAGAGTTTAATTTCACAATGTCAACCTAAGAGACAAAAGCTATAGATAAGAAAACATTTTTTTTTTAAGATTTTATTTATTTATTTATTTATTTGACAGAGAGAGAGAGAGAGAGAGAGATCACAAGTAAGCAAAGAGGCAGGCAGTGGGGGAAGGGGGGAGCAGGTTCCCCACTGAGCAGAGAACCTGATGCGGGGCTCAATCCCAGGACCCTGAGATCATGACCTGAGCCAAAGGCAGAGGCTTAACCCACGAAGCCACCTAGGCGCCCCAAGAAAAAAATTTTTTTTAAAAATATTTTATTTATTTATTTGAGAAAGAGAGAGCGCAAGAAGGGGGAGAACCAGAGGGAGAAGCAGACTCCATGCTGAGCAGGGATCCCAATGCGGGACTTTATCGTGGGACTTCAGGATCATGACCAGAGCCTAAGGCAGTTGCTAAACCAACTGAGCCACTCAGGTGCCCTAGATAAGAAAATGTTAACGCTTGTCCTCATTCTGTCCTGTTTTGTAGGATCTCGTCTTCGCCAGGAAGACTTCCCCCCGCGGATTGTGGAGCACCCTTCAGATGTCATTGTCTCTAAGGGAGAGCCCACCACTTTGAACTGTAAGGCAGAGGGCCGGCCAACGCCCACCATTGAGTGGTACAAGGATGGTGAGCGGGTGGAGACTGACAAGGATGATCCCCGGTCCCACAGGATGCTTCTGCCCAGCGGATCCTTATTTTTCTTGCGCATCGTACATGGGCGCAGAAGCAAACCCGATGAAGGAAGCTATGTCTGTGTTGCAAGGAACTATCTCGGTGAAGCAGTGAGTCGAAATGCATCTCTGGAAGTGGCATGTAAGTAAACATAATGAATCTCGTAAACAGCATGCACTTTTACTTTGATTTATTTTTAGCAAGGTTTGATTTGTCCCCATGGGTACTTAATACCTAAAGAAGAAAACAGCCAACGTGCCATGGATAATGTTACTTTGCCTTCTCTAAAGCAAAGCTGGTCAAAATAATGTCAAGCCATGGTGTTGCAATAAATTTATTTCTATTGAAGCAAGGTGGAAATTATATTTTTACGTTAAAGCAAATCGGTGATGTTGCTAAAATTTGAATTATTGATGAAAGATATAATCAAGTATTAAAGCCAGCTATGTTAAAATGAAAACTTAAATGTAACATGGGATCAATAATGAGCATAAATTCAGTATTGTACCTATCTTGGTTACCTATGTATATATAACTGTTACATATTGCACACACACACACACACACACACACATATATATATATATATTTCTAAGTCTAATTTTTATCAGACACCTTTAAAAAGAATATACTCCCTTGGTTATATTAACTCTTTTACTTCCAGTCTGAATTCAGGAATCATTACCATAGGCATGTGGGGAGAATATAGAAACAAGCAACTATGTTTAGTTATTTTTTTCTATCAATAAAACTCATCAAAAGAAGAGATCTAATTTTTGTGGGGACCAAATGGTCATACATGGAAGGGCCTTGCTCAGTCTTGGCAATCATCAATAGTTAAGGGCTTGCCCTGCCTTTGGGATTTAAAAAAATATATTTATTTGTTCATCAGATAGCCCAAATAGCACTAGTAAATCAAGGTATCAGTGCTTTGCATCTATTTGAACATTAACTTCAAAACTTCATCGTTTTTCAGAACAAATTAAAATATATGATGGATTTTTGGGGTGTCTTACAGATAAGGATTTGGTGTCATAATTTAAACAGTACCATAAATTTTTGATATTATTTACTCTGTGGAAAGATTTTATCTGGAATTGATCATTAATAAGATGGCAACAATTGGGCATAAAAAAAGCTCATACTTTTCAACTTTCTGGTTGTACCAGTAGGTCTTCATAGATAAGAAAATTGAGTTATTTCAAGATGCGTAGGTCTTATTTATATCGTTGGAAGCAGAGTGCTAAATAATAGCTCATTGTCTCATGTCGGTAATTCAACTTGGTACTTTGTACTCGCAGGCTACACGGTATCACACTACAATCACACAAATTATCAACCTTGTGTATATGTGTATTGTGATTCTCAGCGATTTATCGACTTTACATAGGAAATCATCTTTTCGTAAACAGTCAGACTGTTTCTTCTTCACCTGCTTCAGTGAAAGCTTTTGTTCTCAAGTGTCTGGTCTTTTGATTTATAGTTTGTACCAGGAAATCTAAAACTTAGTAATGCTTAAAATGTGTAAATCCAAAAGGAAAAGACTAGAAGAATCCTAAAACCCAAATTTGTTTTGTGAAGTCGTTTGAGAGAGGAGCATTAGAGCCTTAGCTAGCAATGCGATTTTGCTCAAGGCACCAGGTAATTTCATTTTTATAACTTAGTTCAAAAAAGCAGTCAAATTAAATGCAGTTTAGTGAGATTTGAAATACACACACAAAAGCTCAAGCATCAATATTCCTAACTCTTCTATTTTTATTCTGAAATATCTTATTCCTGGAAATTTTCAAACATACTGAAATATGTCAATGTCAAATTCCATTGATTTCCCCCCCCCACCAAATCCCTTTGTAGTAAATATAACAGGCATTATTCTCCCACTTTATAGATAATATGAAACCCATGATGGTTAAGTGATGAAGACTCAGGCTGTAAATTAATGGGGATTTGAAGACCAGATTCTGATTCTTCTAATTTTAGTTTTAGGGAATTGTGCCATATTAGGGAAATGAAATTCTAAATGAAATTTGGTCTAAAATTTCATCTAAAAATTAAAATTTTTAAATCAAAACTTTTTTTAAGTTTGTCTACTTTACTCAGCAACAGATATCTTATTTTTAATTCTCAACTAACTTTCCTTCTCAGTGTTGAAGTTTACCTAAAACTTCATTTTTACTGAAGTCATTTTATTGTTGGGCATCTATAAACACTTTTTTCCCCGAACCTTAGCTTTTTAAAAATTCTTCCCAGCATACATACATCTTGTATTTTTATTTAATCTGAAGATTGCTCTCTTTCCTAATTGCATCATTAATAATGAATCAAACTGTTTTAGGAGGAAAAATTTAAACCATGATTTTTTTCCTTGGTAATATGACAGTAGCACTTTTTATTTTTAAATCAATGAGCTTTGAGAAATGCTAAAAATACTTTTGACCTAGAGAGGAAAACAAGAAAGCTTCTAAATTGGATTTAGCTAGTGAATAAAATTCTTTCTTCTAATGCCGTGTCAACAGTTCATGCCGTTTGAGGCAACACAAGAGCCAATAATACCCATTTATATGCTGCTCATCTCTTTCACATTAGATCATCCATCATCTCTTTTCCCTTAAGTGTTTAATAAAATGTATTAATATGGAAACTTGGGGGGAAGCACTGTGCTTTTTCAGTATTATTTGTTACTAAAGTATATTTTTTTATAAAATGGTAGAAGAATAGCTATAGATTTGATCAATGTTTGGCTTTCATAATTTAGAACACTCAGCATAAATGCTCAGTCATGACATGTCACTGTTCATTCAGTAAAGGAAAGAATGGAAGTCTAGCCACGCTGTGTATTTGGAGAACTGTAGGTAGCTTGATATAAGGTAGGTGGGCAACATAAGTTGGAAAAGTAGATTTTTTTGTTGTTGTTGTTATGTAAAAGGAGCCTTTGAAAGAGAATTGAAGACCGGGTTAAGGGGATGATGTTTGAAGTAAGAGAGGAGTTAAGAAGCTGTCAAATGAAAAGAGTATATATTAGATTTTGAACTGAAACTAGCAGTGAAGATAGAAAGAAGGAAATAGTTTGAATCAGATTTAGAAATTATAAACTATATTGCTTTATGGTCAGTTTAGGGATTTAGGGGATAATGGATGATTCCCAGTGTTTGATTTTTTGTTTGTTTGTTTTTTGTTTCCCACTGAGTGACTAGGTATATAGTGCTACCCCCATAGGGATGGCAGTTCTAAAAGAAATAACTGTAATAGGAACAGGAGAGTGAAGTCAGCTTTGGCTGTGTTATTTAACATGCCGGTGAGGCATCAAGGTAAAACTATCTCATGTTGCATTAAAAAGGGAACTTCTAGAACTGAGGAAAAAGGTCTTTACCACATGGAGAATTAAGTGGTGGAAGTCGATAAAGTAAATATGATTGCCCAGGCAGGCTGAGTGCCAGGAATGGTTAATAAGGGCTGAGATCACTCTTATTTCTTGGAACCCCCATATTTAATGGTGGGCAAAGGTAAGAAGTACTGGTTAAGGAGGGTCTGAGGAGGTATCAGAGTGATGCACCATGGTGAGGGAAGTGACATGAAGCACAAGGAAACAATTTTAAGAAAGAAAAAGTGTTTTGTGATGCAAATGCCACATTTTGGTTAAATAAAAAGGACTCCATGGACTCTAGGAGTGGAAAGAGAACATGGCAGCTGAAGAAGGAGTAAGTGGTGGGATTAGAGTGGCAAATGCTGCCCCTCTCCCAAGAATCTAGCCCTGAATGGAGTGTGAGGGAACTAGAGCAAGCTCCCAGGTCTCGGCACTATTGCCTCTTGGGGTTGTTGTGGGCTGTGCTCTGCGTTGTAGGATGTTTAGCCGCATCTCTGGCCTTTGCCCAGGAGCTGCCAAAAAGAGCCCCCCCACAACCCCAGCTGTGATAACTAAAAATATCTCTGGACACTGACAAATGTCCCCTGGGGGGGGTCAAAATCAATTGAGAATTACTGATCTCTGGTATTTAGGGGATTAAGTGTATGGATAAGTAGCAAATAAACTTGTTACAACTTTTATTGTGAAATATGATTATTGATGAAAAATATGGAGATTTTTGGACTCTCCTTGTTTCACCTTGGTTTTCATTTTTAATTTCAAAAGGCTTGGTTTCTGCTGTCAGATGAAATGTGCAATTGTATCGGTAACTGCCCGTCTTGACAGGTTGTATAGAAAAAAGCCTGTTCTTTACCATACTGTACACGTTCTCTTTTCTGTTTTCCTTTAATAAAAACTTCAGTTTTATGTAACAGAATAATATAGGAGAGGGAAAAAAATATTCAAGAGCAACCTTTGTTGTGGAGTGTTGAATCCTTTATCTCATATTTGCTTTCTTCCTCTTGGTTTGAAAAAAAAACCACAAAAAAACAAAAAACCAAGTCATCCAGAAAGTACTTTTCAGATCACTGGAACTCAAGAAAGGTCTTTAGGTGAAAGCAGTTTTCACCTGTTTTGAAAGCAGAACTGCAGGGTCCCCAGCAAACACCTGGCACCGAAGAAGTTAATAAGCAGTTTTCCGATGAGACCACCAAGAGAGCAGAGGCGTAGCTGGTGCAGATAGGGTTTCAGCTGGAACACCAGTTCTCCCTGTGTTTGGAACAGAAGGAGCACAAGGGTCCTTCCACGTTTTGTGGCTGCCTGTGATACAGCCTGAGTCAGTGGCAGCCCCTAGAGATAGCAGCTGTAGCCCCAGGTGGTAAATATATGACAGCAGCTTGATCTATCGACCAGGGTAAGAGGGGGTTCTGGCCTAAATGAAAATTCATGAAAAATTGATGAAGTCCCCAGATTATGTTTTCTGTTTCCTTTTCGCAGCACTCTACCAGTGTGGAGAGGGGAGATTAAATGAGGTGCTGAACGCTTTAGTGGCAAGGAGGTTGTGGTTCAAAGGTCAGGGGTCACAGAGAAACCGATCTATTTTTTTTTTTTCTTTCCTTCTAAAGCAAAACACAAAAACTTTTCAGATGAGCTGTGATTTAATTGTGCTTTGATAAAAATAAAATGGCAAGATATTTAAAAAGTGGTCTACAAAGCAACTACAAAAGAGAGGACAGATGTGATTCATAATGTAATTGAGGAACTAGAAATAGATTGAATTCCATGACTGTGAGGTGATTTTTTTTTTCTTTTCTCTCTTTTCTTTCTTTCTTTTTTCTTTCTCTTTCTTTCTCTCTTTCTCTTTGTTTCTTTCTCTCTTTCTTTCTTTCTATCAAGACTCATGCTACAAGAAAGTCATTTAGAGAAGAAAAAGATCTTGCATTATTTATAGGTCACAGATTGCTAGAATAGCAAAGCTATGGAACACTCTACAAACATAATGATCCTGTTTGCTTTAAATCCAAAATGAAATTGATGTTTTATCTGTACAAGGAGGAGAGGTTACAGAAGTAGACTGACTTTAGTAATAGAGGTCACAGGTGGCATTAAAAATGAACACGAGGTAAATTGTTTCCCTGATATTTCCAAGTTAATAAATATGTGACTTTTATCCTTTTTATTTTGGCTGTAAATGAATGTTATCTAGGCAAATTACCTTTATACTCCATAAAGGCACAAAATAAATTTCAAAAAAGGCTAAATCATGGAGAATTTTTGTAAAAAATTTGCTTTATTGAGATACAAATCACTTACCATACAATTTACCATTGAAAGTGTACAATTCATTGTATTTTAGTATATTCACGGAGTTGTCCAACTCACACCACGATTTATTTTAGAACATTTTCATCCCTCCTAAAGGAAACTCTATACCCATTAGCAGTCAATCCCCATTCCTCTCAAACCCTCCTGCCTCAGCTTTGAGCAAACATTTAATCTACTTTCCATCTCTATACATTTGCCTAGTCTGGACATGTCATATAAATGGAATCATACAGTGTATGTTCTTTGACATTAGCTTCTTTTCCTTAGTATAATGTTTTCAAAGCTCATCCTTGTTGAAACATGTATCTGTACTTCATTTCTTTATAGTGCTGAATAATATTCTATAGAATGGATATACCACATTTTATCTATCCTCTTTTGATGTATATTTGGATTATCTCCACTTTTTGTTATGAATAATGCTTCTATGAACATTCCGGGGCAAATTTTTGTATAGACATATAGTGTCATTTGGGCGTTCTCTTGGGTATATACCTAGGGATAGAATTGCTGAGTCATATGGTTGATAGTCTGTTTAACTTATATTAACTTTGAAGTCACCACACCATGAATTTCCTAAAACAAACATACAAACAAACCTATCCATTTAGATACCTAAGAGACAGTGAGTCAATCTGGAACTGATATTCATAGATTTTGACCATAAAGAATGTAGATGCAACTGATTTTTTCATGATTCTTCTATTTGCCTTTCTACACATTTCAAATGAGAATTCAGAGACTTTTTTTTGGTAGGGTGGGAAGGATTAGCAATTGAAAAATGTTCATAGTCCAAGATACTTGGGCCAAATTATGGGGTGAATTGTGTTCCCCCAGATTTATATTCTGAAGCCCTAACCCTCGGTTCCTCCATATGTGACTATATTTGGAGGTAGAACTTTTAGAGTGGTAAGATAAAATGCAGCCATTGGGGTGGATCCTAATTCAAGTGTTCTTATAAGGAGAGGACATTTGGACATGTAGAGAGACACTGGGGATGCGAAACGCAGAGGAAATAGCTTGAGAGAACACAGTGAAAAGGGGCTGTCTGTAAGCCAAGGAGGGAGACCTCAGAAGAAACTGAGCCCTACAACACCTTGACCTCACACATCTATGCCTCCAGAACTGCGAGAAAATAAATTTCTCTTGATTAAACCACCCTGTCTTATAGCAGCCCTAGCAAATTAATGTAGGTCATGAATCTTAAAACAAGAGTAACCCTCCCTGACTAAAAAAATGGGGGGAGGCACCTGGGTACCTCAGTTGTTGAAGATGCTGCCTTCAGCTCAGGTCCTGTTCTCAAGGTCTTGGGATCGAGTCCCACATCAGGCTCTCTGCTTGGTGGGAAACCTGCTTCTCCATCTTCCTCTGCCTCTCTCCCTTGCTTGTGTTCTCTCTCTCTCTCAAATAAATAAATAGAATCTTAAAGTAAAAAAGAAAAAAAAGCAAGAGGAACCCCTACTAACATAGTATTTAAAAGAAATTAACGATGAGAATCAAATATTGTTTGCATTCTGTAGATTTTGTTCTACAGTGTTGGTCTGAGGCTATTTTAAAAGAAATCTGTAAACTCAATTGAATGTATTATAAGCCAGAATGTATAGGCATCAAGGAATTAATCTAAAATATCTTTAACTAGGGGCGTCTGGCTGACCCAGTCAGTAGACTGTGTAACTCTTGATCTTTAGCTTGTAAATTCAAGCCCCACGTCAGGTATTTGGGTATAGAGATTACTTAAAAAAAAAAAAAAAAAAGGATGCACACACACACACACACACACATGCACACACATGCACACACACACACACACATCTTTAAGCAGACATAAAAGATGAAGCAAACATTTGGTATTAGAAAACAGATGATTGTAGAAGGGTGAGTGTATGTACATGCATATGTATATCTGTATTGTTGGGCTGTTCTGCGTGTGTACCTTTTAATTTTGTGAAATTCCATCAAATTCTTTCAAATACAGATCTCTTCCTTAATCTTCACAAGTGAAAGTGTGAAATTGCTCCTCTTGGGGAACATGTTTGCATTTATGATCTATTTAAATATGTATAATGCTCTATTTTGATATCAGGTTTCTGTTGATTGAATTGACTGCATGCAACGCTTCTTACTACAAGTCTCAAGTTGCTTTTCACTCAAATTAGCCTGAGTTAACTCTGACTCCAGGGAAAGTACATAAAAGAAGGGAAAATCGTGATGTCCTCTGCTTTATTCAAGAGATTATTTCTGAAAACAGTATTGTCCTGAGCTCTGCAAACATATAAATCCTATGCATGGAGTGACAGCTAAAACTATTCATGGTGATGGTAAGGTGGGTCAAGACAGAACATGCTGTGGTTGGTGCTTGTTTTCAACCCCAGAAACTTCCTTTAGATACAGTTAAGAAAAGGAATCTTCAAGGTTTGGGAGGGTTTTGCACCTATAAGCCTTCAGTTTATTTGAAAATGATTGGTGTGTAAATATAAGTTAATTTTAATAAAAATGCATACAGGAGGACATTATACTTAGAAAATGTAATTTGGGCTGCAAGTTGTATACAAGTAAGTATACAAGTAAGTAAGTAAGTACTTGACTACTTACTTGTATACTTTCCTCTAAAGATCTGTGTTTCAGCAGAACAGCGGGTCTCCAATTTTCTTCTTTAGATTGAATTCGTTTCTGATAAGTATAATACACATCTTTCTATTCTGAAGCAGCCCCCACAAGATTTTTATAATTCTATAAAGGAGATCACCCTTTTTCATGCATGAGTCGGTATCTATGGTGAGCTATTTATAGGAGTAGAGAAGTAAAAACAGTAGGTGAAATTTTGTTCAACTCTGTAGATTTCTTTTTGCATAAAAATTTGTAGCAGTTTGTGGTTTAACTGCTAAAGGGTGAGATTCAATCGTAAATTGACATATTCTTTTACTCTGTATCATTGGAATTGGTTTTTTTCCCCTTAGAAGATTTTCAAAAGCAAAAACAACATTCCCAGTCACCATTTAAAAAAAAAAAAAAAAAGGAGATATTTATACATTTTTGTCAATTGAGTGTATGTTTCACAAGAAATAATTTGGGTTCCTGCTTGGGGTGATTTCTATGAACTCTAAAATTCCCTAGCACCACCTGGGGCTGCTCAGACATCGGTAAGTTGGTATTCCTGTGCCTGGGTAGAAATGAAGCAAGGACTGTAAGGGAGGCAGGCGCTTTGATGTTGTGACAGATATGTAGGTCCAGATCTGGGGTGAATCCCAACAGGGTTTTTTTTTTTTTTTTTTTGGTATGTTTATTTTTCTTTGGCAGATAATCTATCATTTGTAGGCACTCATTCCCTGATTAATCCAAGCCTGTTATATAATTGATCCTCAAAAGGCCAAGCAAGGTTGTCAGCTGGATTGCTGGTTCTAAAATCTGATTGGCTGTTTGTCATTGGCCCATTGAGTCCTATTGCAAATAGAGGTTTGGGAATTAAGCTTACATTAACATCTGAGAAGGAGCTCTTTTTTTTTTTTTTTTTAATCATCTGTACTTTTTCCCCCCCCTGATAATCAGGCCTTTTTCAGGTATAGAAGTACTTCCTGGGGGTGCCTGGGTGGCTCAGTGGGTTAAAGCCTCTGCCTTTGGCTCAGGTCATGACCTCAGGGTCCTGGGATTGCCCTCCACCCCCAATCAGGCTCCCTGCTCAGCGGGAAGTCTGCTTTTCCCTCTCCCACTCCCCCAGCTTGTGTTCCCTCTCTCACTGTCTCTCTTTCTCTCTCTGTCAAATAAATAAATAAAATCTTAAAAAAAAAAACAAGAAGATAAGGGCCTTGAGATAGAACAGACCATGGGAGGTAGGAGTGGCACCAAATGCTTTTGGGTGAATATGAATGCAAATGGCCTTAGGAAACTGCAGAGAAGAATAAAAGCAAAACCCTGAGGCTGTGCTGGACTACTTTGGAGAAAATGAATATATGTTGATTTGAAGAATGTATGCAGGGGAGTAGAGGGAGATAATTTAAATAGGGAAGTGGAGACTGGTAATGTTTCCAACTGAGGAGTTTACTGTTCTCCTCAAAGAGCTAAGGGAGCTCTTTAGTGTTTTTGATTGAGGAGTGTTACTTGGAAGTGGGGTGTGAAGATTTGTTAAACACAGCGTACACTAGGTGGGAGCACTGGGGAGGCTGGCTGGGGAGATCTTGGCAAGTTAAGGTACAATAGGACGAGGGTTGAGATAAGCTGATGCGTTAAGTTGATATTAGAAAGAGGAGAGATAGCATTCTGAAAGAGAATTGATGAAAATTTAAGCCATGATTTGTGGTTCGAGGAACAATATAAATTCAGTTTGCTCTATTTCCCTACAGTACTTTCCAACTCTCAGGTACCCAGCTAGGTATTTGAGGGTATGGACACTTAGAAAAGAGTTATTATTTAACGTGTATAAAGTTTCACTGTTGTAAGATGAAAATGCCCTGGAGATTCATTACACAAGGATGTGAATTTACTGAACACTGCTGAACTGTACACTTACAAATGGTTAAGATGCTATATTTTATGTCATTTTTTTAAGCACCTCAGTTAAAAACCACACAAAAAAATTAAAAAAATAAAAAACACACCAAAAAGGCAGAACAAGGCAAGACACATGCTGCCATAGTGTGTTAATATGTTAACACAAAATGTGTGAGTCCTTGGGCTGACATTCTGAGGGGATTCAGAGAAAGAAGTTGATTCTGCCAAGAGGATTATGGAAGGAGTGGAATGATTTCACTGCTGCTTACTAAATGCCAGGCTTCTTTTTTAAATGTTTTATACTTATGATTTATTCAGTTCTCAGACTAACCCTGTTATTTGCTCCCTGCTATATCTGAGGCCCAAAGAACTCACTTGTAGTTGCTTAGACAGCAATAAGAGTCAGGATTCGAACTCAGGCAACCTTCCTCTAGAGTCTGCTTTGCTAACAACTAAGGTAAGAGTCCTCATTGAGTCGTTTAAACGAATAAAGTCATTTGGCACATAGAGGAAATCATTAGCATTTGTTTGAGTGGATTCACTCCGGATGATCTGATCTACACATACAAGGAGGGTGCTGGACTAGATGAAGCCTAATGCTTTGTTTTGGTGTTAAAATTCTGTGAATCATGGGATATTAAAGAAAAGAAACAACAGGAAGGGTGAGCTTTTCTTTCTTTTTTATTTAGTTATATATTGACATTTGAGAGCTCATTAGTTTATTCAAGTAATTTGATTTTCTCTGTACAGTTCCTAGTTGTCAAATATTAGTATCAAGAAAATCCATCATGTTCACGTTTTATTGACATGTTTGCAGGCCAAAGCAGCTTGGAGATTAAGAATTCAATTCGCAAGATGAGCCATCTATCACTTAATATCTAAAGATAACTTGACTAAGTGTATAGAAAATGGGGCATGATAATAGCAATGATGCCTTTATACTATTTTCTAGAGTTCTTGAGAGTTACTAACACAATCATATGCACTTATTTCATGGTATATGTACTTGTAGACGTTTGCGGACTTTGAGAGTTTCCAAGTTCAGTACGTAGTAGCATTAACATGCGTCAGTTTTGGCTTTCAAATAACTATTTGTTTTTAAAATGAGTTAAAAGAGGAAAGATGGTCTTTCCAAAAAGTGATATTGGAGCAATTGGATATCTATAGGCAAAAAAAAAAAAAAAAAAAAGAGAAAGACCCTTAAACCACACCCATTATAAAAGAATGAATTAAAAATGGATCATAGATTTAAACATAAAGTGTAAACCTAGAAAACCTTTAAAAGGTAAGATAAACCCTTTGGTGTCTAGAGCTTGGTGAAGAGTTCTTAAAACATGATACCATAACATAGACCAAAAAAATAAATGTGACTTCATTAAAATGAGAAACATTTATTCTCTGAAAGATCCTGTTAAGAGGATAAAGAGATAAGTAATATACTGGGGGGGGCATGTTTATAAGTAACATATATCCTAACATATATCTGACAAAAGACTCATATATAGAATGTGTAAAGGTCTCTTAAAACTCAACATTAACTCAAACAATCCAGTTAGAAAATGGGCATGAGACATGAAGAGACATTTCACCAAAAAGGCTCTCTGGATGGCAAATCAGCCCATAAAAAAGATGTTAAATGTCACTAACCTCAGGAGATGCATGTTAAGAGTGGAATGAGATACCACCGTATACCTTTAGCCAAAATAACATAAATAAATAAATAAATAAATAATAAAATAGAGTAAAAATAAATAAAATAGTGACATTACCTAACTCTGGTGAGACTGCAGAGAAACTGGATCTCTCATATATTGTTGATGAGAATGTAGAACTGTATAGTCACTCTGGAAAGTAAGTTGAAAGTTGCTTAAAACATTAACTATATGCTTCCTATACAGTTGGACTCCTGGGCACTTATCTAAGAGAAATGAAAACATATCTGCACCAAAACCCATACACAGTTTTTAATGGCCAATTTATTTGTAATGGCAAAAAATGGGAACAACTAGAATGTCCCTCAATAAGTAAATAGTTCAACAAAGCATGCTGTATCCATACCACAGAATATGACTTAGCAATAAAAAAGAATGAACGGGGCAGTATGCTCAGTAAAGAAGGCCATTTTAAAAGGTCATATACTATATGATTTCACTCATATAACCTTTTTGAAATGACAAAATTATAGTGATAGAAAAGAGATTAGGGGTTGTTGAGAGTAAGGGATAGAGGCATGGGTATGACCATAACAGGAGAACAAGGGGGTGATCTTTGTGTTGATGAAATAGTTATGTATCTTCATAGTGATGGTGGTTACACAAAGGCATATGTGTGACAAAATTATATAGAACCACTTACACATGCATTGTACCAATGTCAAATGCCTAGTCTTGGTATTGAACTGTTATTATATAAGATGTAACTATTGAAGGTGAAACCAGGTGAAGGGTACACAGGACCTCTGTACTTTCTTTACAAGTTTCATCTCAAAATAAGAAGTTTAAATAAAGGAACTTTATCCTTAAGATACATTCTAATGTACGATGCATTCTAATGTATGATGCATTCTAATGTATCTTAGGGATACATTAAAATATGAATAAGAAATATCTTATTAGGAAATGATTTGTTTGTTTGTTTTGGAGAGGGAGGTCGGTAGGAGCAGTGAGAAAGAGAGAATCCCAAGCAGGTTACATGCCCAGCTTGATTGCACAACCCTGAGATCATGACCTAAGCCAAAATCAAGAGTCAGATACTTAACCGACTGTGCCACCCAGGCCCCTGAATCATTTATTTTGTAACTTTTACATTTTTAAATGTTTTGCTTAAATATTGATGATTTCATATTTTTGTGAATTGTCCATGATCTATTTAAAACTCTTAATAAGACTTATTTCAAATTCGTTGTTTGAAATCATAAATTCAACATGTGGTCCGTTCTATATACAGTTCTGTGAATTTTCCTTCTGTTTTTGATTTTTGCTCCATCATGGTTTTTGAGTCTAACGCTAGGCATTTTTTAAGGGGAAGCAGAGGTTAATGTAAAAGGCTTGTGGTTGTTCATGAGAATCAAGAGTCCCTAATGTATGCTAATGAATGGGGTCCGTTATCTAACTGCTGAAAGTCTCTTGCATTAAGAGTTGAGATTAAGAAATGTAATCCAGCTTGAGTCTTTGCTGCTAAAACTGTGGGTGGAATATTGTAAGTAGTTCTGAGTGTCAGCTTAAATTCACCATGAAATGAGGAGTACCTTAGAAGAAAAAGATCAAATCCCAAATAGGAAGAGTCGAAGGAATTGGGATTATTGAACCAGGAGCAATGAAGACACTGGTAGGTCTGGTAGTTCTCACCAAGCACATCAAGAACTGTCAAGACCAAGAAAGAATATACTTGTTCTGTTGACCTTTGAGGAAAGAAAAGGACAAGTAGATGGAAGTTGCAGATTTTGCCTTAGCATGCTGGACAGTTATTATTGTGTATGACTTCTTTCTTGGGATCTTAAGGAATTACAGGCAAACCAAAACCAGTGTGATAATGCAGTCAGATGAGAACCTTAAAAGTTATGTAGAACCCTATATTTTGGTATGGCTTTGCTTTATGTTTTTCCTCAAAGGAAAACTCAGCCTCCACAATAATGAAACAAAGTAACTAAACAGTACTGGTGACCTATTCAGTTGCAAAATAATCCTCATCACTTTCCTATTCACCAGGAATTCCATAAAGTAGAAATAATTCCCTTAAATTTTGTATTATCATGTTTCATGAAAAGTCCTTGGAAAAATCCCATTTGTGCATACGTCTTACACATCCTATTTTGAAATCCTCTGAGATTATAAGCAATTAAATTAATTGCATTTTGTAGCCCAACCCCTCATTTATAACATATAATTCCCCAGGATCCACATGTCCAAATTCAAGAGCAGCTTGATAGAAAGGCTGATTTATTTTTGTTTTCTTCCTGGATCTGCTTTGAATATTCTTAAAAGAAGGGGGGAAATGCTGTCTTTAATATTCATATAGGATTTTCTTTTAAAAGCAGCTTCTCTCAAAAGCCTGTTGTTAAACAGGACTACCTAGAAAAGGGTCAACTTGTAAAACCCTTCCTAAGTACTTGTGTGGTTCTTTAGGATTGATGGATAAGCTGATAGAATCTAATCTTCAAATGTGTATGTCATTATTAGAGATGTAAGAATCTCAATTTACTTTGTCTTTTTCTATTCTGTCACATCATAAGGAAAAGCTTTACTAATGAAGTACCCAATGGTAATAACCCATTATATTCTAGAATCTCTCTTTATATCAGATGACATGCAAATGAACTGTTCTATTTCTGTGGAGAAAGAGAGACAAGGAGTGGTCTAGTTAATCATACTTGAGGGCTGCCATAGTTGTCTTCTGGGAAATATTATCATTATTCATTCTTATTTAAGGGTCCTTATCCTGTGCATAAGAAAATCTCCCATTCATTCCATTTGGGTTTGATGTTAATTACAGGGGCATTAATGGAAGCTTTTTCATAAGAAATGAATGTGGGATTAAATCAGAAAAAAAAAAAAAAAAAGAAGCAAACTTCGGGTGAATCAGGTCATCATAAAACTGTGCATTTAGAATCTGGCAGGTTGGAGGAACTGTAGAGATCATCGGTCTTGTTCAGAAGTAGAAACTGAGGCCCTGAGAAATGAACTGAGTTAATCAGAGCTCCTAGCTGATGAGAGGCAGGCTTGAAATGACAAATAGGGGAGCCAGTTTCATGAGACAGCAATGTAGGGAAAAGGTAATTCTTGGAATTTCTTTTCCCAGAAAGCACTAGATTCGGGCTCTTTTAACTCGGGCCATGATTTTTGGCAAACCTTTTAATCTCTCTGGGTCTGTTTTCTTGAATTTAAGGTTAGGGGATTGGACTAGATCATTTACCCTCCAGCAAAGAGAAATCAAACTAAGCTAGTATAAAGGGTCATGTATGATTACTGAACTAAGTTTATTGGAAAAAAAAATATTTCTAACTTTTCATTTACATTTGGCTTTTAAGAAACTCAGAGAAACCAATCTTGGATATCAAGTAAGTTTAGCAGTAATCTTTAACTGGCTTGTCCCCAGTCTGTGCAAAGACTTTCTTCTTAACCCAGATAATATTTTTTCTTTTTAACCATTTCTTCATGTGGATTCTGGTTGATAACAAGTAATTGATAATATTGCTGGTAAATGAGGTTTCTCCTTAATCTTCTGTGTCTTTTAAGGAATTAACTGATCATGTATCCACATCTACACAATCCCTATTCACCTTGTCACTATGTAATTAAGTCATTTTTCTTTTTCAATCAAGCATTCAGGTCTAAGGTAATTGGTGCTTTATGAAAAATTATTTACATTCTGGAGCAGTATTTCTGGTCTCTTTAAGCTTAATGCAAATAAACAAATATAAATTTCTACAGAAATTGGATCTTGTTTTGTTTCTCTAAGAAGGAAATGAAGCAATTTTTTTTTACTTATGTATTTCACGTATACTTAGTGTATAAAGTATTTTATTAAATAAAATGCCTTTGCTATTTACCACAATATTTTCACCTACATATTATAAATAAATACATATACATATACCTATACATATATTAGACCAATATTACATTTCTCTTCTCTTTGGACCCATATTATCTGAATTACTATAAAGATTTTTCTACTGTGCGTGTCTGATGTCTGTTTGGTTGTTTTCTTTATTTTGTATTTAACTTTTATGTGTTCTTGTAGTTATATGTACTACGTTCTTATTTTAGAAATGCTAGAAACTATAAAAGAGTTGAAAAAAAGATCACTGTCAGAAATAAGCATCATTATTTCCACCATATTTTTATTTATTTGTCAACAATATCACTGTAATAAGAGTCTGTGAAATGGATTCAATTTTGTGTAATACTTCAATAAAATAAAAGATAGAAGTACTATACATATAAATAAATAGCGCTATAACTTGGTTATTTTGGATAAGATGTAACATAATTTTAGTTTTTATTTCTTTGAAGAATTAGAAATTTGGATGTCCCATAATAATGGCTTGCACATGTCCTCGGGAAATAGAATAACTAAATTGCAAACATGCTTACTAAGTCCTTCCAAATTCTAACATTGTGGTTTCTTGAATGTTTTCATGTAATGGTCTTCCTGCCAACTATATATTGTTATATATTATATACTTTGTTCTTGTTATATACTTGTTGTTGTTGTTATTGTTATAACAACAATATTTGGGAAAACATATTGTTATATTGTTATATACTTGTTGTTATATACTAAGAACAATAACAATTATTATTGTTATATACTTACAGAGATATATATAATATCTCTGTAAAATAAATTAAAATCATTAATTTTTCTGTCACCAAAAAAGGTTGCTTTTCAGCATTCTAATGACGGTGATACCTTTGTGAATACTAGCTCTTCCTCTATCCTTTTATAACAGCTAACATAAATGATAGGCCAAATTTTACATGGTAAAAAATCAGCACAGTAATTGTTAATTCATGGGGTAACTAGATTTTGATGGCCTCGTTTACAACTTTTGTCTATTTTTTTTTTGCTTGAGAGTTTGTAGGTGGTTTATTCTTCATTTTTCTTTTTAAACTTTATTCATTGATTTCTTTTTTTAAATGTTTTAAAGATTTTATTTTACATACAGTGTTATATTAGTTTTACGTATTCCGTATAATGACTTAACAATGTATTCATTTCTTCAAGCTATTTTAACAAGTGGGTACAGTTGCCTCTAGAAGGCAAATTTCAAATAGGTTTCTTTTTATATGTGATGTCCATTCTCAGAAAAATCAGTTCATTTCATCCAACTGGTTTTCCCTTACCTATCTAGAGTCCTCAGTTGGAGTGACCTTTGGAGTGACTGGTGTCTTGAGTGATGTAGTTAATGAGATCTAGCGACATCATGACCCTGACCCCTTCATGGCCCTGGCTCCTCTCATCCATCTTCTTAACCCCACAGGCTGAGTCAGTGTGTAGAATCAGGATTAAACAAGTGTGAATAAACAAGTTCAAGAGCTTCCTGTCAGGACTGCCAGCTCATGGCAGTGGCAAAGTAAGACATAGAGAACTTACTACGGAGAATGCTCTTTTGTGCACCTCCACCAGTCTGCCTGTGAGATCCTACTGTTCCTGGTCAGCGCAGTGCATCTAATCTCCGTTTGCTCCATTCCTGGACAGTGATGGCAGTTGGCCTTTATAATCACATAGCTGTTGGCACATTCAATGAAAGGACGGCTGATCTATCACTTACCCAATGTCACACGTTAGGAAAGCTTTTATCTCATTAACTATGATTAATGTTTGTGTGTAATGGGCTTGTCATGTAACTGTTCATATTCAGCAGTTTTGAATCCCTTAGCTTACTTGGGTGGTGAAGGGCATTTCTCTTTTTGGAGGAGAGCTTTATCTTCAAGACTGAGTGGGCTTGTTCTCAAATCCCGATTGCCACATGGCAAAAAATAACCCTGGGATCAGCTCCTCTTGACTCTTCAGCCACTGTTAGTGTTTCAGTATTATTACCTGTCACTGAACTTGGGATGTCTTTATATACCGCAGTCTAATTGAAAAATATGAACAGATTGGCTTATATAGAAAAAAAAAAAGAAATAGCAGAACTTTAAGGAAACATTTGTCTCTTCTTTCTTAGCTCAAAAGTTGCTTTCCTAGTATGATTTCCTAAGTGTGTTTTCCCAAAGTGAGATGAAAGGGGTAGAGGTAAGGGATGCAGTTACTTTTTTGCCTATGGCTGTGGTTCTTGCTTTATCTGCTCTAGATTTGACAAGTCCTTCCCCTTAGCCCAGGGCACCATTTGATAAGTTGACCAGTCAGTGATTAAACATATTTATTTAGTTCAATGGGTCAGAGCTGTTGCGACAGATAGAAAATTACTGACGGATTATCAATTTCAGCACCTCTGACATCTGGCCTCCATGTAGTCCATCATCTGAAGACTCATAACGCATTTGCTTGGACAATAACATGCTCAGCTACCTGTGTGATCACAGAGCTGGATATTGGAAATGTTTCGTTTGGAATTAATAAGACTGAAGGCACAGGAGTTAGAAGACTTCTGCTCTGACACTTGAAAACTTAAAAGCACCAGTGGTTTACACCATTTATAGCCAGAATGAGAACTGACTTGTACTTTAATTATGCTCTGCTGAGTTAGGTGATGTTTTTATTTCTTTCTTTAACATGTGTATTGTGGAATTGATGAAATAGGTATTTGGAAATATTTTGGAAACAATACTACATATAAAAAGATCACTTGTGTCAAAATACTCTATTTAATGAATTAAAATAACAGTCTTAAGTTTGGGGTCTACTGAAGTTATAGGATTACCAAAATAAAACAACTCAAATACCCACTATTCAAATTCTTTCAAAAAGGATTTGTAGGGGCACCTGGGTGGCTCAGTTGTTAAGCATCTGTCATTGGCTCAGGTCATGATCCAAGGATCCCCATCGGGTTCCCTGCTTGGTTGGGAGTCTGCTTCTCCCTCTCCCACTCCCCCTGCTTGTGTTCCCTCTCTCACTCTCTTTCTCCGTCAAATAAATAAATAAAATCTTTTTTAAAAAAGGATTTGTAAAAACCTTTCTTCTATTTATTGTTACTGTTGAGTAGTTCTTTTATCCCAAATGAATTCTAATAATAAAGAATAAGAATCCTGTAGCAAGTGCTAATCGAACATGGAGATATATTCTAGTCCTCTGTCCACCTCGTTAAAATTTATTCGAATGCAATCTTCTTTACATTCCTATTTCAAACTTCCACATAAAATTTAAGAGTCATTTTGTGACTAGTTATTTAAACAAATATGATTCGGGTTAGGAGTTTGTTTTACTGTATGCTCAGACCTTAAAATCTGGCTGCACTTGCTGAGAAATGAATGGGTCACAACAGATATTAAGCTTTAACTTTTATTTAGGCTCTACTCTCCTTTATTAGTGTTTCATGTGACTCTTCCTCTATCTTTATGTTCCATGTGTCTAATGGCCTATGTGATGACAGTGCTACATTGACTATTTATGTGTGCTGTCATAAAAATATTTGTGAAGCTCAAAATGATTCTAAGTCTTTAAATAGCTTACTTTCACACATTTTCTTGAATTTTCAAGCTGACAAGAACTTAGAAATATTATCTTTGCTCACAAAATAAAGATTGAGTTTACTGACAGTATAGTTTATATTTATTCACTAAATCCACACCTGAGCTATTTGCCATAAAATTGACAGGCCCTTGTAGAATGTCTTTTTTTTTTTAATTTTCTTCTTTTTTTAAAGTTATTTATCCATTTGAGAGAGAACGAGTAGCGGGGGAGGGGGTGTGCAGAGGGAGAGAGAGAGAGAACCCCTGAGCAGACTTCTCATTGAGTGTGCAGCCCACCAACATGGGACTCAAATCCAGGACCTTGAGATCATGACCTAAGCTGGAATCAAGACTCAGATGCTCAACCAACTGAGCCACCCAGGTACCGGTGAATTTATAAAAATAAATCATTTTTATGATATGAGACAACTTGGCAGTATTATAAGCCATATGGTCATTTTTTTATTACTAAAGCCTTCCTGATTTGTCTTAAAATTAACTGAGGTTTCTTTTATAATTTTGTGGAAACCTTTAGCAGTTGACGATAGCATTTCATCAACCCATCTCTCCTTAGAGAACTCTAAGTTGGCTTGGAAAATTTTTGGATGAATCCAAGTTTCAGGATGCTTTCTTGAATCTAGATGTGTGAGTCAGAAAAACTGTCATAGATATTCAGGTAAGACACAATTAAAAAATAAGAGAGGTCAGATGAGAATAACTGAATTTGATCTGGAGAATTGATTTGGGCAGTTGTGGGGAAGCCATTGTGACATCTTCCTTAATGACCAGCCCCTCTGAATATCAGAACATTCCACATTTGTCACTTACTTTAAGTCCTTAACTATAATGACCACCACTTAATGCTTTCTCAGGCATATTATACTGTACTTTTAAAATTGGGCAGAGGTGTCACTCCACACTCCATATTTTGATTAGTTGTTAAATGCCTACATTTGCCTTTCCCCTTTATTTTTCACCCTACTTCTCCCTGAGATAACCTAAAATTTTTTATTTACAATTTCTCACATTTAAGTTATATATAAGTTGCTGGAAGTAGGTCAACAGATATTTCCATAAAAAACAAGCAAACAGCATAGGGAGGTGATATACATTCTTTTGGAATTACGATCGTGTGGATCCATCCCTTACATGAAAACTTGCGATTGCATCAAAAGGAATCAACTGCGATGAAAATATTCAATAATATGAGTTGATGTGTGTTGAAATTTCTTTGGGTAAAGGATCACTCATACATTGGATTGCCTGGTGCTTTCTCATAGTAAAAGGATGTGATCATCTGTAACCGCACAGGAAGACTGAGAAATTAAGCAAAGTAATGAATTCTAAAGTGCTTTATGAACTATCAAAAGCTCCAACAATGTGATGTATGTGATTTAATGTTGTGTGAGTTTGTTGAAATGGACAGTAAGGAAGAGAACACACAGCAATCCGTTCTTAGAGACTTCTGTGCCAACAATCTAAGACTTACGGTTTTACAGAATACGTATTGACATGTAATGATTTTTCATGCAAGGACATTAACATTGGCCAATTTCATGTACTAAAGTGTAATGCAAGAAGAAGCTCAGAGCCACAGTTTTTAAATGCTGGCTTCTACATTACCCTTGTAAGCATTTGAATCACAAATTTGGGATGACTTTTATCCTCGTCTTTTTTTTTTTTTTTCCATAAACCCTAGTATGTGTCAATGATTCTTTTTACTTCTTTTAAATTATTGGATTAGTGCTTTGCATTGTCAACAACCTTGATTTTCTGCATTTAAATTCCATTTTTTAACCATTGTGAAGAACAGTTATGATAACAAGTGAATGAACACAAGATTAATTTAACTTGATTTTTTTTAAAGATTTTATTTATTTTTTTATTTGACAGATAGAGATCACAAGTAGGCAGAGAGGCAGGCAGAGAGAGAGGGGGAAGCAGGCTCCCCGCCGAGCAGAGAGCCCAATGTGGGGCTCGATCCCAGGACCCTGGGATCACGACCCGAGCTGAAGGCAAAGGCCTTAACCCACTGAGCCACCCAGGTGCCCCTTAACTTGATTTTTTGATTAATTTAACTTGTAACATGCATTGCCATTTATTCCAGTGTGCCCAGCATATACACTGTGCAGGGTAACTTTGGGAAGATGTGAAAAAGGACTAAGACGGTGATGCTGACATAGCAATCACTGTTTAATAATTGTACCTGGGTGACCTCAAAGGATTTAGGCACTGGGGGAATTCTGCAAATTATGAGGCTTCTAAAATGTGTGCCAAAAGGATACAGAGTAAATTATATTATGCTTCCGATCTGGATTGATTCATAGTATAATTACCTCTCAAAAACTGATGATATGCTAATATTAAATTAATAGTTGTAGGTTGATAGTAAAATTGTAAATGTGGTGTAGTTACACAAAATATGGAAGGAAAATTTGCCTTTATTCCATGGATTTTGAATTAGCCTGGCACAATTATGATTTCTAACCGTTACAAAGACAGAATTCAATAGCATAGCTGAAATTACAGCGATAGCAATTGGCTTTTAAAAAAAATTTTGTGAGCTAAATATATTGCCCTCTTCTGTATTCAGTATTCTGTATTCAGAATATTATACATCTCAGCTAGGTCTGAATACAGACTTTAGGACAAAACACTAAGAAGAAACATTAGAGTAATCATTTTTGTGAGTTGAAAAGGCCATTTAAACTTGGAAATTGATCATACCTGTAGCCAGCAGTGTTTGACACACTCCTTACAAATGAAGAAACCCAAAGAATGTCTTATTAACCAGTGTTTGGGTGAATTGATAGGTTTGAGTATTATTTAGTAGATGTTTAATATTATTATGTCAATGTGAGTGTATGCTGCTAATGATGTTTTTTTGAATACTTTTACTAAGATCTGTTTCACTGTTTATCCACATAAGTCCTTAACTCATTGAAATTCCGTGAGGAATGATTTTGTTTTAAGTATTTTCCAGTTAACTTAGTTAAGCCAGATTTCTTTGGTTTGTCTTAAGCCATGATGCTCTGTTGGAAATCATTCTTAAAATTTTTATTTAACATTGTGTATATTATTTTATATTTTATTTAAATTTATTTGTTTAAAGAAATTAAAATAGTTTACATTATTTATTAATTGGAATTTCTTGGGTAATAATTCTGAGTATTAGTTCTCTTTATATTTATAAAATCTTGAGTATACATGCTCTGGTATTTGAGTGAAAAATTCAGCGTTTTCTTTACATAAGTCAAACACTGATTATATTCTGAAGATTTTTCATAACACCATTTCATCATCACTTCAAGCCACTGATGTTTGTTATCACTTTCTTTTTTTCTTCATGAGGAAATTAAATAGCAGGTTATACAAAAACTCTGCTCAAAGCCATATAGCTAGTTAGAGGGGATTTTTTTGACACACTTCCCATGTGTCAGTTCAATGGTCTGGATTTCTTTCCACTTAAAGCAGTATCTAGAGTATTCGATCTTAGGGAGAATCCTTAGGATTGATCTTTTTGTGAGTATGAATTGCAGTAAACAATTCTGATTTTGTGAGTTCAGGATCTTGGTTTCTTGAGGTATTACTCTTGTTCTATGTAGATGAAGTAGATCACTGTCCAGAATAGGAGTGTGTGTGACTGTGTGTGTGTGTGTGTGTGTGTGTGTGTGTGTGTTTATATGTGGAGAGACAGCAAAAAAAAATGGTATTCAACATTAATCTGTTCTCCAACTAATGAGGACTGTTTACTTTGTGATCATAAACATAGGTACTTTGTGTTTGTTTTTAATTTCAGACTAGTGCCCCTTGCCTTAAGCCTGTAGGTGTAAATAGATGTAAATATGGCGGTCGTTCATCCACATGTGTACATGAGTAAGCATTGCCTAAGCCGAGAGTTGAAATTATCACTTAGTTCTCGCCATCCCTCCCCTTTTATATGAACAGAAATAGTCGACGTGTAAATTCTTCATTAGCTCTCATAGTCAAAGAATATGTAGGAATCCCCAAAGTTAGTTCATTTAAACTCAGATTTTTGCTACGCCAGAACTAAACCCAGAGACAATGGCTGCTCAAAACACTGTCGTCCAGTCAAATATCTTTCTTATGGTGATGACAACATAAAAAATGAAGCTATGATGCTTTACTCAAAGCTTCCTTCTCAGATCTATTCCACATGTGGTGTTGTGGTAATATTGCAAGCAGTGAAGTATTAAAACAGTTTTGTCTTGTATTCTTTCATTCTGACAGGCCAATGACATAATGTCGACAAGCCATGTCTGATAGATTTGAAATTAAAAGTGAATACCCTGCCTTTTTCCCCCTCTCTCTTGCCTAATGGCCTTTGAGCCAATATGCTGTTTCACTGCTTCCGACGTACTGTCTTCCACAGTAAGTCTGGGAACAGCTTGGGAGGGTATTTTCTCAGGCTGCAAAGGTTGGTTTGATCAAAACCATATTACTTTGTTATTAAAAGCGAAGAATGGAGAGGAATCAGCAGTAACAACAAAACCTTGTTCAGGGTCCGAACTCCAAAAAGCAGTGTGTCGAGAAAGATGTTAGCCCTATATATACAATTTAATTCTTTTACAACAAAGTTAACCAGTGATTTTTTTTTATAAACATTCACAGAACAGCAGCATTTAGATGACTAAAGTAGAAATTTAAAGCACTCTGTGAAGTGCCTTTTAGTTCTACGCTATATTGTGTAGTTCTGTGTAGTTAGTGATATAGTAACTGTGTCATCCAGGAAAATGATAAACGGTGTATGGAACCACAACTTTAAATATCTCCCCAGCAGATATGTAGATTTTTTTTTTTTTTGCTTTTGTTGTTGTTGTTTTAAAACAATTTTTTAAAGGATTTTATTTATTTATTTGACAGAGAAAGAGAGAGAGAGCACAAGCAGGGGGAGTTGCAGAGGGAGAGGGAGAAGTAGGCTCCCCAGTGAGTAGGGAGCCTGATGTGGGGCTTGATCCCAGGACCACGGGATCATGACCTGAGCTGAGCTTAACTGACCCAGGCGCCCCTGTTGTTGTTGTTTTTTTTTTTGTTTTTGTTTTTGTAATTTTCTCACTGAACCAAAAAATGTTTTTCTTCCCTGGCTATATAATTTGAGGCTTTTTTTGTTGTTGTTGTTGTTGTTGTTTTTAGATTACTGCTTTTGTAAAGACATGTGGAAGAACTTAGAGAAGTCAAAAAAATAATTGAGATTGAAACTTTGCAAGTATTTTGTTCAATTATATATTTAATTAACAAAGTACTTACTACAATTTATTATGACTCCCGCCTGTTTCACTCTGCATTCAGGGGTGGTCCTTGCTTTTTGCCTGCTTATGTGTGAATTGGAAAAATAAGACATGCACATATGAAACTGTTGACCATTATAGACAGTGGGCAAGAAAGTAATAAATGTAAGTAGATACTATAGGACAGAAGCCCTGAGATACACACATATACACACATATGCATGTGTGTGCCTGCATGTGTATATAAAACATTTAAATAAATACTTCCACAAAACAAATTGTTATAGGAAACCCCATTGTCCAAAGACCAGGTCAGATAAATGCAAGGGACATCTGTTCCTTCCTTTCTAGAATCTTCCGAGGGTTCAAATCATTTAAAGCCATTTTTATAGGATACCAGGGAGTCCTGAGCTAGATGTGGGCTATGGTGTAGAGCAGTTGGTAAAACCTTCCACACTGGGGTGATGTTTCTTGAATGAAATAAAATTCAAGAAATTGGAAGAGAGGAAAATTGGGCGTATTCAGAAAGGAAGAATGTTGTGAAGGCAGAAACTTCAAGCCATGAAGAAACTGATTGTTGTTATTGTTGTTGTTTGAAGAGCTATAGGAAGACCAGCTTGGCAGGAGTGGAGTTTAAAATATTGACTTGCAAGGGGTCACCTAGGTCACTTAGGTTGGGTGGAGCTGAGTTAAATGGACCACAAAGGTAGAGTTTTTGTTGTTGTTTTGTTTGTTTGTTTGTTTGTTTCTTTTTTAATATCCAAGAAGCAGTATTGACTATATCTAGGTCAATGGACATGACACAGGGCACCTGGGTGACTCAGTTGATTAACCATCCGACTCTTGATTTCAGCTCAGGTCATGATCTGTGGGTTGTGAGATCAAACCCTGCATGGGGCTCCACGCTTGGACCTACTTAAGATTCTCTCTCTTTTTCCCTCTCCCTCTCTCTCTCACTCTAAGAAAGAAAGAAAGATTGAAAGAAAGGAGGAAGGAAGGAAGGAGGGAAAAAAAGAAAGAAAGAGAAAATGGGCATGACACAATGAGATCAGTGTTCTATGACAGTATCTGATGGACTTGTGGGAATGGGTTACTGTGCAAAATAAAGTCAAGGTGGGGAGGAGAGTAGAGATGTTTGCTGGATTCTTGTGTTCACTTTGGTAAAAGGAATACTGACGTTAGGAATAGTAGTGCAGTTATGCTTATTTTTATGTTTTATGTTAGCTATAAAATTAGTGCATTCTTCAGTATGTATCTTCTTTGAACAAACATTTTTAGCTCTGATTTAAAGTAGCGATTGATTTATCCAATATAATTGCTTACAGCTTCCAAGGACTTACTTTTGCTCTTTCTCTCCCTCCCTTCCCCTTCGCTCTCCTCTTATTTTTCTGTCTTTATTCTCCCTTTCTCTCTTTCTTTCCTTTTTTCCTTTCTTCTTTCTATAGCTCTTTCTGCCATATAGGATACTGACCTTTTAATCATAATAAATATTAAAGTCTAACATGCAGTACTCATTATTATGAAGTGAGATTATATTATCATGATCCAGGAATATCAGTGTTGAAAAGGGGGAGAATCTAGGCACTTTTCAAATACTTAGTTTTACTAATGATAGGTCTCTATTTCTGCTCATTTTCTGTGTAGTGTTTAGATGCAACCTTTATTTGGTATGAAACCCGAACTCTAATAAAATTTAGGCCAGATATCCAACCTTAGCAGAAAACCATATTAACTCTAACAGCTGTAGTCTGTCTGCACAATGTCTTGATCACTGTCACATGAACATTTCTGGATTGCTACCTCTCCGTGCTGTTCAGGTGGGTCCAGGGGATGTTGAAGGAATAGCTTTGCCTTTGAAGCTCATTTTCAATCACAGCTTTCAACCTTTCCTGGGACTTGGATGGTCCCTTGGTGTCAGTTTTATTGATCAGTTTTGCATTTCTTTCAGATATGGTGTTATTGTTTTAATATGTTAATATTAATTCTGCTGAATTTGGCGCTCTAGCCAAATTTTAGCTCTATATCACTCGCTTTACTAATAGGCATTTACTACGCTCTCTTATGAAAAAGAAAAGATTGAAAGATTGAGAAGTACAAGAAAATAGAGTGTGTAGGCTACACGTGGGCACTTAGAATGCTTGATCAAAGGTATTATATGAATGAATCTAAACTTTGCATCATAAGGAAATACGAAAAAAGTTGTCTGAATATAGGAAGAGTTTTCTTCAACAAAAGGATAATTTTTTGAATATATGTATTTACCAGTTATACAGTGTAAAATAATTTCTATGAAATTTTTGTCATGTGTAAATTGATTAACAGCTGATTCCACAGAATCCAGTTCTTAGGAATTGATATTATAGAGTAAAATTTACAGGATTGTCATAAAAATATGCCTATGTTCATTTCTACTTCTAATGTAGAAGTATGTTTAATGTTTAAGTTCATTTCTACTTCTGATGTACACTGGTTGTTTAGCTTATGTAATTAAAGGAAAACATGTTAGCAAAGTCTACAGTCTACACATTCAAAACAGGTTATTATTATTTATTCAGCTCCCAGCGATTGCACACATTTGACCCTAAATGACAAAGTAAATGAAAGCCCTTTTTCAAAGTAATACAATCAGTTCGAAAAATATTGTGCTAATAAAGTTATACATTCTAATTGAAAGATTGATGGCAATCCATTTAGTTGTTACTAGGTTATTTGTGACAGACAGATGCAGAGTAACCTCATTACAGTCAAAATTGTGATGACTTGTAGCTGAAGAGAGAAATAAAGCTGAAACCATTGTCACAGTCCATTTCCAAAATGTATTCAGAAGATGATTTAAAAGAAAATGTATGGCCATTAAATATAAGTTTGAATCGGTTACCTAGCAGTGTTATTATAGAAGCAATGAAGTAATCATCTGTTTGATCCGTAATTGGCCTACTTAAAATTCACAAATCAGATTTACCGATTCCAATTTATGTAAGAGAAATACAGTAGCAAACACTGGATTTAAAAGATTATCCCTTGTGGTTTGGTATTTCCAGTTCATATTTTTAGTTGTTTTCTTCTTGATCGTTAAGTCTATATCAGCTTATTTTAGACATTTCTGTCCACAATCACCAGTTCATGATAAATTATTCAGCACTTTTCATTCGTATGTTCCCCAGTAGTTTAACGTCAGGCTTTCAGCCCAAGTTCTCCAGGGAATTCTATCAACATTTTAAAGTTATGCTTGAGAGAAAAAAGGAATCTGGATGTACAATAATTATTTTTATTTCCTAGTGAAAGATGTTGAAATCTCTGTGCAATATATTTCCTGTATATTTGATTTTGAAACTTTTTTCCCCTTGGTTAATTAAAAGTCATGTAGAAATTTTGACTTAAAGAAAACCCTACCTTTCCATCCTCTTCCTCTGCAACCCTGCAATTTGTACATGCATCTCTACAATTTCGTGCACTCCGAAGGATCCTCATAATCTTTTTGTTTTAAGGGCAATAATCCTGTGTTCCGTCTTCCACATGAAACCCATTTCGTCCCATCGTTTCTCATTTCTGGTGTATTCTCACGCACAGTTGTCCTCATTTCCCTCATAGCACTTTCTCCTGTTCTGCTGTGTCCTCTACCTTTTCTTGTGCTTTTACAATTGCTGCACCTGGGTGGTGCAGTGGGTTGAGAGCCCCACTCTTGGTTTTGGCTCAGGTTGGGATCTTGGGGTTCTGGGATTGAACCCCACATAAGGCTCCATGCTGGCGGAGTCGGCCTGAGACTGTCCTTCTGCCACCCCCCATCTCCACTCTCACACTAAAATAAATAAATAAATGTTAAAAAAGAAAGAAAGAAAGAAACAATCACAGTAATGTCTTTTCATTACAGCTTATCTCACATCATGGATTACAAAGTTCTTATATTAACAGAGATATTATATTATTACCAGAGATATCCTTTACGAGAACACTATTACAAATTTGATTTAAAGTTGGCCCTAATTTTTTGAAAAAGTGCATTTAAGAAAAGTACATTTTCATTGTGTGGATAATTTATCTGTTGGGTATCTCCTATCTGCTAATAAATTTAGCATGGTATTTTTTTTTTTCTAAGATTTTATTTATTTGGCAGGGGGAGGGAGATCATAAAGTGGGGGGGGGGGGGGACGGGCTCTCTGCAGAGCAGAGAGCCCGTAACATGGCATTTTTCTAAAATAGAGTCTCCACCTAAAATTGGCATTTTGTCTTTCCTAAGAAATGAATTAAAAGGAAGACTATTATGACGTGCTTCCTTTTTGGTATGTCATCAGTTAAGGGTAAAGTTTTGTGTCGTCCAAGCAAATAAATAAATGTTTTATAGATAGATCTAGATATATCTAGATCTAGATCTATCTATCTATATATAAATAATTTATTATATATTATAACTATATTGTATGTCATATACATAGAGTAAAATTCTGACCAGCAGATCACCAATAAGCTGAGGTTGTCATTGGGTTGAGATGCCAAAGGAGTGAGATGGGAACCGAGGACCTTCTACTCAATTCGAGTTACAGATCACTTATCATACATTACCTATTAACTATTATTTAACTTCTAAATGTTAGGGTTTTTTTCACCTATAAAGGTAGATGAGGATTCTAGCCTTCTAAGGTGGTTGTGATCATTATACATATAATTTTAGAGTTTGTAAGATTGATTCATTTATGAGTCATGAAGACTGGGAATGTTTAAAAATTTATACATACTTTTCATTCCTTTAAGCAAATGATTATTGAGTGTCAGCTGTGTACCAGGTTCAGTGCCAAGTTAGGGATATGTTTGTCAGTGAACCAGGAAAAAGTAATTTGTGGCCTCCTATAGCTTATGTGCTTAGTGTTTACATATTCAATGCAAAAACTTGAAAAATATGTGAATGTAAGTGTACAAAAATAAAATTACTTGGAAGTCCTCTGTTAATGATTTGTGGATAACATATTTTTGCATGTTTATATCTGTGCATGTGTTTTGCAATTTTTTTCAGATTACCATTGTAGCTATGTCTTCTTGCTTATTTGCATTTTATAAATATTTTCTCGTATCATCTTCTTTTTCACCATGCTGCACATTTTATTTCATGCTGTATGCTAAGTTTCCAATTTTTTATCATTGAGTATTTAAGTCATTTCGGATTTTCAGGGTTACATATGAATGTGTGAACTATAAAGGACATATGATGGTAGCAGTCCTTGTACACATTCCTGACTATTTTTCTCAAGTAAATGCACACATAGAATTGTTGAGTCAACGGGTATAGATATTTTCAACAGTTTTGTGAGTTCTTCAGTAAGGCGGTTTCAACTTATTTTTATTTATTTATTTTTTTTAAAGATTTTATTTATTTGCCAGAGAGAGAGAGAGAGAAAGAGCGAGAGCAAGTGAGTACTCACAAGCAGGCAGAGAGACAGGCAGAGGCAGTGAGAGAAGCAGGTTCCCTGCCGAGCAAGGAGCCCGATGCGGGACTCGATCCCATGACCCTGGGATCATGACCTGAGCTGAAGGCAGCGGCTTAACCCACTGAGCCACCCAGGCATCCCGGCTGTTTCAATTTAAACTAGATAATGCCCGAGGGTCTATTTCTACTAAGGCTAAAACTTTTGTTGTGTGAGTATTGTCTTTTTTCTTTCCTTCTTTTGTGAATTGGCTATTCATGTTGTTTGAATGTTTTTTTTCCTTATTACAGTGCTTTTTTATTGATACTTGAGAACTTGTTCTATATGAAGTAATCATCTTCTTTTCATGTTCTTGTGTATGTGTGTGTGTGTCCATAAATGAAGGTTTGCCATTTTTTAATAAAGATTTTATTTATTGGAAAGAGAGAGAGAGAGCTGGGGTGGGGGCAGAGGGAGAGGGAGAAGCAGTCTCCTTGCTGAAAAAGGAGCCCAACACGGGGCTCGATCCCAGAACCCTGGGATCATGACCTGAGCTGAAGGCAGACACTTCACCGGCTGAGCCACCCAGACGGCCTGAAGATTTTCCATGTTTATATAGAAAAACAGAGTAACCTCCATGATTTTTACTGGTTACTTCAAAATTAATGCATATATAATTTTCCATAATCATTTTACTTATCTGTTATATTGGCAATATTAATAACACTGCTTATATGTGAGCTTGTGTGTGTGTGCATGTGTATGTAAACTACTTGTATTAACTACAGAAATAGATTTTTAAATTGGCTTTTGTTTTTTCTTATTGGAGTGCTAGAGTCTCTTATTGGTTTCCCCTTTGATACATATTATTGGAGAAGTTTTAGACAGCTAGCAAAGAGAAAATGACATTAAAGTAACTGAGATGTACAGATCCACTGTATTCTTTACATGGATGTCATTTCAACCTTTCCAATTGCATAGGTTTGATAGAATCCTAGATTTAATGCTGATGGATGAAGGATATCCCCTCCCCCACTACATACACCTTTCCCCTGACATACACTGGAGGTATTTGAATTATCTGTCTTATTTTTCATATTTTAGAACAGATGGCCCAAAGACTAAGTATAGATAGACTGTTAGCCTTCACTGTGTTTTGCTATTGTTGTGTTCTAATTGTATATATGCTTTTAGGTAAGTCTTGTTCTCTCCAGATCTCCATATGCCCTACAAACCAGATTTACCCACAGCTTGAATGCTTTATTCATACAGTATTTTTCTGGACCCGGGTGGCATGTAAATTTTAAGTCAACTGCAATTAGTGACTAAAGACTTCTAGTAACAAAAGAATCACTGGTCAGGAGATTGAAAGTCTGGTGCTGTAGGAGCTGTCCCTGACATAAGGGGAAATATACAAACTTCGGGATCTGTAAACATGAAAAGTAAATTGTTGATAATCTCTAAATTCAATGACAGCAGAACTATTTATTTCTGAATTTTTTAAATCTATAACACATATCAAAGTGCTTAGTACAATTGTAAATGTCTAATTAAAATTTGTTGAATAAATATAATAGTTTCTGCACTCTTTGTTATAATTTACTGTGAGACTGGAGAATTTAGGAACAACTCTTTAGTTTCCTAAGTTCCTATCAAATTTGACCATTTAGCAAAGGAAGTATTAAATTAATTAGAAAACAGTTAATACCACTTTTGGTAAATTATTTGTATTTTTTTAATGTGGCTGTGTTTTAAAAAACAATAATATTCTAAAAACTGATTATTAAAGACATGGAAAACACATTATTAAATTATTAAGTGAATTCCTTTGAAGTCAGTCATTTAAAGTGTATTCAAAATGGATTAGTTGAGGGGCGCCTGGGTGGCTCAGTGGGTTAATAAGCCTCTGCCTTCGGCTCAGGTCATGATCTCAGGGTCCTGGGATCGAGTCCCGCATCGGGCTCTCTGCTTGGCAGGGAGCCTGGTTTCTCCTCTCTCTCTCTCTCTGTCTGCCTCTCTGCCTACTTGTGATCTCTCTCTGTCAAATAAATAAATAAAATATTAAAAAAAATGGATTAGTTGAATACTTTCCTTTAGAATATGACCTAATATATTCCCATGGCTCACTCATAACATTATGAGAATAAAGATAAGTATATTTTAATCTTTACCTACAAAATACATATGATTTATTATGGGGTTGTGATTTTTATCCAATGTCCTAGTATTGAATGATGGTGTTTAATAATACTGTAATACTGTATGTCAGAAGATTTATTGTAGTTTTAATTTCTCTCAGCCAGGAGACAGAGTACTTGAATGTGTTTGGTGATTATTGACTGATAAGCAATAAAATGATGCTGCATAGAGCTCAGTAGCAAATGTTTCTCTAACTCTCTCTGATTAATATGGTCTTTTTGGTGTAATGTGTCAATTTTATCAGATTCAAATTTATCATCAAACTAGCGATAGTAGTTTTAACTCTGAGAAAGGGCTATTTGGACTGGGCTATCATTATACTCACAAGTATAATTGTTTATACCACAGGGAAAGCCCTTATGAAAAAGTCACTCTTCATTACTGCTTGATCAGCCAAAAATGCCTTTATAGACGTTAGATGAAATAGATGAACTACGTATCAGTAGATTTGGAAAATTTTCATTATTTCCTAATAGGCTAATGGAAGTTTCTATCCAGTCATTAAATCTCTTTTGACCACTGACTTTTTAAGTATAGCAGTCTTTAGTCTCTAGAGTATGGAAATGTCTCCAGTAATTGGAAGTGCAAGAAAAATGAGGACTACTAACAGAAATGAAAATTTTAAAGAGAGGAAATAATTCATGTAAACCATGTTTGATATGCCTATAGTATTGTTGAGTTTAATTCAACGAGTATCTTTTGAACATCTTCTGTGTGTTGGGCTGTATGCTAGGTTGCAGGGTTATAAAAATCAATATATGCAAAAAATGAAAATATGCTGAGAGAAATGAATGGATAGATGTCTGTTAATCTTTTCTAGAATGCAACATATGAAATAAACAAGCATATAAATAACTTTTAACTTCCTGTTTCCTTTAATCTTGCTGTACTTATTTAATTATGTGATAAAATGCATGGTTGAAACATTTTGCAACAATTATGGTTTACAAGTACAATTTCAATTTTTTTCTGGGTGATGGAGAACAAAAAGCTATTTAAATAAGGGTTGAAATGTGAAGGGAGATTATGGGATAAAAATTTTTCATTTTATGTCAGGCATTTCTTGAGGGGACAATGATGAGGCCATTGGAGAGAGAAAACAGAGAATATATGTGTGATTTTCAAAGTAACAAAAAATTATGGAACCCAGACTGTCCTATTTCTAAGAATTGCATCGTTCCATTGTTAATATCATGTACTAACAATAAAACTTCACTCATGAGGAAATTAGACTGCAACTCCTTTAAGAGACCATCAGAAGAAATCATAGCTATATACTGACCAAGTGTTTGAAATCTAACATGTATAAAACACAAGTGTATGATTATCAAAGGAATCACATACATATGGTATTTTGCAAAAGAGAAACAGAAAGAAATCTAGTGTTTTGCTCAACTAAAACACACTCTGTCTTGGGATTCCTTTAATTTTTTAATGCTTGCTCCTAACAAAAATTCACCCGGTAATTTTTGTTGACATTTTGAAATATTATTACTAAGAAAAATTGTACATATTTGGTTGTACATGCGGATAATTTATAAAATAGATCTATTTACAAAGGATGGTAATTTTTACTAATCTGCCATATTTGGTTGTTAAATATGTTGGAAGAGACACCTAATCATTTTATTATTTCTGTATTTACCAAGAGGGAAACAATTTTGGTGGTGCTCACATGTTTGTAAAATTCCAACCAAAACTGTTCAGAAAAACAGAAGTGAAAACAACTGAAATTTATTCTGTTTTCTTTCCCAAAAGTTGTATCAAAGACAAGAAGGCAAGGAGAGGTGGTTCTTGTGAGGAAATACTTTGTAAAGTTATTTCCACAGCATCTTTTCCACTTTTTGTGCATGACTTGTGACCTTTTAAAAATACGGAGGGTTTAAAAAAATGCACACTTATTTTTTTTTTTTATTTTTTGCCACTGATTTTGGTCAAAGTGTTCTTTAATCATTAAAAACATGTAAGTATCTTTTAACCTACTGATCTATTCTTCTCAGACAACATAACAAGGTGTCTTGCTTTCCAGATGTCTGAGACTGTAGTATGAAAAACAGGAGGGAGAAATGGAAGGACAGAGGTTAGCTTATACTGGGGTTCTTTCAAGAAGGTTCCAATGTTGGCATGGGCATATGCGCAGTTGACATCCTTTTTCAATTGTAAACCAGCGGCTCTGCAGTGAGGCTGTTGTGAGTGTTCACATCGCTACCTGTCAGCACTTCTGAAACCTTTCAGCACTTTGTTTCTCAGTTTCCTCTTGATCAAAGCATGACCTGCTCACTAAGGCTTTTATAAGATAATAATTTAATAACAAACTCTGAGCCTGAAGACAAAGGAAAAGACTGTGTAGGAGGCCACTGCTAATTTCCCTCCCAACATAATCAAATCAGTACAGCTATCCAGCCAGGACTCATAACCCTTAATAAGTCACTCTACTCGATTAAGAGAAATTGATTTTCCTCTACCGTGGATCATAGTGATTATGATAAATATGGTATCTGCTCTTTGCTGAGCACCCCTCCCCCCAACAACCCCCTACCCCACCCCGTTGCTGCTGTGGCTATTTGTTTGCAAGGCGGCAGGTATAGGAGCTAGAAGATGACACAGTGTTATTAACTGCAGTTGGTATCAGTGCTTTGACAGCTGTGGGATTGAGTGGTTCATAGGTCAGCCTCGAAGCCGGTCCTAAGGGCCGTGTGCAGCAATTACACACTCTTGACAATACTACTGGCAACTTCAACATGAAAAACTCCTGGGTCATGATTTTTAATTGCTGGCAATGATGGAGTTTAAACTTTAGTTTTATGATATGTGAAAAGTTATATGAGAGCCAAACAGCAACATGGTACTTTGTCGGGGTTCTGAGTTGATCTTTTATTTGAAATCTACCATGGTCTGTCTTCGTTCTAGCTCTATAATCAAATCTAGATTTCCAGACAAAGTGGGATCTTAAGATAATACCGCTGGTTGCGGAAACATTGGGCTTAGCTACCCTCCTAAATTTTCTCATAACTCACACGAAGGATCTTGAAGAGACTGACTTTATTTTAAATGATTTTCTAACTCTTTACTTCATATAATAACTCATGGTACTCCATGTTAACATAAGTGGGGGAATAAAGAAAAGGAAAATATTGAGAGCAGACTTATAATTGCCGAGAGTTCTCATTTGGACTTTCTGTGTAGCATGTGCAATGTTTGTTTCCAAACTTAAACATGCATTCTTTACTCTTAACTTGATGTCTGAAAGGAATTTTCTGTAGCACGATATACAGAGATAGTAGCAGTAATAAAGATGAGCTTCTCACCCCTTTACCTCTTTTTAAAATATTCTGGACTTCGGAGTTTGTGTACATGATTCGTTTCTGGCAGATACTTCGCATTTCCAGGTTGTACACAGAATATTGTATTACAGGGTGATGAATTCCTAAAGTGAAATGTTATTCTTAACTATGGCAGAAGTAAATGAATTATAAGAGACCTTCAGAATAAACCTCAGAGTCCTCTTCATAAAAAAATAGATTTTTTAAATTAAAATTTTATCTTGGCTTGCGTTAGACAGAATTTCTTAAATTTCTTTAAGAATTTCATAAAGTGCTAATGTACTATTTTCCATTAAGAGGCGCTGAATTGTTGTTTCTTAATCATTGTTCCTCTGGAGAATAATATATTCTAGTTGTATTAAGGAAAACTACTCTGTTTAATTCATACCTCCATATCTTTCATCTTTTTATGTAACTAAGAAAAGGCAAGAAAATGTGTTTTTTTTTCTAGTCTTAAAAATGCCTAGGTAATGTAAGATTTAGTAAAATCTTGATGATTTTACTGAAGAGTCTACTTTTTTTTTTTAAGATTTTACTTATTTATTTGGCAGAGAGAGACACAGTGAGAAAAGGAACACAAGCAGGGGGAGTGGGAGAGGGAGAAGCAGGCTTCCCACCAAGCAGAGAGCTCAATGTGGAGCTCGAGCCCAGGACCCTGGGATCATGACCTGAGCCCAAGGCAGACACTTAATGACTGAGCCACCCAGGAGCCCCAGGAGTCTACTGTTCTTTAAAGTAACTATTATTATGTTACTTCCGAGCATTTCCCAAGGAAGGAAAGACATCACAAGGAGATTTAATAATAGGATATATATAATATCTTAAATTTAATTTTTCCTTAATTTGCGTTTAACTTTTTGTGACTTGAGAAGTCACAAACTAAATGATGATCAAAGTTGTTAAAACTCTGGCTCTACTCCACCAATTTTGAGGGTGGTTCTTGCCCCGTTATCTAGGGGATTCTAATTGCACAGTCCAGCGAGCACAAACAAGTCTGTGCTCAAGAGTAACTCTCTAAAGGGTTGTTTGTTCTAAACGTCGATTGTCCGGTAAGGAGATGTGGAGGGGGAGATGTACTTTGCTCAGTCCTATATGCCTAAGGTGAAAATTCAATAAGTGAAATGCAGACCAGGGTATTCAGAATTCTTTCTCTCTTAGAACTAGGCTATCCCCATAACCATAGTGACCTTGACAGAGAAGGTCTCTGTGCAGAGCCTCCAAGTAAAAAACAATTAAATTTAACACAAGGTTTTAGCATTCACAATATTCTAGACACTATGGAAGACTTGAACACATAATTGGCTCTCACATACATTTGAATCTGACAGACTATCGTCAACTTTCTTATCTCTTCTGAAGTTTCCCTTGCAGTGTATCATTTCTGAATTATTATAATAATGATAGATTATTTGAAGATATAGTCCATTTCTTCAGATCAATACCATAAGCACTTCTAGTTTTTCTACTAGCTTTCATTTACTCTTCATTTTGTGCCCCGAAACACACAAAATCTGTTGAACAACCACATTCTCTTTTCATTGTCATTCTATTTTGTGAAAATACAGTTAATTACTCATACTATCAAGGAGAGTCCAATGCGTCCTAGTGTCTCCTGCATACGCTTAATTCACCAAACTACTTAAATATGGTTTAGGGAACCTGTTCTCAATAATAATCTCGGTACTCTGACACTTTCAAGATAATGACAAAATCATAAATGGAGAAGATCTTTTAAAATACAAATATACAAACTGTTACAGAATCTTTTGTGTATCTAGTTCAGAATACTCCGAAACATATTTTCATGTTAGAGATACAGCTTGGACTGTGATCAGCAGAAGGAAGAGACCAGTCGCTATAGGAAGAAACCAATAAAAGGACTGAAATGATGATTAAAAGTCCCTAAAAGTACCAGGTGGAAGAAGTTTTTAAAACCTTGTGTGTGTGTGTTTATCCCCTGTTTAATGTTCTGTTTTAGTTCTAAGTCAACAGTATAACTAATAACAGAGGTGAAAAGACTTGGAAGGATTGTTTCTGTGTTCCGTTTGATGCCAGAAAGTGGCCATGAGCAAGCGAACCAGATGTGCAGTAACGGGAACAATTCCTGAGATGAAGGAGGCTTAGCCAACTGTAGCTTTCCACTCTTTGCAAGGAAAAAACACATGCGTGGACACAAGGTCGGAAGTGTCTGGTTGTGAAGAAAGAAAAATGTCTGGGTCTGTGTTGAATAGTACAAGGGTGTCGAGGCTAGACCATAAGATAGTCATTGGACGGTGTTTAAAATTATTTGTGAAATGAAAATTGATTATAAAATTATATTCTACTAAAGGAAAAATGGTCAGGAGTGATCTGAGCAGTTCTAACCTCTGGGTCTATAGGAAAATGTGTTTGAGTTGAGAACAGACGAAAAGAGCAGTTGAGGAAAAGGTTGAAAGTCTACATTTCACTTCTTCCTGGGGTAACTCTGATGGTTCTCAAGAGTACAGAATGAAGACAAGCTGCTCCCCACAGCCCAGATGCAAACAAATATATACTTGAAAATTTTAGATACATATGAATAATTTCCCGATGTTAAAAACCTGGTATTAGACCAAAAAAAAAATCTTCTGAATATTTTAATAAAATAAAAAATCTTTCATGTATTTAATACCATTAGTAATACTCCATCCACATTTTAAAATTGCTGCATTTTAGATCCAGTAATAGACTGTACTTGGAACAGTACTTCCAACCAAAACTTACGCAGGCATTACTCCTAAGCAGCCTTGCTGCAATTAGATATGCCAACATTTTAAGGGCTTAACAATGGAGATACGATTTACTGCGTCGAGTTTGTTTTTGAATCTTGGGTCCCTTGAGTGACTTGAAGTGTGGTTGTATAAGGCAGATCTGAAGCCAGTTCAAATAACTTAACAGTTCTGAGAAAGAAAGATCAGCACATCCTCCCAGCAGAGCACCCGTGCAGAGTATGTCCGTGTTAATTCTATGTCCACTTTCAGTACAGCTTTGTGCTCCTGTCGGCCATGTCTTTGGCGCTCAGACGTTTTAAAAAGACCTCTCGTCCCCACTTTCTCTGAAGTTGGACAGCAGCCGAAGTAGCAGCTGCCTCTCTAGTCACTTTTCTTCCCCTTGTTTTGATAATTATGAGCAAAGGTCAATCACTTTCCCATCAAGGCAAATCCTGACAACGCCACATGTCAGAGCCCAAGTTATAGATGACATGCTTGTCAACATCAAAAAACTGGGAGTATATCTTTACTTCCTCGTGACCAGCTGAAAGTCAGAACCCTACAGAAAACCGAAGGTGGGGGCAGGGGGTGGGGGATGAAGGAAGGGTGGCTGTGTGCCCTGCCTTTGTCAACTGCAGATATATGGTTCTGGGGAGATTTTGTAATTTTAAGCTCCACGAATGGACAATTACATTCCGCTTGTTAAACATGGACTATGAGCACCCTGACGGAATGCAAATGCTTCTGTTAACAGCATGACCTTGTAGTGCCTTCGACGGAGTGGGATTTTTTCCTGAACCCAGCTTAGTTTTCTAGAGGGAGATGAAATGTTTTAAAGCTGAGTGGAGCACAAAAGGTGCTCTTTTTGATAACTGGATTCTGGGTGAATGAAAAACTTGGCTAAGACCATCAGAGCGATAAAGACACACAGCTCTGTTCACTAAATACTGAAGGGGTAAGGAGAGAGGTTTCCCTTCATATAATAAATTTGATATTAAATCGGCACTGCTCTGATTAAGTCAGGGATGCATTTACATTTAATTATACAGTACCTCCCAGTCTCCCTGGAATCAGCATTCATGGAAATATGCATTACTGAGTGCGCTGGTAACTGACATTGAAAACGTAAAGAGAGCAGATCACAAACACATTAGCAATGGAGAGTTTGTGCTCGAATGGTCTTCGGGTGTTAGAATTCCCGTACTCCTGTCAACATGTGAGTCTAGCCCGGGTTCAGGTGTCCCAGCACTTTAATGTAAGAGAGTATGGTGGGAGGTTAAAATGGGGTGCTTTCCTTTGTATAATCCGATATTTTCCTAAAATTCTTTGCCTCACTTTTTATAAATACTCTAAAGACTTACTGTTGGAAGAAAAATCTATAGAAATTCTACTTTCTTGTCTTCTTAGAAGGTAATAAATCCTGGGGCACCTGGGTGGCTCAGTTGGTTAAGCGTCTGCCTTCTACTCAGGTCATGACCCCAGGGTTCCAGAGTCCTGGGATCGACCCCCGAGTTGGGCTTCCTGCTCAGCAGGGGAGACTGCTTCTCCCTCTCCCTCTCTGTTCATACTCTCTTTCTCCCTCTCAAAATAAATGAATAAAATCTTAAAAAAAAAAAAAGGCAATAAATCCTTCCTGCACAGTGAATCTTTACTGGCAAATCACTATGCTGTACAATTTAAAATTACACAGCGCTGAATGCCAATTATATCTCAATAAAATGAAAGAATATATCCCATCCTCCCTTCTCACTTGTTTAAATCAAATTTTTTATTTACTGCATCCTGTGTATGTTGGGTAGTGGGTTACCTACAGGTATGCTGTGATAGATTGTCAGTGGGACATTCGCTTTCAGGATGAAAGAAACTGTCACTTTCCCAGAAAGTTATGACCCAATGTGGTAATCTAGGATTAAAAAGGAAGTGTATTATGTATTTCCTGAAATGCATAAATCTGACCTAATCTTGTAGTGAGTCCTATTTATCTCAGATTCTTAAGAATTAAAGTCTGTATAGAAGTATAAAGTGTTGTGGGTATATATTTCTATGTTCTGGCCAAGCAGCACTCACTCCTTCTTTATATTCTAAAATGAACTATATAAGCTTCTCACAATAGATATACGTATTTTATTATCACTCGCTCTTCCTAGACATATATGTCTTCAGGCAGAATGACATGCTTGTGCTGACACTCTTGAGGACCGTTGCTTTTTCTTCTTTTCTTCTCTGTGCCCTGTTGCCTACATTCTAGTTGTTCCCCTTTCTCGATACCCCCAAGAAGGGAGTCAAAGACTGGAAAATACACAGGTGTTTTGTCACTCTTTTTTTTTATCTCCTCCTCAGTTATTCATTATGGTAATGGCACTTTGTGATGTGCAATTTCTGGATTTATGACCCATTCTCGATAAGCGTGAATCCAGACTGCGTGTGCATCTTTGATAAGGTTCTAATTGGATAGCAGTGACCTTTCTGAATGTAATTCAGGGAGGAAGATTAAAAAGCAGTCCAGGAAGTGACAGGTTTGGGACAATAACGTATGAATTCGGCTGTGCTGGCAGGCAAGAGATGTAAGCCGTGATAAATTAGAGGCAGGCCAAACAAGCTTCCTGAATGATTTTTCATTTCTGCTGCATCCTTGGGTAAAACTCTATTGCAGAAATGGTGCTAACACCATGGTGTCCCCTACTCTTCTGTTACACTATGTGTTTACTGATTGGAAAAGCTGGCAAATCATTCAGCTAATGTACTCTCAAAATGACTGAAGACCGTATACTCAATTAAAAGTAGTCTCCAGTTAGCACACTTCTGCATTCTTATAAATTGAAAGTTACTGAGTTACTTATAAATTATACTTATAAATTGAAAGTTACCGAAACTTAGAAAAATCTCTCTCTCTCTCTCCTTCATTCCCTCCATTTGTCACATCTGTATCTAAAGCCTACTAGAAATATCTGTGTGCACATACATAGTCAAATCCGGAGGTCACCTTTATCCAATTTTAAAGATTTAAGTTTAAATTTAAAATTAAATTTATAGATGGGTTTTAAAAGATAATTTAGTCAGGAAACAATATTCTTATAATTGATAGTCTTAAACTCTTAATATATCATTCATTTTGAATATATAGTGGAAATATCCTTGTATACACAAGTTTATTTAATTATATGTCTAAGGCATAAGAACACACACACTCACATGTAAACACATACATGTCTTCAGAGAAAGTTAGATTGGTATTTTTTTTTCCTCCAAAGTGACACATTTCTTGAGGAGTGCCTGTATGTGATAGTCTAATATTAAGTATATTACTCTAATAGAAATGCTAATAAAATAGAATTAACTTTTTTAGAAGGAGAAATGGCAAAGTCTGAAAGGTAGCTTTGTCTGATGATTTTGTGATATCAGCTTTGTGTGCTACTGGAGCCTATTTCTTCTACACGTGGAACACAAAATAAACGGTCTAAGTGGCAGGCAAGTCAGTTCTCTGGCTCCCCTACCAGGATTAATGGAGGGAGAAGTTCTGTTCCTTCACTTCCTCCTCACACTTGGGTGCCTTCAAGGAGCACAGGGTCTATCAATTCTCTATTTGCTTTAAAAGGGAGCCTTCTGGAGCTTGCCATCAGAGTAAGGGAAGGCAGCTGCCTTTTCCCAGAGCTTGAGGTGGGTCAAATGCCAGGCTAAGCCCCTGCAGAATCTCATTCTGGCCTCAGCATAGCTCAGGGTGGTGTGTTTTTGCAGATGAGAAGGGTGTTTCCCCAACACTCAGCACAGAGCTTGTCCCCCAGCAGTCACTGGAAAACAAAAATGATCAAGGCCAGGAGAAATGAAGAAACTCACCTAAGGTTACATTATTGGGAAAGCCAATTTGAATCGGGGCTCTGTATATCTTAACACAAGCAAGCAACAGAAGCAAACTTCTAACTGTAATGCTTTGTGGCCATTCCTCAGTTCACCTCCCTGACACCATTTTTTTAAAAACAACTTTTTGAGATACCTGACGTACCACACAAGTCATCCACTTACAGTGCTAGATGTCACTTTGTATATTTTTCATGTTTTTATTTATTTTTATTTTTTATTAACATATAATGTATTATTTGTTTCAGGGGTACAGGTCTGTGAATCACGAGTCTTACACAATTCACAGCACTCACCATACCACATACCTTCCCTGATGCCCATCCCCCAGCCACCCCATCCCTCTCACCCTCCTCCCCTCCAGCAACCCTCAGTTTGTTTCCCTAGATTAAGAGTCTCTTATGGTTTGTCTACCTCTCTGGTTTCATCTTTATAATTATTTAAAGATTTATATAACACACATCTGAAGATATATACATCTTCAGCTGTATTTAATACTTGGGGACCAATTTTAACCAAATAAAGACAATAGGAAGTAAAGCATATTATCCCCACTTCAATCCAATATTGTGTATTTTTGCTAAATTCTTGGATACATATATATTGGTATTCTTCCAGAATTACTCTGATATTCATTTCTGGTCCCTGTTTTCCTTGGTCACTATTCTGATATCCTCCTACATATTCATACCCTTTCTACACTTTTTACTACTCCATTCCATGCTATAAAATTCCTGGCAATTTATTGTCATGAAAAATTTACTTTCTCCTTGACAGTTTTCTTAAAGCACATAGTCCGTCAGATTAAGTTAAAAAAAAAAAAAGACCAGCCTTCAGTGACTGACTATGAATGCCATGCATCCTCTGATCCCACTTTATTTGTGAAACCTTTTTACTTCATAATTTCTCTCAGGAAATGGCTCTCTATACAGACCACGCCCCTCATCTCTCACTTATGTTAATGTTTATTTCTGACTCTATGCCTTTTCTTGTTTAATCAGTTTACCCTTCATTTTCTTTCTCTTAAATATCACCTACAATAAAAACTGGATAGTAGTTCCTGTATCAACACTTACTCTCCCACAAATCCATTGTGTTGACCCTATCTGCTTTGAAGTCCCATTGAACTTAGTTTTTTCCCTACATAATTTAACTCTTGATAATGGTCTCATCAGTTTTCTTCATGAACATTTCATATGTGAACATGTTGCCTCTCTAAAAATTTTAAAATTCTTTTTTTAAAATTTATTTACTGACTTTAGAGGGAGAGAAAGCTCGTGAGTGGAGAGAGGGGCAGAGAGAGAAGTAAAGAGAGAATCTCAAGCAGACTCCTGACTCAAGGACATTGAGGTCAGGACCTAAGCCAAAATCAGAAGTCAGTCACTTAATTGACTGAACGGCCCAGGCACCCCTAAAATTTTAAAAATTCTTAAAAACATGTTTCATGTATGATTTCTTCATGGCAGCTTTCTTCCCAGAATGTTCTACTGAAAAAAATGATACTATATTTTTACTTTCATATATTATAAATAATAATCATGTATATAACCTTGTTTGAAAAGAAAAAACATTAATACAGTTTAGGTAAACTTTGTAAACTTCAATGAAATATTGAATAAAATATAGTGATATTTTGCTCTACAGGTGAATTGATGACAAGATATATGGCTCTGGAGTTCTAGTATGAAGTTGTATTACTAATTTTTAGGGAGTATAAAAAGCTAACTGGTAGAAGGAGGTGGAAGTAAGTAGAATTTTGATCAATGGAAGTAAGAATTTTTATCAATTCCGAGATATAAGCTTTATAATAAGCTTAGATGTATTTTGTTCTCAATCAGGGTCAGGGCTCAAATATCGAAGATAGCGTGAGCCTGTGAAGTAATTATTTATTAAACCTTGCTCAGTAGAGTGTGATGATAAAAATGGGCAGTAGACACTTCTCTGATCATTTGTTTTGTCTTATTTTAATCTATCAAAATGTAAAAATGTGGATCATTGTAGGAAGCTGTCAGTGTCCCTGGTATATTTATCTTTTGCCATTTGCTTTTAAATATTGATATTGCAAATAACGAAGTCACTCGGATTCACACTGAAAATGAATCAAGGAAATTTGTGGGCTTCAATAGTTTAGAGTCTGGTATGGCCACAGTAGAGCTGTGAAGAGTGACTAGTGCGGCTCAGCTGGGTGAACATGAGCTCCGTGGACAATGTAGAGACCGCTCATCTCTAGAAACTAAGGAAGTCAAACATAGAAGTTCTAAAAGTATAAGGTGTTCATCCTCTCTTGATCTGTTAAAAAGAATTAAGATAAAACAGCATGAATACCAATTCAAGGGAGACATGTTTGATAATTGAGCATTTTGGCCATGACGATTATGGTTAGAAAAAAATAGGTTTAATTTTCTGAGATATTACTGTGATTCTTGTAACTAATTTTCTCAAGGGAAAATACTGTGTTGTAGGTTATATGCATTTATAAGGCATAGAAATACAAATATCTAAATTGCTTTATAAGTTAAGGGAGACACTATTTAAAAATGTTAATAAAACTCTGCATAACCTTTATGTTTTTCGATGTATTCCCACATGCTTCAAAAGTAGGCAAACTGTAGAGCTGTGATGGATCTTTTAAAGATTTTATTTATTTATTTGTCACAGAAAGAGAGATCATGAGTAGGCAGAGAGGGGGAGCAAAGGGGGGATGCAGGGCTCAATCCCAGGACCCTGAGATCATGACCTGAGCCGAAGGCAGAGGTTTTAACCCACTGAGCCACCCAGGTGCCCCAATCTTTTAAAATTAAGTATAACAAGGTGGCACTTTTCATGGTGTAAGGAGGTCATTTTTATGATTCTACCCCCGCATCATCAAGTGAATGTGATCATTGAAGAGACCTGAAATAAATGCAGCATAAACTTGTGTGAAAGTGTTGATAGAAAAAGACGGCTTCTACAGGTACACTAAACACCCTGACAACAGTCTCGGTTTCTGATTAATACTTGCTCATTTTTAAAAATGATTTAAAAATCTTAACAGCATGCTTCTACGTCTGTTTGTGTGTCGAGTGCACCATTGTTGCTGTTCATGGAAATTTCCGCGGAATGTCATATCGGGCACGGTTTGGGACTTCGGGTGTCTTTAAGTTTCTGAGGTAACACTCCCGTACAGATCTGCTGAAGGCAGTGATTAGACAGCACAGGCTGCTGCTGTTCAGGTCATTTAAAATTTTCCTTCCCACTACTTAAATGTTCTAGGGGAGCGCTCTTCTATGAGCCGCAGACTCCCAGCCCTGTCAGGAAGCCAGAGAAATCAAAGAGCCACCTAGTGACCCTCCCCATTGTCTGGGCTTGTCGTCTTCTATCAGTGGTGTGCCACAATCAGCGAGATACACATGTACCTCCTGCCTGCTCCGGGTTTGGCAGCCCCTGATCCCTGCACCTGTTTGCTTATACATGAGCTGTGCATGTTTGAATTTAAATAGACGCAGGGGGGTGGGGCGAGGGGGGAAGGGCGAGGCTCTGTCAGAAGCTGTTCATTACTGCCTGCAGAAGAGCCAAAGCCAGCTTGGAGGGAGACACGGGGAGGCATGATCAGACAGTATTGGTTGATACAAGATGAGTTTTCTCTGTGGGAATAATCTTTTTTTTTTCCTCCTTTAAGTTGAATGGGGGAGGGGTTCCATTAAAACCAGGTTAAGACTCATTTTGATGATGTTATCTGTCGATAGTGATATTTTCAGTAACACAGACAATTATGAGTATGATGACGAATCATATTACCTGGGGTCTTTTCTACACTTACTTTTCCTAAAAAAGTCAGATGATGTCATTGCAAAAGAATAACTAATCTAATGTATCAAAGAAACAAGAAATTCAGGAATTCACAGTAAATTTATATACTGTGGGCTCTTATCTATGATACAGGCAATACATACCTGCTTATATAGGAAGTTCTTTACCTAAGAAGAAACAATACCGTCAGCTTTGTTTTTCAACTTGTTTGCTACAATATGGCTTATTTCAATTTATTTCCACTCTTGTTTACTAGAATCCTGTTTCAAGTCTTCTAGGTTTTGAGTCAGAAGATCTGAGCCAGGATGCTGCCGTTTGCATCTTATAGTCATATTTTATAGTTCTGTGACCTTGCGTGGGTTGTTTAATCTGCCTGAGGCTCAGTATTTTTACCTGTAAAAATAGGAATCCTGGTACCTACTTGAGAGGGCTATAAAAGGTGGAAATTTAATGTGATAATTGTGCTTTTTTTCCAAACAGTAATGTAATATACAAATTCTGTTTTAGTGTTTCTGTTCATACTAGTATTGTATAAGAGTAGCCACAATCTCCATAAAAAGATAAAATACTTAGTTTCGTTTCTAAACTTTATCAGGACAAAATACTTTAAAAAACAACTTTGTTACCATTATACCATTATACTGAAAGTTCCATAGAAATATTTCCTGTGTAAAACACAGTCTGTATGTTAAAGTATTTTTGTGATGCACTTTCTTTCCTTCCATATATGGTTAACAAAATAATTCTAGAGCATCAAAATGGAAGTTTTTATATAATACTATTGCTAATGCCATACTTTGTTGTAACTTTGTTGTGCCAAGAATTAGCGCAAAAGTTACACAGACTGATGTATCTTTTTTCTTTCTTTCTTTTTTTTTTTTTCTTTTGGGTGTTCAACATTTGGACTAACAAAAAAAGATGAAATAACTGAGGTGAGGGTCTGACATTTATAAATACTCAACCCCCCCCACACACTCACATCCCCAAAAGTTATAAAAGATCTGCTGAGTTTGGGGATACCTTGAAAGACTTAAATCTGTCAGCATTTCCCTACCCCATGTGGTTTGAGCAAATGAGCAGCCTTGAACTTTGCACACAGAGTTCCAGGGCCTGGGCAGAAGGCAGTGCGTCTGCAGGCCCTTGCATGACTAATTTCCTGTCAGCAAGTGATTTTATTATCATTTAAATAAGAATTTATAATAATAGCAGTAAACTTGCCAGATGGCTGAATTAGTAAATTTTAAAGGATATAGGTTTAAAACACTTTGGCGCATCCGCCTTTAATGCTCTCTCCCTCTCCTCACCCCCTTGCAATCAACTATTTTGGTTACCACTTTTGATTTTCCCTTCCATCATTTCTATTGATTAAAAGGATTTTAATAACACAATACTGCATTGCCTGTTTTACGAGAAGACGTATTGTGATTCACTGTGAGTTGTTTACATTGGCAATGGGGGAAGCCCAAGTGTCAGTAGGCATTTCTTTCTGTCTTCTGATAATCTCTGCATGAAAATTTTGTTTCTGTCTCTACTCCTGTAAACATATAACAGAAAAGAAAAACTACCTAAACATCTTGTTTTTAATTCCTTGTACAAAGTTAAAATAACACACAAAAGTACCACTATGCATTTATTTCTCATGTTCTTTGTCCTAGGAATCACATTTTTTAGTCATGAATACATTTTTAATGCAGTGTTCAGGGAGGATAATCTTAAAAGAGGAGAAAACTGATAAGGCAGGTTTTACAGTTTTTTTCTAGAATAGAAACACAAAAATAATTCCTACCAGATGAGATTTTACAAATATTCAATACTGTTTGTCAAACAAATGCCATTAAATATGAAATTGAATATCGACACTATTTCATAATTTAGTTTACTGTTAGCAAACAGATTTAATACAGAATTTTAAACTTCCAAGTTAGCTAAATTAAAAGGTATAATTTCCTCCATCTTGATTCAATGAAAGTAAAAGCATGTGCTCTATCCTCTCCCTTTGAGATTTTTTTAATTTAATTTTTTTTCAGTGTTCCAAGATTCATTGTTTATGCACCACACCCAGTGCTCCATGCAGTAGGTGCCCTCCTTAATACCCACCACCCGGCTCACCCAACCCCCCATCATCCTCCCCTCCAAACCCCTCAGTTTGTTTCTCAGAGTCCACAGTCTCTCATGGTTCGTCTCCCCCTCCAATTTCCCCCAAACTCACTTCTCCTCTCCAACTCCCAATGTATCCCTTTGAGATTTTTTAACGAAATGCTTGAGAACGTTTCCTGTTAGAATTAGAGTCACAGGAGAATGATTTTGAGGATTCCTTTTGATTTAAGGTATTAAGATCACTTCTAACTGAAATACATTAATGAGAAGCTCGGAGACACCGAATCTTTATGATCATTACCATATCGTTAATGGTATCTTGCAACAACATGTGGATGCAGAGAGTGGAATTTTAGGTAGACTGGTGAAGAAGGCAGTATCATCATTTTGTTACAAATGTGACCCTGGCTGGAGCATTAGTATCCTGCCCGTTCTTAGTCAGCACTCCCAGTAGCTCTCTCTGTGCTCAGAAAACTCCACGTGCCACCTCTAAGACAGCACATCTATCAAGAGTTCAGTACTTGGCTCAGGGGTTCATATTCCCATAGGCCAGTAGTGGTTTATAACAGATTTAGATACGTCTGTTGACATCAGTCAGCTTCAAACCTCCCTCTCATCCAAATCACAGCTTGAACTTCCTCACCTACCAATGTGTGTGTTGGCTGCCTGAAAAGCAAACTGTTGAGCAACAGCTTTAAGGAGAATAGATTATTGATTTGGCTCCACTCAGTCTTCTCCCAGATGTGATCTGTACTAAATATTTTGGTGATTAGGCCTTATTCCTATTTTGCTTTTTTTTTCCCCCTTGCTTTTGTGTTTCTACTATAGATTCGTGCTCTGGTTCCCATTTCCTTTTTTTCTCTAAAATCTGCATATCTGCTTCTTAATTGTGTACTGTTTAGGTGGAGTTCTAGCTAATTTGTGAAATAGCAGGGAAATGAGCAAAAAAAAAAAAAAAGAAAGAAAAGAAAATGCTTCCTCAGGAAAATACGACAATTGGATGATTATTTTATTTTTGTTCCTGTTTTTTTTTTTCCTCCTTTTCAGTGGATATATAATTATATCATTGTTTTAGTAATGTGAAACAAAAATTAGATGTGGAGGAAAACTCTAAATAGGAAACCATAATGTTCTTTTAAAATGAAGAATTTAACTAAACCACTCTAAACTCCCCTGCTGGGCTCAGGCAAGCTGAAATTAATTCAAGACGGCAGATAAAATTTTTAACCAGGCCGAGTGGAGATGACGGATGTGACAGCTCTCAGTTAAAATGTCTTTTAGTGGCAAATGCATGTGTATTAGTCAAGAGATGTGACATAACTGTCCCGAGTGAGAGAAAATGAACCAATGACCATTTGCATTGAGAACAAAAGAAAAATTCTTCGTAGTAAGATGTGGAGAAGGACAGATGAGTAACTCATTCATGTTTGAGGTCATTTTTTGAAATCTTTTTACATTAAAAAAAAAAAAAAAGCCTCTGAAAGTTAAGAGGAATGTTTTATCCCAAGCGATGCTCTTTTCTTTCTTGTCTCTGTATCAGAAAAGAGAGGATTGTTGAATAAAATGCTATCTATGGCCAAGAAAGAGAGACTATCCTCCCTTCCCCCCCACCACCCCCAACCTTTTCTGTAGAGAACAACAGAAAAGTGTCTGTAGGTCATCATATTGCAAAGCTGGGCTGGAGAAACCTTAGAAATTGTAAATGCAGATTTGGCTGTATTCATGAAATTCTAAAATGAGAAGTTTGTTGTTATTGTTGTTTCCATAAGGACACTGGCTCTTCAGTTTTCCATTTCCCAAGGATGGTGTCAGTTTGGTAGTTTATTATAAAGCAATACAAACAAACAAAAATGAATGTGCGTCTACGGCAGACTGTTAATAGGGAATGAAAATTATTTGGAAACTGTGGTTGGCAGGATTTGACCACGTAAAAATCAAGTTTAATTAACTGTAGGAACAGATGCTTTCGAGACATAGTAGATTCCAGGAAGAGCTGCAAGTGTGACTGAGTTTTTCATAGTGTACAGTTTATTTTCTCCATTAATATCAAATTGCAGTATCATCATTTTCTTATTAAATGTGACACTCTGTGCTTTAAAAGGGACACTTAAATAGGAATCTAGAACTTAACCTCTTTTTATCAAAAGTGAAAGGAGCATCCTAGATGTATTTTTAGTCTCAAGACAAAAATATATACGATTTCTAGTGTAGAATTTAGTTATCTCCCTTCATAATCTATTACCCTCAATAGAACATATAAGAACATAAGAAATGGGGGCACCTGGGTGGCTCAGTGGGTTAAGCCTCTGCCTTCGGGTCTGGTCATGGTCTCAGGGTCCTGGGATCGAGCCCCACGTCGGGCTCTCTGCTCAGCAGGGAGCCTGCTTCCCCCTCTCTCTCTCTGCCTGCCTCTCTGCCTACTTGTGATCTCTCTCTGTCAAATAAATAAAATCTTTAAAAAAATTATAAAAAACATAAGAAATGTATGACAATATTATATGGGTCGAAGTAGAATTTTGTATTCAAATATTCAGTGAAGCTGAGTGCGTTAAGAATATGCCAAAGAAATAAAATGATAATTTATCTGAGGCTTCAGGGACAAATAGAAATTCCCCATCCAAAGAAGATTGTTTTTATTCCAGGTGAGGTGAATAAGGAAATGAGTTATTCTGTTACATCTCTGGCTTTTCTTTCTCTTCCTTGTTTGTAGGATTGCTCTTGTATACCAGATTATTAAAACGTTGAATTCCTTAAGCCCTGGTTCTATGTCCTCCTCATAACCTATACGTGCTTCCTAAACCATTTCATCCCTACACATGACTTTACTTATAACCTGTATGCTAACACCGAATCTATATCTCTACTGGGCACCATTCTGCTAAGCTTCTGATCCGTATTTCCAGCTGTGCGCTTAACAACTGTTCTTAAAGGTCTCAGGGGCTCTTCAGGCTTGCAGTGTCCAAAATCTTACTAATGAGGTCTCTCAACCCAAAGGGTCCTTTTCATATACCGCTAGTCCAGGGAGTGGTATCTGTTTAATTGTGCCTCCTTGACTCCTGCCTCTCTTAACTTCCATATCCAACCCAGAACTAAATCCTATTGATTTTACCTCCCTTAGAATCCGAGTTCTCTCATCTCCATCAAAACAGCCATCATATCTCACCTAGACTACTACAATTTCTTTCTGACTCATAGTTCCTCCTCAGTACATTCTCAGCAATATATCAAAATAAAATCTGGTCAAGTCATATTCTGGATTAGATACCTTCAGTAGCTTCTCATTAAGAGGATTTACATGCCCGATTCTTACTTCCTTTATTTTTATGATATTTCATTTCTTCCTTTCTCCCATACTTCAGCCTCATATTTTAAGTTTTATAAATTCATCAACGTCCTGTCCCAGAGCCTTTACACATGCTATGTTTTTTGCTTGTAATGTTTTTCAATTCTGTCTACATCTATGTGTCTACCCATCTTTTCAAATGAGATCTCCAAGTCATGCCAGGGAATTCTTCATTGGCCATGCCCATCCTGCCCCCCCCCAATCTAAATTAAATCTCTCATGCTCATTAAAGGAACATATATCTTTCTTTCATTATCAGTTCTCATAGTGGGAAGTCCTCATATATTATTGGTGTTAGTGGCTTACGGTCTGCTCTGCTTATTAGAATACCATTTTTAGAGGACTGGGATAGTATAATATACCTGCAATTTAAGGGGTCATTTTAATTTTCAGTAGAATTGATTAGTGAATATCCATGTGTGGTCATTGATTTAAGGTGTACATGAGTTTAAAAATTGTTATTTTGGTTTTGCATTGAAAGTCAACTTTGCTGCTTAAGAGCGATAATACTTTATATGTTTTGATACGATATCACTGAGTGCCTTTTAAAATGGTCTGATGTCAGGTGCCTGAGTGGCTCAGATGTTAAGCGTCTGCCTTTGGCTCAGGTCATGATCCTGGGGCCCTGGGATCCAGCCCCTCATGGAGTCCCACATTGAGCCCGGCATCAGGCTGCCTGCTCAGGGAGGAGTCTGCTTCTCCTTGTCCCTCTGCCTGCTGCCCACCCACCCACCTCCCCGCCACCACCCACCTCCCCCCCCCACCGCCACCCACCTCTCCCCCCGCCCCCCGTAACTTGTGCTCACGTTCTCTCTCTCTCTCTCTCTCTCTCTCTCTGTCAAGTAAATAAAATCTTTAAAAATAAATAAATAAAAGGGTCTGATGTCCTGGAGAAAATTAAAAAACAAAAAAGTGAGGGATGAAACAAAGGTCTCATTATCTTTGCCTGGTTTTCCACTTTTTTTTTCTCTTTCTGTGCCATTTTGACATTACAAGACTGCAGTCAGTCACACCCTCAAAACTGCACCCATCCACTTTGCCAAAATGAATGCTTTGTGACTCTTCTCTTTCTGATTGCAGTATAGTTTTATGTGGACTCCTATACCTATCTGTCGGCATTCCGTTTTGTGTCAGCAGACAGCTTTGGGTGGCTGCTCAGGCTGTCCTTGAGTAAATCTGTAACAATGCTTAAGTATTTCTGTTTTATGCTTACTTAATGATGTAAGCCCTCAACACATCTTTCAGTCAGAGAAAAAGACTCATTCACCTTGCTTCCCATTTCTAGTTCAACACCAGAGAATATTTGTTCCTGTGTCTTTTTTTTTTTTTTTTTAGGATTTTATTTATTTATTTGACAAACAGAGATCACAAGTAGGCAGAGAGGCAGGCAGAGAGAGAGAGGGAGGAAGCATGCTCCCTGCTGAGCAGAGAGCCTGATGCGGGGCTTGATCCCAGGACCCTGAGATCATGACCTGAGCCACCCAGGTGCCCCTGTTCCTCTGTCTTATATTAAAATTTGCATTTGCAAATGACGTCTTTTGCTGAAGTCAAAGGAATTAAGCAATCTTGATTGTACCTTTCCATAGTGCATATAGGTAAAATGTACATTTTGGTATGAATATACTGTTGGTTTTCATGGCATCTTTCCCACTGAGTTCTACCCTTTAGATTTTTCTCCAAGTCAGTTTTTTTGCCTTGCTCTAGTATATACACTTTCTACTGCTATTATACTGGTATAACCCTCAGCTGTGTTACGTTATATGAAGATTGACATTTTTCACAATTTCCTTCTGCTTATCTTTGATAGCACTTCTTAGGATCACTGTACCCAATATTTTGGGTACATCCCCTTTTTATTTATTTTATTGTATTCATTCAGCAGAGTACGTTTGTGCTACAAACTATGACCTGTTTACTACTGATGACAACTAAGAATGTTCTTGCTACTGATAATGTCTTGTCCTATATAGTTTAACAACACAGTTTGTTGGTGACTGACAATATGCGCTAGAAGAACAATGCCTCAGAAAAATAACGTAAGCGACATAAATAATTTAACATTTTCTAGGAGCCATATCAAAAAGGTAAAAAGAAGTAGGTGAAATTAGCATTATATTTAACCCAATATCCAACTTTTTTAAAGATTTATTTATTTGAGAGTTAAAGTGGGGAGGGGCATAGGGCAAGGGGGAGAGAGAGAGAGTTTCAAGTAGATTCCATGCCAAGCTCGGAGCCCAACACAGGGCTTGATCTCAGGACCCTGAGATCATGACCTGAACCCAAACCAAGAGATGCTTAACTGACTGTGCCACCTAGGTGCCCCCAAAATTTTATATCAATATGTGATCAGTATAAATGCTAATGAGACTAAGGAATTTTTTTTTCATGCTAAGTCATTGAGATCCAATGCATGTTTTACACTTGGAGCACATATTAATCCAAGGTGGCCACATTTCAATGCTCAATAGCTGTAACTACATGGTGGCCACCATGTTGACAGTGTTGACTCCAGGAGCTCGTTACTCAAGTGTGCCTTTTGAAAAGCAGCATCCACATCACTTGTGAGCATGTCAGAAGGATAGAGTATCAGGCCCCAGCCCAGGCCCGCTGGATCAGAATCTTCATTATAACAAGATTCCTACTAGACTGTATGAACTTTAACAATTAAAGAGCATTGCTCTAGTATTCATGTAATATTTCCAGGTTCTCAAATGTAAGGAAATTGGTATTACTCTATAGACCATGGATTTTTTTTTATAACAGCTTTATTGAGGTATAACTGACATACATTCACCCTTTTAAAGTCTACATTCCAGTGTTATATCATATATTTGATGTTGTGCAGTTATTACTGCTGTCTAATTTTAGAATCTTTTTCTTACTCTGGAAAGAAAATATATACCCCTTAGCAATCACTCCCTAGTCCCTCCTGGCCTAGACTTTGGACAATGACTAATGTACTTTCTGTATGCATGGATTTTCCTATACTGGATTTTTTTTTTTTTTTTTTTTTTTAATAAATGGAGCATACAATATATGGCCTTTTTCTGTCTGGCTCATTTCACTTAGCAAAATATTTTTAAGGTTCACCATGATGTAGCATATTTCAGTAATTTATCCCCTTTTTTATGGCCAAATAATATTCTAACACATGGATGTACCACATTTTGTTTATTTCTTCATTGGTGGAAGTTTGAGTTGTTTTACCTCTTGACTATTGTGAATAATGCTCCATGAATATTGGTGTGCAAGTTCTTGCTTGGATATATATTTTGAATTCTGTTAGGTAAATACCTAGAAGTTGATTTAGGTCATGTGTTAACTTTATGTTTAATTTTTAAAGGTATTGCCAGATTGTATTACAAAGTGGCATACCACTTTGCAAACCTATCAGCAAATGTATGAGGATTCCACTTTCTCCACATTCTTGCCAACACTCATTGTTCATCTTTCTGATTCTAGTCATCCCAGTCAATTAAGGGGTATCTCATTTGGTTTTCATTTATATTCCCTGATTATTGATAGTGTTAAACATCTTTTCATGAGCTTATTGACCATTTGTATAACTTCATCAGAGAGAGAGATCCACTTATATCCTTTGCCAAGTTCTTTAAAGATTTTTTTTTTTTTTTTTAATTTGAGAGAGATTGAGTGAGGAAGGTGGGAGGGGCAGAGGGAGACAGTCTCAAGTAGATTCCTTGTTGAGGACAGAGCCTGATGCAGGGCTTGATCTCATGACCCTGAAACCATGACCTGAGCTGAAATCAAACCTGATTTGAAATCAAATCAAGAGTGGCTTCACTGACTAAGCCACTCAAGCACTCCTGCCAAGTTTTTATTTGAATTGTATCCTTATTGTTGAGTGATGAGAGGTCTTCATATGTTTTGGATACAAGATCCTAATAATATGTATGATTTGCAAACATTTCTCCCATTCTGTGTACTACCTTTAGATGAAATTATTTAAATTTGAAGTATTTCCCATAATCTATCATCTGTTTTTTATGCTTTTGAAATTATATCTAAGAAAATACTACTAAATCCAAGGTCAAGAAGATTTACCCATATGTTTTCATGTAAAAGTTTTATAGTTTAGCTCTTACATTTAGATAGTGATCACTCTTTTTTTTTTTTAAATTAGCATATAATGTATTATTATCCCCAGGGGTACAGGTCTGTGAATCGCCAGGTTTATACTTCATAGCACTCACCATAGTACATACCTTCCCAAATGTCCATAACCCAACCACCCTCTCCCTACTACTCCCCTCCCTCTGACAACCCTCAGTTTGTTTTGTGAGATTATGGTTTGTCTCCCTCCCGATCCCATGTTGTTTCATTTATTCATTTCCTACCCCCCAAACCCCCGACATTACCTCTCAACATCCTCATATCAGGGAGATCATATGATAATTGTCTTTCTCTGATTGACTTATTTCACTAAGCATAATACCCTCTAGTTCCATCCACATCATTGCAAATGGCAAGATATCATTTCTTTTGATGGCTGCATAGTATTCCATTGAATATATATACTACATCTTCTTTATCCATTCATCTATTGATGGACATCTAGGTTCTTTCCATAGTTTGGCTGTTGTTACATTGCTGCTATAAACCTTCAGGTGCACGTGCCCCTTCGGATCACTACATTAGTATCTTTATGGTGAATACCCAGTAGTGTGATTGCTGGGTCATAGGGTAGCTCTATTTTCAACTTTTTGAGGAACCTCCATGCTGTTTTCCAGAGTGGTTGCACCAGCTTGCATTCCCACCAACAGTGTAGGAGGGATCCCCTTTCTCCACATCCTTGCCAGCATTTGTCATTCCCTGACTTGTTAATTTTAGCCATTCTGACAGGTGTGAGGTGGTAGACAGTGATCACTTTTGAGTTAATTTTTATATATGGTATGAGGTGGAAACCCAACTTTATTCTTTCCCATGTGGATATCCAATTGTATCAACATTATTTATTTTAAAACTATTTTTTCTCTCATTGAATTGTTTCTACACTAGTATCTAGTATCAAATAGACATTGATATAGGTGTCTATTTCAGGACTTGACCCGCATGTCTATTATGATGCCAGGACCACACTGACTTGATTAGTATAGACTTATAACAAGTACTGAAATTGGGAAGTCTGAGTCCTCCAAATTTATTTATTTATTTATTTTTAAAGATTGTTTTGGCATGGGTCCCTTACATTTCCGTATGAATTTTTAGATTAGCTTGCCAATTTCTGCAAATAAGCAGCTGGGATTTTCATAGGAAATGTGTTGAATCTGTAGGTCAATTTGAGGAGATTTGCCATCTTTAAATTATTGTCTTTCAGTATCCCATGAATATGGCATATCTTTCCATTTATTTAGGTATTCTATTATTCCTTTCAGTGATATTTTGTAGTTTTTCATGTATAAGTCTTATACTTCTTTGATAAACTTATTCCTACATATTTTATTCTTTCTGATGCAATTTTAAAAGAATTGTTTTCTTAATTATATTTTCTGATTATTCTATTTTACTTGTATTCCGCAACCTTATTAAACTCATTTGTTAATTCTACTAGTTTCGTTTCTGTATGTGTGGATTTCTTATAGATAGGATAGTCCCGTTTAGGAACAGAGAAAATTTTATTCTTTTATTTCTAATCTATAAGTTCTTTACTTAGTTTTCTTGCCTCATTGCCCAGGTTAGAACCTCCAGTACCAAGTTTAATAGAAGAGGGGGTGCCTGGGTGGCTCAGTCAGTTAAGCGTCCAGCTCTTGATTTCAGCTAAGGTCATGATCCCAGGTTCATGAACCCCATGTGGGGCTTCATGCTCAGCAGGGAGTCTGCTTGAGATTCTCTCTGTCCCTTTCCCTCTGCCCCTCCTGCCTCAAATAAATAAAATAAATCTTCGAAGTTTAATAGAAGTGATAAGACCAGACATCATAGGGAGAAGGTACTCAGTTTTTTACTCTTAAGTATGACATTAGCTGTGGAATTTTCCTGGATGGACGTTATCAGGTTAAGAAGTTCCTTTCTCTTCCTTATTTGTTGAATGTTTTTCAGGTGAAGAGTAGTGGGAACTTGTCAAAAAAAAATTTTTTTTTTGCATCTGTTGGAATGATTATGGAGTTACTTTTTTCATTTATTAATTGGTATATTACATTCATTGCCTTTTATATGTTAAACCAACATCACATCCTGGAATAAATACCATTTGGTTATAGTGTACACTTTTTATATGCTGAGGGATTCAGTTTGCTAATATTTTGTTGGGAGTTTTTGCATCCATATTTATAGAGAAATTGGCCCGCAGTATTCTTTTCTTGTGATATCTTTGTCTAGTTTTGGTATCATAGTAATATTGGTCTCTGCATAAGCTGAGAAATATTCTCTACTCTTCTAGTTTTTGGAAGAGTTTGTGAAGAATAGGTGTTAAATCTCCTTTAAATATTTGGTAGAATTCTCCAATGAAGCCATCTGGGCCTGGGCTTTTCTATGTGGGAAGTTTATTTTGGTTACAAATGTATTCTCTTGTTATAGGTCTGTTCAGATATTTTATTTCTTCTTGAGTCATGTTCAGTGGATTGCAGCTTTCTAAAAATATGTTTATATGCACTCCAGGAATGAAGTATTAAGTGAACTGAAGAAGTCAACACTTTTCTTTCACCACTTTCCCATATAACATGCAGCACAGATTATTCTCTGTAGGTAGGATTGTAACAGTACAGCCAAAATGAGCCCTGAGAAGTGTATAGTTCTGATATTTAATACATCTTCATGAATTCTCAAGCAGTGGATGATGGAGTAAGATTTTTTCTTTAGCCACATTTGACTTCCTACTCCCCCATAATATGCAAAGAACATTTAAATAACAGGGGAAAACTAGACAGAAAAAAAGACAGTACCAGTAGTAAAATAATGAATGGAAGTAACCTACATCAGGAAAAAGAAAAGAAGAAATATAACAACAGCCGTGCATTTTCATAGTAAAGGTCATGTCTAAGTTAAATTCATATTCTAAATATTGGAAGAAACTTGATCATGATTTGATCCAACCTTCCACCCAATATTATTTTTTAACATTACTATTTTATAATGGAGTGATAGCCTTTCACCTGTTTCTTGAATACTTATACTAACAAGGTAATTACCTCTCATAAAATAATCCATTTTATTATTAGACAAGTCTAATATTTAGGAGAGCCTCCTTTATTTTAAGCAGAAAACTACCCCCTAGGCTATGCCCCTAGGCTATGCACATTTGGTTTTGTTTCTGTCAACATGAATATTATGGAACAATTTACTTTATCTTGTATTTGACAACCCTTCAGATATCAGAAGGCAGCAATGCATTTTCTTCTTAGTAGATTTGTGACAAAAATATAATGGGATCAAACTAAAAACAAATTCTGAGAACATAATCTACACTTTAAATTCCCTAATGTATTTTCTCTTGAAACATATGCATAAAGTATCTCCTACCGTGTTCTAAACTTGAACTTATGAGTAGGTTAAGGATTACGTCCAGATTTGGTAACACGGTTAACTGATACCATTTGGGGGCCAGTCGTTTTCTTCAGAACAAAGTCTTCTCTTCTGCTTGCAGCCCTCATCTGCATTAACTGGTTTTATTGCCACTCTTTCTAGAATGCGTGCACATTTCTGTTTTCTGTCCAGGCTACCCTTCTGAGCTCTACCCATAAAACTCGCTGCCTACTTGAATCCCTTTTTCTTTGTCTCAAAGATTCTTCAACTCAGCATCTCCCAAACTGAGCTCATCGCTGTTCTGTGCACATGACCCTACTCTCCTCCTCCTTTTATAATCAAGGCATTCCTTTTAAAATATATCTGCAATTGATCATCTTTATTCCCACTTCTCCTGTGTCACCCTAGCCTAGTTTTCATCAGTTCTCACCTGGACAACTATGGGAATGACCCACCTGCAACCACTCTGCACTGTGTTCATTCTATCTTCCACATTGTAGCCCCAGGCATTTTAGAGCCCCATGTCCCACCTCTGTCTAATTGTTTCTCTTGCCTTTAAGGTGAAGATAGAACTCTTGCAAGTGCCCTGCACTTTTCCAATTTGCTAAAATACTTCAGTAACCCTAGGAGCAAGTGCAGCACACCCCCTCCTCAGTATAATGTTAGCACCATGTTAGTCTCAATCACAACATTTTACTTAAAATTATTAATAATGAAGGATCACGATCTTGAAAACATAAAGAATAAACAATATGGAATGAAGGTCTCTAAGCTTTCCTTTCTAGTTTTTCCCTTCAGTATTCATAAATTCTGTGTCCTTCTGGATTAATTGAGAAAGAAGCAGGGTAGGCTCTACTTGGGAAGGAGTGAGGGAAGGTTGATGTAGGCTAGAACTTGTGCTGGAAATGCAGTCGGATCTGCATTTAACATGACTAGAGATCATGTTAAAAATTATAAGATCACAAGTTTATACATATCAATAATTTTTCATATTTTCCACAGTGAAATGACAGTGATGTCATTTTAACTGATGGCAGTTGATGTCAATTGCCAATTTTAATAAATCCCAGATTATCAGCTGGTTTTGCATTCACTGCCTGGTCGAGTTGTTAATGTGCTAATGTATCTATGATGCTGGAAAATGATTATTAGTTAAATCCATTGTCATACACATTAGCCACTAGAAATATAGTGGAGAGAATATTTTCCTCTCTGTTGCAGTTTGATGTGAGAAATTACAGCTTTTTTTTTTCCTCAAAAATTCAGTGGTGTTTATGTCATAAAGGTTTCACGTTATTAAGTTCCTGTAACATTGTATTATTTTATAGTAGCCAATTTAATTGTTAGAAATGTGTGCTAGTATTTAAAACTCTTTTTTTATCGATTCATTAGAACTTAGAAGGATTAAGCTAACTAGTGAGTAAAAGCCCTAGGATTTGAATATGCTTCTGTCTCTAATGTCCGTAATCTTTCTTCAATATCAGTGGTTTCCAAAGTGTGGTTACCACACCAGCAGCATTAATATCACTTGGGAACTTGTTTGAAATGTAAATTATTGAGCCCTACCCCAGACTTACTTAACCAGAAACTGCATGGAGATCAGCAATAAATGTTTTAATAAGCTGTCCAGATGATTCTGAGGCACATTACCTATTGAAAACCACAGTATTATATCCTCATAATCTACAGATAGGACAAGCATCTAACCACTTTCTTATTATTTTTGACTTACTAATTTATGGCCACTAAAACAGAATAAGCCAATAATTCAGTGTATTATTCCAACATACTAAGCAAGAGATACCAGACTTAATAATTAGTGTCCCCAATTATATTTAGGAGAGTCTATAATTAAAAGGTTCAAATGTCTAAGAATTAATTGAATGTTCTTATTGTAAACTATATTTAACTTCAATGTCCTGTGCTAAAAGTTTTATTTCATTACGGAAACTTAATGATTCTCCAATTCCCAGGTTGAATTGCCAAGGGAAGAAACTTATAACAAGTTTATACTTGGAGGAGGAGGAGGATTCTTTTGCTTTCTGTGTGGGAAAAGAGCAGTTCTGTTTACACATCTGCTCTTCTGCCATTGTGAGGGATAAGGCAACCCGGAAGGCTAAAGGAGTCTGTGAGGTGGGGACTGGTTAGCAGTTAGTAACAGGCGAAGAAGCCGTGCATGCCTTGGTTTTTGGCGTGCAATCATGAATTAATTTGAACACCGTTGCTTTACAATATTGTAGGTTAAAGAGAACCATTGTGTATGAAGAAATACATTCTGTTTTCTCAAACTAATCCTAAGTTGGCTTTTGGGAAACAGTTTGTTTCTCTATTGGAGATTAACTATATTTTATTCTGGGGAATAAACATTGCTACTTAGATATTAAGTTTTAGTCCGTATATATTTGCTAAAATTTGGTGGGAGGGGTGCCTGGGTGTCTCAGTGGGTTAAGCCTCTGCCTTCGGTTCAGGTCATGATATCAGGGTCCTGAGATCGAGCCCCACATCGGACTCTCAGCTCAGCAGGGAGCCTGCTTCCCCCCCCCTCTCTGCCTGCCTCTCTGCCTATTTGTGATCTCTCTCTCTGTCAAATAAATAAATAAAATCTTAAAAAAAAATAAAATTTGATGGGAGTTGTAGGAGCGAGGCGATAGCAAGGTACAGAAGAAATCCTGAAATACAGCCCTGACTGCCTTAACTTTTAGCCAAGACTTCATAATTCAGCCATTGGACTTGCACAAAGGCAAGGGAAACATAGAATTATAACTCAGGATTCTCATATGAAATTAATGTCATTCAAGGTACCTCGCCTCTAAATACAGTCACTGAAAGTATACTTAAATCTTCTCCTGTGGGCTGATGCAGGGATGAAAATGTTTAACAAAACTCTGAAGGAGATTTAAGTTGGCAGTGTGTGATGTGTGAGTAGGACGCATGCCAGGACCCAGGAAACCCCTGTTCCGACATGGGGTTGTGCTTGTTGATAACCGAAAGTGGTTCATGGAACGTTTCTCAGTGAGTAATTGGTCTCCCCAGTCTGTATGCTATCAGTGTTTGAAGATTATTACTTGCCCTTAAATAGCTATGATTTAGAAAGCTACCACTCAGACGCTAATGTAGTTGAATGTGTGAACCACAGACGGCTCACCGTATGAGATAAGTTAATATATGTAATTGGGGTTACTGTAAGTTGAATTCACTCAGAGGAAAAGGAGTTTACACATTGAACACGTTAGGGAGGCGTATCATTACTAGTATCCTTGTGACGTAAAGAAGAGGACCAGAGGATAAAATGCATCTCTCCATTTGTAACTCAAGGGACGTTCTCATATCTTCAGAGAATAAATGCTTGTAGCAGGAATTAGCTCGTACCTGAAGGGTGTGCTGAGAGATCTCCCCTGAAGAGTTTGTCTTCCGACATGCCGAATTGCCCCAGGCTTGGTGGTAGCTTCATAAAATATGGGAGTGTTCAGGGTGGAGCTGTTAGGTTATTTATTCCTCTTTCTGATCCTGCATGCATGGACTGCCTCTGTTTGATGAATCACCGAAGAGAATGGGAGCTGACAAACAACTCTTCCTTTAGTGGCTGGTCACACTGACAGCATCAATAGAAAAACACATCATGGCTTCTAAAATGCCACATTTTCACCATTTACCCTGAATAAGACATGAAGCTCTTTAAGGAAAGCAGTAGTACGTTATCATTAAGGGCCAGCTGACAGAGAAGCAAGTGTGCCTTGAACTCTCTCAAGTCATCATTCTTAATATCTTCCCGCCTTGGATGGAAGGCCCACCCACGCGGGCTGTGAGCAAGGCAGGGACTACTGCACCTTTTAAAATCTCCCTGATAAATGGGTCTCATCATCACCCACCCTGGATCCTGCCCATCGGGAGAGGCTCCTGTTCTCATTAGGGTCCTGTAATGTCTGCAGCTAACATTGTTCTCATGCAAATAGAATGGCACCGAAGATAAGTGCCATGAAAATTCAATTTCCCCCCCCTGACCATCATTACCCTTTTTCTTTTAGTTATTCCCACTTCAATCTGCAGGAGGTAATGTGTGCGATCTGCTGGTACTTTTGCAAGATGATTACTACAATTTAGTAATGAATTTCCAGCCATTGCGCTAGGCAGTGTTTCAGCAGGTTCCCAAGTTTTCTTAGTGCTGCAGTCCTTCCACTGTACCTGCACAGGATGAAGAACGGCGGGCTCATAGAACTTGGGTCCAGGACTTTCCCTTCTTTAGTCCTCAAGGGCACCTGTGAAGTAGGTGATTTCTTTAACCTTGTCCGGAAAATCAAAGTCAAGTGTGGCTCTCTGTCCAGATAGAAGGACAAAAACTCCTGTCATTGGATGCATAATAATATTTCTCTGTAGTCTGTGACCAAACGTGGATAATTTAATAAGAATGTAAAATTTGCGGTATCTCATGTAATAAATATATTGTATTTATAGAAGGGTGTGAGTTAAATAAATTATGGTTTAGCATGAGGGAGAATTCCTCCTCGAGGTCATCTAAAAACTAAGAGAACTGACAGGTGCAATTTAAAATTTCTATACTTAAACCTATCCTTTATATTTTAAGTTCTTCAACAATGGGATTAAGTGGGTAAACATTGTCTTGCCAATAATATATCATGTTATTGTGGTTCTTTGTTTCTTCTAAAATTATCCCTCCCACATCTTCATTACTGTGGGAGTTAATTATAAGGAAAAAAAAAAAAAGAGAAGAGAGAAAAAAATGTAGATTTAACCAGAGATAACTGATTTGTATGTGTGTGTTTGTTAAAGACACAAATATAGAATGTAAATTATACCTTCTCTGATGACTGCTATCTTAATAGAAGTTGTGGAGTGCAAAAAAATACAGGCATATGTTTTAATATATTTTATGGAAAACCTATTTATCTCCTAAATAAGTGGAGTTGTGTTTTCCCAGTATTTAGGAAAGCCCTTTACCTACGATAGCATTTTATGAGTGAAGGGGAATGAAAGTTTTCAAAAATTTTAATGCATCTTTGAAAAAAAAATGACGCAGTTGTTGTTTGTATAAGGCTTGGCTTAGAAAACACTTTTTCCTTAGAAACTGTGAAGCTATTTTTGTAGAGCATATGTTATTTATGTTATTCTATGTATATGATCTTGAGATATTTTTAGTGGATTAATGTGTTAGATGCATTAGCCATTTCTTTTACTACTGAAATATACTTATTTAATAATAAATCCCCAGAAGTTGAAGATGTTGATAGAAGGAAAAGAAAAAAGAAGTCAACTTATTGCTTTACCTGAATTACTTCATCTTACAAACTGATGTATATATTACCGTTCAGTAATTAGGATGAAGCTATTCAAAGTATCTCTGGGGCATACCATGCAGTTTAGATGTAAAGAGTTGCCAACATGTGGTACAGAAAATATATTTGAACTACAGTTGCAATACTTCTACTTCAAGTTACACACCAAGCATATAATTACTGCATTCTTGGTATGTAATTACATAGGAGTTACAGTTTATATTGACCTCAAGAAATACTGATACTGTAATTTAAACTAAAAAAGAGAGCTTGAATGTGAAATTGTGTGTTGGTTTTGAATGGCTTGTATTGTAAATTTGGGCTCCCAAAGAATAATTTATTGCTATGAGAACTTCCCCAATTTCCTATTAAAATAGGCATTCAATATGTAGAGTGTTATTAAAGCATGCTTTATGACTGAATGGTTAACTGGTTGCACAGATAGGTAAAAGAAGGGGCACTCCAGTGGGTGGGAAGAGGCTGCTAATTACAGCCCTCCTCCCGGGAAGCTTCACGGTCGGCACTTCTCAGAAAGATAGAGCCAATGGAGCATGACTGCCTATGGCATCATGGTCCCCGGGGGTGTTCGTTGTTTGTTTAGGTGTTGAGAAACACACATTATGACCGTAATAATAATTATGTATTTGGAATTGGATTTTTGCATCTGTAACACAAGTTTCCATCTTCCATAAAAATGCAACGTCAGCACCATTTTTATAATGCTTCATTTGCATATGGGGCCAGAACTATTCAAATACAGATGTTGTTTGACTGTGGTGCCACTGTTGTTAATTTAACATCATATTAAACATTCCCAGTGACCACTCTTCAAGCAGTGTTTCAACTCTTTATTAAGGACAAGTATGTGTAGACAGTCTTTAGTTGATAGGAAAAGTAAGGTTAAAAGTTATAAATTATTTTCTGTTCTCCAAGTAATATCCACCTTGCACTTGTTCATAATATGACTAAAGTAAAACAGTTGATTTTTGTTTATTTAGCTAATGATTCCATAGCAATTCGATTTTATTTTCTGAAATGTGGCCCAAAGATATTCCATTTTTGGCTCCTCTTAAGAAATCAGGTTCAGAAATAAAAAATAAATCAATTCGAAAATTATTTAATACTCTAGCTTTCATTCTCTCCCATGTATTTTCTTTTCTTTTCTTTTCTTTTTTTTAAGATTTTATTTATTTATTTGACAGACAGAGATCACAAGTAGGCAGAGAGGTAGGCAGAGAGAGAGGAGGAAGCAGGCTCCCTGCTTAGCAGAGAGCCCGATACAGGGCTCTGTCCCAGGACCCTGGGATCAGGGTCCTGAGCCAAAGGCAGAGGCTTAAACCACTGAGCCACCCAGGCACCCCTCCCATGTATTTTCTAAAAATATGTCTTCTTTTCTTTGTTTCTCTTCTGACAGGCAACAATCATCCAGGATTTTGTTTGTTTGTTTGTTTGTTTGTTTGTTCTAATTCTCTCCTACCTCCTTCCTTTTATTTCCTATCCCATTCTCTACTGCCATATTTCTTTACTGAAACATGTTTTGTTTTGTTTTTCTGGACAAGAATATTCCATATATTTTTCAAATAAGTAGCTTCGTCCAAATTATATACAAAGTCATGGTCTTGAAAGTATTGCAGGAACAGAACTTCTCTATTGCAAATTCAGTGGTGCCAATAAAAAAAAATCTCTTTCTAAAGAAGATGTAACTCATCTCTTCTCACATTTCAATGTGTAAAAACCTGAGAGTTAAAATCCTAAGTTTCCACTTAGGACATTTGCAAACTTTCCGAAGTCATAGTTCTCCCACATCACAAAAGGAAGACATATGGCCAAAAGTATACTCTGTGAAACAGAATAGCTAAAAAGGAAAAAAAAAGTTTCAGAATAAATATTATATCTGTACCAGTAATAACAGCACAATATACATCTTTAGCAGATTTTTATTTTCATAGTTTAAGATTTGAAGTTGTTGGGTGTTTTAAGAATATATAATTCTGATTGGAAGGTGGATAATGAAATCATATATGACTTAATGAAGACTGACTCTACATATTTAGATATCCTGCATAAAAGTATTATGTTAGGGAAAAAGCTACCATTGTCTTCTGCGTTTAATTAAAATAATTTCAAGCAAATAAAACTGTTTCCACAGGCAAGATCCAAGAAGCACCATCTTCTAGATGCCAAGTTTAGTTTATTAATGAATTCTTGAAATGTTGCTAATGGAAACGGTATACACCTGCCTGTGTGCAACTCCCTGATTAAAAATGATGTGTCATAGAACATTAAAAACAATCTCCCTCCTATATGAATCATGTAACTTATCTTTTATAAATGGTTTGCCTTTCCCTTTTTCTCTAGTAAGCTTGCAGTGGGTTTAAAGTATTGGGCCAGAAGTGTGGGGGAGGGGATGCATGCTGATTGGCACCAGAGGTGGAAGATGCTAAAAATCTTCCAGGTTAGGACTTGAGACTATTACTTTGGAGATTTCAGTAAAGTTGGTACTATAAATTTTGCTTCTTCTAAATATATGCAGTGTTTTTGTATTTCCTGAGGTCAACCACGTCCCCTAGCTTTGAAAATGGTACACAATAAAAATATTCTTCTTGCCCTCTTAACATATCAGAATAAAGAACCCATACATAGATTTTCCAAATATTATTTTATGTATATTATCCACAAATATCAATGCGTGAGAGTTCATCATTGCTGTAAGGGAGAGTTCTAGCTGGTTCTGACAGTAGTCCTGCAAATCATTACACTGTTAACTTACAGGGATTACAATAAGCCAATGACATAGTGAGTCCCGGGCCATTCATTTCACAATGCTGTATATTATAAAACTCCTCACAACAATCAGCTGTAATTGCTGACGTCTTTTTGGGGTTCTCAGCTGTTTTCCTTCCTAGGATCTGTCATTTCATGTTATCATATTTTTTATAACATAAAATTATATCTGCATGTTCATTTGTTTATGTTTTCTCGACTGACAGCTCTTTTTTGTTAAACCACTTACATGTGATACTTAGACATGGTGTGGGGCACATGTAAGAGCTCAAGAAAATGATGTTGGGGGATTATAATAGTTTAAATGTCTTACTGTTCCTTTTTTTAAAAAAAATCTATGTTTTAAATGTATTTTTGGCATAACCAAAATTGGTTTCTCTTGAAGGATGGATGGCTAGCTAACCAGGTATACATAGAGATAAATACAGATATAGTCATATGCATACAGAATTCTTTACTTCTTAATATGAATATGTTTGAATCAACTATGTATTTCATCAGTCCCCCACTGCACTGAGGTAGTCTGATAAAAAGAATCCACTCTAATGCAGAAACACATAGATAAAATAGTAGGTTGATGTCAATATCCTGGTTAAATAAATACTATACTTTTGTAACATGTGACCATTGATGGAAACTAGGTCAAGGGTACATGGCATCTCTCTATATCATTTCTTCTAACTGCAAATGAATCCAAAATTATCTAAAATAAAAAGTTTAATGAAAAATGGTATGTGGAATTTGTGTAAGAACATTACCAAATGTTGAAAATGAAAAATAAGACAACTCTACTTATTATTACTGTAGCAAGGGGCACTTGGGTGGCTCAGTTGTTAAGTGTCTGCCTTCAGCTCAGGTCATGATCCCAGGGTCCTGGGGATCCAGCCCTGCATTGGGCTCCCTGCTCAGTGGGAAATCTGTTTCTCCCTCTTCCACTCCCTACTGATTGTACCCTCTCTCTCGCTGTCTCTCTCTTTTCTGTCAAATAAATATATAAAATATTTTTAAAAAATTATTACTGTGGCAGTTGAAGATATTTTGTATCCATAATTTATACATTTATAGAATTGGACCAGGGGTGCCTGGGTGGCTCAATTGGTTAAGTGCCTGACTCTTGATTTCCACCTGGGTCATGATCTCAGGGTCCTGAGATGTGTCTGAGTAGGTCTCAGCACTAAGTGGGGAGTTTGCTTTCCCTTTCCCTCTCTCCTTCCCTCCCTTTTTTCTCTCTCCCTCTAAAATAAATAAAATAAATCTTAAAAAAACAAAAACAAAAACATTGGGCCAGCCCAAGAGACATTTTAAAACTTCAGCGATGATCTGTTAATACATTCATGAGATTTCCATGTTGCCTAATTCCTATATTTTAATACTTTTAATTAAATCATAACATGGGTGCAGAAAATTTTTTTAAAAATTCATAGATATTCAACCTGATGAATTTTTGAAAACTGAAGAAGCCTGTATAACCAGTACCCAAAGAAATGAAAGAAACTCTGTCCTGACCTCTGACTCCAAAGATCAAGTCTTCTTTCATTCCTATTTTTCTGTTTTGTAAAATTTAGATGTATAAAAAAGTTTTAATATTAGTGTATTAAATAAATATTAATAATATTTAAATAAATAAAATGTTAACAAATATGTATAATAAAATACTTAGAAATATTGCCAAAGTTTCCTTACTGCTTCATAGATACACACACCATTTGAAAGCTGCTTACGGGTAGGGATACCTCATCAGTACGTATTCCAGCCTGCACCTCGCAGGAGCAAGAACATTCTTCCACATGACCCCAATAAAACTTTTACACTCAGGAAGTTAAAATTGATACAACATCATTATTTAATATAAAGTCCATCTCCAAATACCCCCGGTTATTCCAATTACATCCATTATTATGTTTTGGTACAAGATCCAATTTAGGATCATGCAAAAATTGCTTTTTTTTTTTTTTTAATGTCCCTTTACTCTCTCTCTCTCAATCTCTCTCTGCTTTGAATGTTTTCTAGCACTTCTTGTTTTTCACAACACTCAAGTTTTTAAGGAGACCAGACCAGCTGTTTTATACAGAGATGTCTCATATCTACTTATGTCTTAGAGAAAAGTTGCAAATGTGGACTCATTAATATTGATGGTCTTTTGAAATGTTTTCTTTTAAGAGTGTAGTTTAGCATCTGGGCTGTCTTAGATAATAAACAGGTGATGTGGGGATAGGGTCATTGGATTTCCAGGTAGAAAAACCCACGTCCAACTCAATTACAAAGTACGTGAACTCAGGGAAACCTGGTGGTTTCTTTTTTCTTTTCTTTTTTTTTTTTTCTAAATATTTTTTATTTATTTAACAGACAGAGATCACAAGTAGGTGGAGAGGCAGTCAGAGAGAGAGGGGGAAGCAGGCTCCCTGCTGAGCAGAGAGCCCGATGTGGGGCTTGATCCCAGGACCCAGAGACCAGACCCGAGCCAAAGGCAGAGGCTCAACCCACTGAGCCACCCAGGCGCCCCTGGTGGTTTCTTTAGACCTTAAATTTTTCATCTTTAAAATGAGTGCATTGGACACCCTTCGATTGTTAAAATTCTATCATGTTTATTTAAACATTATGTATGACCTTGTCACCATATTTGAAATTAGTATTACCGCCATGGAATAGAAAATTACATCAATACTTTGCCATTTACTGCTTTGGGTAGAATAACAATCCTACATTCTTATGAATGTTATGCCTGGATATGTTCTGAATTGAATTCTGCAACAATTTGAATTGAATTTGTACTATAGAAATTTCATTCAATTTGTCTAATTTAAATTTCCAAGCTGTTAAAACATTTTTTGAAGAGCTGGCTTTCTTTACCACCAAGTATATTCTCTTTATTGTGTACCTCACAGTCTACCCTAGAACTTTTCTTCTTTCCTTGAGTTCTACTAGTAAGAGGGCCTACTAGAGTGGCAGTTAAACTTACATATGTATTATTTTGCTCTGTACAGTTGATCGTTGGAAAACGCAGGGGCCAGGGACACCCAACATCTTGTGCTATTGAAAATCTGTGAATAACTTTCGACTTTCTCCAGATTTAACTACTTATAGCCTCGGAGGATCAGAAGTATTGCTGATAACATAAACAGAAAATTAGCATATATTTTGTATAGGTGTTATATACTATATTCTTATGATAAAGTAAGCTAGAGAAGAGAAAATGTTATTTTAAAAAGCATAGGGGAGAGACAAAGTGCATTTGCGGTACTCTACTGTAAAAAATTCACATATAAATGAACCCAGGCAGTTCCAACCTGTATTGCTCAAAGGCCAATTGTATTTTATTTCATAAATATATAAATATTTTTCTGTACTCTTCAGCAATTATTTAATTTTCTGTGTGATGTTTAGACCTTAGGGAAGTATGGCAGCTCTAGATAAAACTTAAAAGCACATTTGTGGAGTATATTAACCTTGTTACAGTGGTGGACACCTTTTTAAAAACATATGGTGTATTACCCCTTGGATCTTCTCACTGCACAATTTTGTCATATTTTTATAGAAGATTCTGTGTCACTTCCATCAGAATTATTGCAATATGGAACCTTGTCTCTAATTGTCTACCAAGAGGAGTGACATGATGTTTCTCTGCTGTGTTAACTTTATTGTTCCCTGTAAAACATTAACGTGGCAAAACTCTGAGCCTGTAAATGAGAGACTTGCCTTCATTTTGATCAGAGAAATGAAATTTGTAATTCAAATGAGAAAAGGACATGAACTTACTGCTTAGCCTGGAAAAGTGTTTTCATATGCCAGTTTGGTTCTCATAAGGTTGAATCCAAACATCCCCATTAAGGTATTGATTGTGTCCCTTTAGTAAAAAGCTGAGGGTCCTGTGAACTGTCAAATGGCTTTGCATTCCATCATTATACCTGGATCTCCACAACAGTAAACCTTCCAAGAATTTTGCTTAACATGCCATCTATCCCCAGACATGATAATGTCAATGGTACAATGGCCGTATAACCAGGGTGGTTCCTAAGCTTGATGCTAGTCTTGTCTGTGTACAATTAAAAGAAGTATCATCATATAATCCTTCTTTTTATGGAGTTATCTGTCCTCCATGGGGAGTATTTTCACTCAGTTACATTTGTGAATTTGTAGCTTTAAAAACTAGCAGGTAAAACAGAAAGTAGTAGTCTGATTTGAAATTTTGATCTTCCTCTTCTCACTCCTTTGACCATAGAGACCCAGACAGTGGAGCTACGGGACCTGGTTACATTCCTCACACTCTTATAGCAATTTGCTTATATCATAGTAATGTGTATATATATCATTAGAATGTTACAGCTCTACAGTAGATAACATCCAATTTTAATTTTTTACCCCAGCACCTAGTAAGTGCATAACCCATAGCAAGGAATATAAACAACAACGATAACAAAACCAAAAAGTCTGCTCAATTGGGGACTATTTTAATGATTGAATGAAAAATGGTCTTAATTCTCCCTCCCAGTGAGTTCCATTTGCTTCTTGCTACATAAAATGCTACCTGTGTCGTCTTAAAGAATTCTAGAATCCATCTCAGGGAAGGACAAAATTGGCGCTGGAATGTACAGACTTGTCCATTCTCATTTACGCAAATGTTTTCTACTAGGCTTAGGTAACTGTCTTGTGCCAAGTGTGTTTTGTCTTTAAGTGCTACCAGAAAATGGGGAGGAACAGTTGTTTCATTTCCAGTGTTCAGTGGAGAGGACTGAATGAGTACAGAATAAGGATTCTGTTCTGATTGTACCTATACATATACAAATGGACAACCTTCAGATTTCAGCTTCTAAAAAATGTGAATATGTGAAATATGTGTCTGTTCCCATTGAGCTCATGAACAAATCATTAGGCTATGTTATAGGTTAAAAAGTGTTAGTTTTTAAAACTTCACTTGGATTCTTGGTTTTTTTTTTTTTTTTTTTTTTTTAGTGTTCCTAGTGGGATGTTTTAATTACCATGACTAAAATGGCCTTCTGTTTCATTTTTTGTGTTCCAAGCTTTAATGAACCTTTATCGTTACCTACTAGACGGAGTTCTAAATTAAAATAACAAGAGATGGTAAGATTTCTGACTTGCCACTCATTTGTAGTTCATTCTTACCAGATATCAGAATTGGATTTAAATTCCAAAAATTAAAAAAAAAAAAGGTTTCCATTGATATTAATAAAATTTTTCTATGCTAAATAGAATATTAGTTTATACAGTTGGAATCTTATAAATACTATTACTGAAAATTACTTTATCATTCTAAGAAGGTTTTTCTTGAGTCAAAAGTGTTCCAGAAGGGCAGAGTTTGCAGGGGAAACAGGCCCAGTTCCCCACAAAGGGGACATGAGTGGAGCGGAAGCCTTCCATTGGCTTTCCTCCCAGAGGCTCTTGGGGGTGGGATGGGATCTGACAGTGATGGGCTTCCCTCAAATGGTTCCTTCCTTTGTCCCTAACTCTGGTCCAGAAATAGAGCAGCACATCATGCTCCCAGACTGACACCAGGGAAGCTTCATAAATCAGCAAGTGAGTGTTCTGGCATGATCCTTTAGCCATTGCCTTCCCTCCAGAGCTGACACCTGTCACCTTTTAAAGAGTGTACATTCTCTGTCAGCTGTAGCTGAATTCTGTCTTTTCTTTATCTCCTCTCTTATTCTGCCTAGGTGGTATTATCTGAGTGGCTACCCATGTATTATTAAATCATTGTCATTAGGGACTAGGTTGTTTTTTTATTAGTGTCTAAAATCTTGGAATTTCCTTAAAGTCTTTGGGTATATCACCTAAAACAATCCAAAATACATTTCTTTTGTAAAAGACAGTGCTCATGTAAGTGTATGAACACAGACCTAATTACATGTATTTGTAATCACAAATAAACTATTGCACATAGTGGTCTTGTATGATAACTAATACTTTAGAGCATTTAAATAACAAGAATCCTTAAGTATCTGTGAGCTAAGAATCTAAAGGGCTTTGAACATTAATCAGGCTATAACCATTGCAAGGAAGTCAGCAACTATTGATTATTTTTTTATTAAAAAATATGTATCTTCCCTAGGAAACACATTTCACTTTACTTGAAAGTCATACCTGAATCAGCTATAATGTTATCTTGTTTCATTTTGTTGTAATATATTTTCCATGTAAATAGCACAATATAGTCCTTTAGCTTTTAGAGATGTAAGGTTATGGAAAATGTTTTAAAAATCTGGCAAGTCACAAATCTACATGAGCAGAAATTTGTGTCTTTCCAGTGTTTCCTATTAATGGCATTAAAAATAAAATATAACACTGGGAAATTTTCTACCCTCTCCCAAATTAATGTCTTAAATCTTACTGTGAATTTTAGTGAAGCAAACAAGAACCCCAAGGTGTTTGTAATTGGGGGGTATTAAGTGTAGAATACAAGTAGAGAGTGCTTAAAAGGGACAGAAAAAGTCAGTTGCCTATTGATTGGACTGTGGTGGGATAAATGTGTGGCTTCTGCCCTTAATGGAAGCTGATTGTTCGGGGATGTGCTGGCGAGACTGGTCGATTCTTGAGCTGTTGTTTACTGGGAAGGACAATATCAATTTTCCAGAGGGATGATTGGTGGGATGTCAAGGCTGTCACCCTTTTCTCCTCGTCACTGACAGACAGCCTAGTGACAATTACCAGTGATGGGACATTGTCTGCATTGGCATATACACTAGAGGATATAACTGGCAAACAAAAAAAAAAAAAAAAAAGAAGAAGAAGAAGGAGAAAAAAAGGAAGAAAACACTCCTGTAAAAAAGATAGAATCAGCAGTTGTCAGGACTGTTACATATATGATGTCTGAATAACAGGCCCACACCACATTGCCTTTTCCTCTGATGTACCATGGACCCTGCCTCATCCTGCTTAGAAAATTAATCATAGAATTTTGGGGGCGGAGTACCATTTGGTGTTGTCATTTTTTGTTTGAGAGTTAATATCAGAACAAAAATCATTTTCTGTTTTTCTAGTTAAGATAGACTGGCAAATTCAAATGGGCTTGACAATAGATATTTTTATTCTTTAGAAATAATCACATTTGTAGCATATTTCATGAGTAAGGGTAACTTATAACTTCTCCTCCTGGTCTCATGTTATTGGCCAAAATCCAAATGTACAACTTGTGAATTCTACTGATCAGTATCAGAATGAAACCCTAACCTCCATCGTTTTGGCAAAAAGCCATCATTTAAATTGTAGAATGCGTTCTGGGCAGGGTGGGTAATACGTACACATATCTACTGGATTATCTATAAAGGTTCATCTTTCTATTTCTCTGTGTTCTATTGTTCATTAGTTTCAAATAAGTTTAAAGATAAAGAGCAGTATTTCCATTGCCTGCCTTTAGTTGTAGAGAAACTAACACCTAAACTAGTCAGACTACTTGGAGCATGGAAATTGCCAATTGACTATATCTTTTTTCCTCATGAAGAGATTTTTTCTTTGTATTAACTCATAAAAGTCATTTATTTAATTAATTACATTGAGGCTAATCATTTCATAAATTTAGTATATTCTGCTGGAATTCTACCATTTGGAAAAATTCGCAATGAATATAGTTTTACATAGTCAAATTTACATGTACTTTTTTTGTATGAATTAGACATTTTTCCCTACTGCAGATTTCCTTAACATCAAAGTGAAAATACCTGTATGTAGATAGATAAACACATTTTTGTTCTACTTCCCCATAAAAGGGATAGACTGGGAATTCCTTTGAGGCTTTTCCTCAATTGTCTCATGAGAGTTGCTTTCTTCAGAATTGGTCATTGTAGAGATGAAAATAATGTGATATATGATGTTGGTTCTTCATAGTCTGTGTGGCATTTGTGACATACATCAGATGTATTTTTTTCTTTGTGAGAAATATGTTCTTAAATACTATTTATATGATTTTGAAAGGAATGTTTTTATTACAGAATTTGGCAAATCTCAAAAAGTACAAACTATGAAACAAAAATTACCTACCATTTATAGGAAAAATTGTTAACATTTTCACATTTGTCCGTTTTAAATTTTATGTGTTATAAATGTGTGTGCATTTTTTTAAGTGCTTTCAGTGATGCTGTTTTTGAGCTTGGTAAATGTATCGACAAGTCTATGATTTTGGTGGTGTCCTTTTATTTTAAGTAAGTAGGTTACGATACTGTCAAGTAATTGCATTATTTCTGATAGGGATTGTAAGATGCTATACAAAAGTTATCTTAATTTACTCTCATAAACCACCAGCTAATTGATTTTCCATTGCACTCATTAAAAATAGATACTTAGCTTTTCAGAAGATTGTCTCGGAAAACCAAGGCATGGTACAAGTCCTTGGGGATGCCATCAACTGACCATTCCATCAGGCCTAAAATAGTGACCCTCCTACTTGTCAGAACTGAAGTATTTATCCCATTTCCCAGCAGATAAACATTTGCAAGGCAAATAATAAATTAGCCATTAATCAGAAGAATGTTTGCCTTCAATGAACTCTGAATGGAGTGGAGATGTCAGGTAGATAGACAAGGTAAATCAACAAGGCAGAATCAATCCCTAGAAAGAGCCACCCATAATTTAGGAAGTGTGGCCCATATGTTTAAAGACTTTGGAAGTTAAGAACATTTTGTGAAGGAAAAAAAGCTATTTATAAGAAAGGCAGGTAGATTTTAAGAATAGACAACATGTTAACAATTTTTATATATTTAACCCTCTGGTATAATGATATGTCATTTGGAAGTTTTGGTTTTAAAAATGTCCAATATTTAGTTTTTTTAAATCTTTATGTATTGTAATATATTTTTCAACCCCAGGAGAGTGATCACGTTTCATGAAAAGTTTCCATGCTGTTATGTTTTTCAAGTTAACAATTTGGCAAGTGTATTGCTTTGCAAATAAGAAATGACCTTGACATTTTAGGAATTTTTTTTCCCTCATTATGTTTGTCCTTTCACATGTTTGATACAAAGACTCAGATTAGGAATCTGAGGGGCGTTGCTCAGCCACATAAAAACATCTCATCTTGGGTAACTTACTTGACCTTTTATGACCCTCAATTTCCTTATTTGTATAATAGAGATAATAATGCCCATCTCAAAGAGTTTTCTTAAGAAATTAAATAATGAAACAAATGAAATATATATATGTTCTCCTAACACAGGCTTGACATTGTTATTTTTTTTTAACATAGAAGACATCTGTGTGTTATATCAATTTATTCTAAAGCATTATTAATATTTAATCATTTCAAAAACATTTCTGTAATCAGTTAGCAATGCATATTTTGTTTCTGCAGATATTATATCTGAAGGGTTTTAGAAGGCCCAGTGGTTATAAAGAGGGAATATTATCTCCCTCAATTCTCTTGAGGTTAGAAACTACAACCTTTGTTGTCTTAGAATTGACCATAAGGGAAATTGCTCTTGATTCCAAACACCTACCATCTGGCATGTTCTATCTCCTCATCGTGATATATAATACCTCAGGCATTCTAAAAGTTAAATGTGTATCCCCAACTTTCCACATTTGTTATTTATTTATTTATTTACCAAAAGGATAGGAAAGAATGAAAGTAAATGGAATAATCATAATCCTTAGCAGTCATTTATCAGTCACTCATTTTTTTTTCTTATGAGTAGAATTCTTTCTATCCTCAAGCTAGGTTTCCTGAGCTAGGTAGTTTATAAAGTAATGATACCTTTTAACCAAGACATTTTAACTGGGTCATAGGTATACCATCCCCATACCTTTGATTGACTAAGAAAATCCTTCTAATCATAAATTTTAAATAAGACTTGCAATGGTAATTTGCATTGCCTCAAGCATAGAGAACAATTAAAATGTTTTGAAATTTTAAAATATATAAATGACTCTTGCAAAGGAGAAGAGGTTTCTTTATACAACCTAGAAAGTGATATATTAACCTCCCTTAATAGATTTTAAATTGAAAAGCATTTAGGCCAAAAACATTTCAACTCAGCCTTTATTGTTACTTGCTATTTTTTTAAAATTTCTTTTTAAAACATTTATTCATTCCTGTGGATCTCCCCTCCTCCCATACCACCTTCGTCTTTCACTCTTAGAAAATAACTTTAACCTGTATTTCATGAAGAAATATGGAGTTATTATATGTGAATTATTTTGTTTTTTTCCTGTTTATCTTAGGATTGCTCCAACTTCTCATTTATCCTTTTCTCTCTGGTTCTGTTCTGATACTCTTGTCAAAGGCTATCCTGCCTAGTTATGTTTAGGCTTTCACTTACTCCCATTTTATACTTGACACATATCTGTTCTTTCTAGAATTTCACTCTTTATTGAACACCCTTAAAACAGAAACATACCCACCTCTCTTCCATGCTAAACATAGAACGGTATAGGTAAATTAAAAAAAATTCTATAGGACTTCCTAAAAAAAAAAAAATACATTTGGTGTTGGAAAATAAAAAGGCTTCATAAGACATTGACATTTTGAAGATAATCTTTAATATTTTAAAACCTGTCATAAAATAAAAATAACTAATGGTTATCACGAAATATTCTTTTAAATGTAACTCACTTTTAATCCCTAAAGCATACAATGGGTCACATAATCTTAATGGTTTCAACTAACAATACATATATTTTTCACACCTTGTGAAAAGTTCTATTACTGTTTCCATTCTACAGATGTGGAAAGTTAATCAAAGAGAGATTAAAAACTTGCCTGAAGTCATACATCTAGTAGGAAGTAACTCTTAGAGCCAAAGCTTTTACTTCGTTGACTCCAGAGTGTTTCCCTGACCACAATATTACTACCTCTCCACACAGTACTTGCATATATTGTTGACTATAAGACCTTTGGGTCTCTAAGCTTAGCTTTCCAAACTTATTTGCAGAATTAGTTTTTTCTTTGTATGTGGAACATCTAAAAGGGAGTAGCATGAGACAGGAATGGAAATGCAGGTTGGAACTATATCACAGCGGTTCTTAAATTTTAGACTCAAAGATTCTGACTTAATTAGTGAGTAATGAGGACTCATCAAAAGTTTTGAACCTGAGGGGCGCCTGGGTGGCTCAGTGGGTTAAAGCCTCTGCCTTCAGCTCAGGTCATGATTCCAGGGTCCTGGGTTCGATCCCCACAATGGGCTCTCTGCTCAGCAGGGAGCCTGCTTCCTCGCCTCTCTCTGCCTGCCTATCTGCCTACTTGTAATCTCTGTCTGTCAAATAAATAAATAAAATCTTAAAAAAAAAAAAAAAGTTTTGAACCCGAAGTAACAGTTCTGGGGCTTATGTGTTAGCAAATGTAGGCTAAATTGAAACAGAAAACATTGATAAAATGGGTAATCATTTGGAAGTTGTTATAGTAGTGTGGGTGAGAAACCACGAAGCCACAGTCAAGAAGGTGATAGTGTAATGGAAAGGACATAAGTATGTCAAAGTAGCTTAGGTAGAATTCATAGGATTTTCAGGCTGGGATAGTCATGGACTGTAGGATCAAAGGCAAGGGTGGAAAGAAAGAACTCCAAGATTTTAAATCCATGACTGAGAAGATCGAGGAGCCATTAGTGCAAACTGGAATGTTGGGAAGACGATCTGATTTGGGTAATATGTGGCGTGGTACATATAAAGTTTGATATATTCATGGAGGACCCAGATCAAGATTTGGAAATGTCATTTTAAAAGTAGAGAGAGAAGTCAGGGCAGAAAATAGGTTTTGGAATCATCTAGTTAAAGGAAGTTGATGCTATTTGAGTAGACAGAATCATTAAAGAATAAAGTACAGAAAAATTAAGAGAGAGAGAGAGAGACAAGGCTAAGAATTAGCCTGCAGTGGCACTTATATTTAAGTAGCGGGAGCAGGAGGAGTAGGAAAGGATACCTCCAAAGGGTTGAATGAATCTGTAGGGTCATAAACAATGAAAGAGAAGCACCTGGGTAGCTCAGTGGGCTAAGCTCTGCCTTTGGCTCAGGTCTTGATCCCCGGGGTCCTGGGATGGAGCCCAGCATCGGGTTCTCTGCTCAGTGGGGAGTCTGCTTCTCCCTCTCTGTTCTTTCTTTCTCCCAAATAAATAAATAAAATCTTTAAAAAAAAATTTAAAAACCCAGATATGTATATGATGTTTATGTGGACAGATTGTCTATTTGAGTACTTTCAGGGTTTGTGTACCTTTAGACTATTCGTTCGTAAACACATAATCTCTAAAGTAGATTTTAGGGTTTGTAATTATTTTTTATTGTTTCAAACATCTTTAAAATTATAATGCAAGACAATAGGGAAATATGAGTTGGTGTACACTATTTATCTTATACATAGCATTTCAGAAGCATGTATCACAGTAAAGTAAGACCACAATGCACTTTGTGTTTTTTTTCCATTTTATGAATTTATTATTATTTATCTCTGCTGTCAAACATTGGATCTTACTAGACCCACACATGCTTAAACTTAAGAAAAAAGATTTTAGGTTAATGAAAATAAGTTGTTTCATTTTCTTAGGAATAAATAGCAATATGTTAAAGCTATCAGAATGAATTTTGGTCCAGAAGTATGTGACCTCTTATTTTGGTTAACTGTGGTTTACCTCGATTATGTAAAATTTCCACACTGAAGACTGAGAATCTGGCCAAAACCAGGAACAAAAATACGAACTTGACATTCTCCACATCAGAAACAGCAAAATGTTAGACTCCTTATTTACAAAGCATATCTTTGAATAATCTATTGGTAATTTGTCTTGTGAATTCATTAAGTTTTTGCATAAGAAAATACGCAAACATGGTTCAAACTAATGTCAATTTTAGCAATTTGTTTACCTGCACTTCACTTTAAGACTTTGGATAGATCTCATCAATTAGAATGGAAGATAATAAAAACACAGCTGAAGTACTTTCTTGCATTTTCACAAAATTTTAAGTTCAAAACCTCTGAAGATTTGTTTTAATCTAGGCAGTTGAGTATGAAATACGATCTTCATCCTATCCTTTGGTTCTAAGAACCTATTTGCTTTAAACACCAAATAATATTTTCCTATTTCATATTCTCTTTTCTTATAATAGTAGGATCATTTCATTTTCTTGGTGATAATTTTCAGTGTTCCTTTCCATTTTTCTGATTATATATGGAAAATTAGATTTGTAATCAGTAGGAAAGAGGGTAGAAATGTCACATACCCTACAAAGATTATGAGTGAATTGATTTAAGGAATTTTTTTTCCTTCATGCTTTCCAGTTAATCAACATGGATTTCCCTTTCATTCATAAATATGTATGTGTATGTGCGAGAGAAGTGTTGCATTTATCATCCCATACTTTTGCAACTCCTCTAATACATTCAGCTAAATGTATATTGAGCATCTACTATGTCAGAGACAGAAGAGTAGATAATAGAGACAAAGATTTGTCCTAATAGAGCTTCCATGTGAAAGAGGTAGACAGAAGATAAATGTATAAATGATATTAAATTTAACAAGAAAAGAGAGTAGAGACAACAGAAGAGAAGACAAGAAAATAGAAACTGTTGTTGGGGAGGGGGGCACCACAGAAGGTAGGACAGATAGAGACAGCGATGGAACAAGGCAGGCCTTGCAGATATCCACTGCATACTCTCTCAATAATGTAAAATCCAGGGACTCCTGGGCTGCTCAGGTGATTAAGCATCTGCCTTTGGCTCAGGTCATGATCCTAGGGTTCTGGGATTGAGTTCCATATCAGGCTTCTTGCTTAGGAGGGAGCCTGCTTCTCCCCCTGTTTGCTATTCCCCCTACTTGTGTTCTCTCTCTCTGACCAATTAATTAATAAATCTTTTAAAAAAATGTATAATCCATATTTCTCTTTCCCACTTACTCATCGTTTTGTCTTAGAGAACTGGAGTTGCCAACACACAGATGAGGATGTGATTTCAGAATACCTCAAAGCTCTATCATGGAAAATTATATGTCGATGCCTCTGTTGTACATTTTGATGTGTCACTATTCGGCATGTTTGCCCTCACACCATGCTCGATAGCCTTGAGTTGAAATCTCCAAAACCTGCTTGACACAAAATGTATACTCACAAAATGAAAGACATCCTGCTTTATTAGACAGTTGAGAATGTACCCTCAGGAGAATGTGCAAAGGGAAAATTTTAAAAATCTGAGCAATTAATCGATATTTCAGATAAGCACCACTTTAGTTTATCAAAATACTTTTTAACTTCTCAAAGTACATACAATTATTGGTTGCCATGTATGTATAAAAATTCTCAATTTGCATAAGAATTTTTGGCTCCTGATTACATTTAAATATCTTTACTATTGTTTTTCAAGATATAACTATTCTTTTTTTTCTTTAGTATGTTGCAGAAATATCTTGAAAATAGAAAGTCTGTGCATAATAAAAGCAAATTCAATCTTTTTTTCTCTCAAAATGTTAAGTTTGAGTCTGAGTTGGGACAAAAATATTATCTTGTTCTCTCTCTTCTTGCTGTTGTTTAGACACCACAATGATGCTAGGTGTGCTTGAATACTGTTACCACTGTGGATGACTTGGGTATCTGCCAATAGTTCCAAAAGAATTCATCTTGAAGGACTTTGTAACTTAGATACGCAGTAACATATAATATGTGGTTAATTACTGTATGTATTCCTCTTATTTCCAAATTAGTCATTCTCTGGGCATCTGGGTGGCTCAACCATTGAACATCTGTCTTTAGCTCAGGTCATGATCCCAGAGTCCCAGGATCAAGCCCCACATCAGGCTTCCTGCTCAGCAGGAAGTCCTCTCCTCCCTCTACCCCTCACCCCACTCCTGCCCTCTCTCACTATTTGCTCTCTCAAATAAATAAATGAAATCTTAAAAAAAAAAAAAGTTACTCTCATTATTACTAGCCACAGAATATTCCTTAGAAACACTGAATATGAAAGACTTTTTTTTTAAAACTGTCTTTTGCATAATGAAAATTCAGAGAGCTTTAATGTTTAGTAACTGCCTTTAGGTATGGTTTGTCCGTGTCCCTTCCATCCTTGACAATAGGCTTCAAAACTCCTGGTCACTTGCTAATAACTCTTCACTTCTCAGGAGATTGAATTGCTATAGGCAAGTTTACTTAATAAATCTACAAAGAAAAAATTTAAATTAAATAGAAGACTCATGTACATATCTCCTTTTCGTATGATGCCAAGCAAATATATTTTATTCTTTCACCTAATGTATGAATGTGTACAAACACATGTTTTTAACAAGATTTATGTTTTGAAAAAAAATTATTTATTTAAAAAATCATAAATATTTTATGTGAAGATGATAGGACCGGGATTAAATATCTAACCGAAAGTGGGGGGCAGGAAAAAAGTCACATTTTAAATTTGTGCAACAGCAAGGTAGTAAGAATGAAGAGCATTAAAAAGAATGGACTGATACTCTTTTCTGTTGCTTTCCAGCCTTTTTTAAAAATTTTATATATCAATACATAATCTTAAACCTCCCATCGATTTTGTTGCTTTCCATAAAGACACAAACGAGCAAAAGTAACAAATGAAACAGAGTAGAGGTTGCTGTTATGAAGGAAATACATGAGACTACAAGATGAGGTCTGAAACAATGAGCAAAGTTTTGGTTCAATTGTCTCTTAACAAGTTGCAGTCCTGGGTGTACTCTGTTAAGGAGACCCTTTCGTGAGCAGGAGCCCATTTGTAATTAGATAAGGAAGACTGACAGCAACAGTGAGTTAGTGGCTCCCATGGAATGACAAGTATTGACTGAATACTGGGCTGGGTTTGAGATGGTGAGGGAGTCGATAAAAGCATCAGTGCTTGTTTGCAGTACCCTGCCAGCGATGCATTAATTTGCCGCCTGGAAAAGAGCCACAGACGTTCTTCCTTCGCCACGTTTAGCATTGATGAGGTCTAACACTTACATTTAATCTTCTGTTTACTGCTATGAACACTTGTAACTGGTACCTGGCACCACAAAGAGGAAATAAAAACAGGGAGCATGTTTTGCTTGATTTCCGTGGAGCAGAGCAGGTCCAGAAAAATAAACCTCATTTGAATCATCAGACCAAATGTAAAAGAAGTTGTTTGACTAACTAATCGATTGAGAACAAAAGGGTTAAATGAGTTGGGGGAAGAGATAAAGAGTAGAAAAGGTTTGTAAACTATCTATAGGAATCCTTTATACAGTTTTCTATATACCATCTCAGTTGAATGAAGGAAAACGAATGTAAAAGGAAATGCCATGAGGTGCTTGGGTGGCTCAGTCTTTAAGCATCTGCCTTCCGCTTTGGTCATGATCCCAGGACCCTGGGACCAAGCCCCGCATCTAGTTTCCAACTTGGCGGGAACCTCTCCACTCTGCCTGCTTGTGTTCCCTCTCTCACTTTCTCTCTTGGTCATCTTAAAAAAAAAAAAAAAAAAGGGAAATGCCATGAAGTTCATTAACACATTAGGAATGTATTATCTCTATATCATTAAAGATCTCATCTTATACTTCGTTTAAAAGCAAATTCTTCTTAAATGCTTCCCAACTATTTTAAAACTTGTTATATAGATAGATAGATAGATATAGATATATAGATATAGATATCTATCATATATATATATATGAGAGAGAGGAAGAGAGAAATTCTAAAAAAAGAATATTAATGTATACTTTCATATGTGGCATTTGTTTGGCCCATAATGTTCACCCATAAAATCCCACAAAAGCACCTAGTTGTTAATAGTGACCTTTAGAGTTCTAAGTAAAAAGATTATTGCAAAAGCGTTACTTCTGGTCCATTGAGTTGCATTTAACTCACTGCCAGAACTCAGTAGTGACCATTATAAAATTTGCACATACTTATTACTACAAATTCTAATAATCCTCTACAAGTCACCTTCAAGGTCTAATTAAGTAAGAGCAGCATTTAAAAATACTAGGTTACTTAAATCTCCCTTGATTGCCAGTGTTTAATGCTGCCCACCTGTTGTAACAGAGGAATCGCAAAGATAAACTGAAACGCCTTTTGGTTGTGTCTAGAAGCTTCAACCGCTTAAGGTTTTGTAGTGAATTCTCACTAAACTTCTGTTAGGTTTGATTAGGTGACCTCCCAAGATTATCTGCCACGCCGTGGAGATGATGACTGTTGAGGGGATGAGAAACAACCTGTTCTAACAGGAGACGCTAATAGAGTGGCTCTTTCCTTATTACCATGTATGTTCCAAAGCTGTGTGTCATTCTGGGGAAGGAGTTCACCCGTGACTGAGAATGTTAGGTCGGAATTTATTAAGGTAGAATTGTTCTGCCCCTTAAGCATTTTATCTCAGTATATAATTTTAAACATGAAATGAAAAAACAATCAGGACATAAATGTAAGGTTTAGCTAATATTTTCTCACAGATGTCTGGGACCCCTAAGGCGTATTAATTTGCCTTTTTAAAATCTTTGCAGAAATTAAAGAGGACAGGGATAGGTCTTAACCAAATTACTCCGAACGTAAAATGTATAGATCGAAAATGCATTATTGACTACAAACCTAAGAAGAATGATGCACAAACATGTGGGCTTTTTGTGTCTTTCGGAATGTATTGATGATGTTTGTTCTTATTATTTTAGCATAGGTAATTTGTCAAATATTTAATTATCTTGAAAATATTTTGAAATGCAAATCACATGTAAATTGATAAACAGAGTTTTGTTGGTAAGCACAATAAAGTTGATTAAATGAAGCATTTCTTGGGTAGAACTATTAACATTTCTCTTATTGGTACAGTGATCGATTTTAGTTGAGATAACCTTGAGTCCTTCATGAGCCACAAAAATCAGTATAGTTTTAGCCATATGTAATCCAGTTGTTATAAAAATTGTCAGTCACCTTTGATTCTTTGTAAGTGGTTATTTCATGCATTGAGGCTTATTTTATTACTTTGAAAATGACATATTTGGCAACTTTTAAACCAATCTTAACAAGGCTAGTTGAGATTAAACCTACTGCCTATCAAGAAATTTCCAACAGCTGAGACCAAATATGTGCAGAACGCATGTCGGTATCCTCTATAGTACTAACAATTTATATTTATGGTGGTGGGATCAGCCAGATAACTCATTCCTTTGTTCGTTCATTCATTCATTCATTCATTCATTCAACAAATAGTGTTTGAGGACTAACAGAGTGTAGTCCTTGTGCTTCGTGTTGGGACCACAAAGATACTCCTAGTCCTCATGTTAAAGGAGTCTTTAGTCTAGAATAGGAAAAAAGCATGCAAATAAATTATTGTAAGGCTGTAGTGTGATCAGCACCATAATAGAGGTATGTACAAGCTAGAACAGTAATTCGGAAGGAGAGAATGATTAATTCTGTCTGAGGTGGGATGAGGAAGGATTGAATTTGAGCCCATTCTGTTGAATAATACATGAGAGAGCAACAGTCCATCCTCCTAAATTGAGTAGTTTAGCCAAAGAGAGCTGCCAACCTATCGATCGGCTGATAAGACAGACCGTAGACGGAGCAGACCTAAATGAATAGTGAGCTGACAGAAGCAGGGCCCGGTGCCATTTGTAGCTTAATCCCTGAAGGTACAATGAGTTGGTGAGTTGCGTGGCCTCTCCATGAAGATGAGGCAGTCCCACAGCTGAAGATATTTATAAAAACAAAGGTGTTAATGAAGAATGTCTAGAGATGTAACCAGGCCAAAAATAACATCATCTGAGACCTCCTGAATATAAGCATTTTTCATTAAAATACAAGTCACCAAACTTGTCTTTGAATGACCATGTTGTGTAAGCATTTCTGAGCGTCCTCCAAGTTATGCCTCCTATCGTAGGGCGTAGAAGGAATAAACAAACAAAAACTGTTTCCTTGCTCTTGCTCACTCCCCTAAGCTTTGATCCTGTATCTAATCAGACTCCAGACCATCTTTGCAAATCTGTGTTTCACCAATGCCAACTCATGTTTTATTGTTACTAACCCACTAAATGTTCTCAAAAGCAAAAACAAATATAAATATAAAACACACACAAAAAACCTTGCTAGTTCTCACCTTCAAAACTTAATGCTTTTCCCTTTTTGCTCTTTTATCATTTGGAAATTCCAAGGGATCAAGAGTTACTTCTTCTCCAGTGTTGCCATAGCGATTACTTCCTCTGCTAGACACGTGACCAGGTAATAATAGTTGTTACTGGATGAATGTGTCTCTCAAACTTCATAGGGTGAAGTCATAATTCCTAGTATCTCAGAGGGTAACTGTATTTGGAGATGGAGTCTTTAATGAGGTGATTGAGCTAAAATGAAATCATTTGAGTGGGCCTTAATGCCCTAGGACTGATATCCTTTTAAACAGGAGATTAGGACACCTCTATAGAGAGAAGATCACATGGGGGTGCAGGGAGAAGACAACCATCCTGCAAGCCCAGGAGAGAGACCTGAGAAGGACGCATCTCTGCCAAAACCTTGATCTCAGATTATTTCTGGTGTTCAAGTTCCCCACACTGTGGGACCTTGCTGTGGCCGTCCTACAAACAAATGTGATGGTGATGACAGCTATTGTTTGTGCGTTTTGTCATTTCAATTGCCTTGATATGTCATACAGACTGGGACCTCTCAATCACCTCTAGAACATGGTGCAGATCTCTGTTCACATAATAAACGCTTCATAAATAAGTCACTGTAGAATTGATTAACTTTCTTATTTTCAAGTGATATGCTGTGATTCATAAAAATCTCCTCTCCCTGTTGATTTGTGCTATGCTGTCTATCACACAAGCACACAGTGCCAATTTCTCTGCGGTCTTTAATCATCATGGATTTCACATGAGGTTGCCTCTGAGGTTTATTATCCATTCCCTCATGGCCCTGGACATCATTAGATCCCATTAAACACCAACCAAACCTCCAGGATAAAAATATTTATAGATACGTTTGCTGAATGATTAGAAGCATGTTTATAAGATCGGTGTAATAAATAAGGACTCTGGAGGTTTTCTTTCTGCTGGACAACATCACCTAAACCTCCAGAGCTGATGCGGACTAATTTTGAGGTACATGCGTTTCATCTTCACAAAACTTACTTCATTTTTAAATCCCGAGATTCATGAAATATTTGGTCTCCTGAACACCATTCAAATCTAGCAGGATAGCCATTCCACTGATGACAATTTTTGAAGCCTCCTCAATGCATAAGGTGCTATGGGAGATAGGCAGATGAATCAGACATAGATTTTGCCATTAATGATCTTACATTCTAATAAAAAGGATGGTATGTGAAGAGAAGAAACTACGAGAGGGGAAAATATGAGATCTCAAGGTGATATAGGTGGAAGGTTGAAAGTTCAAAGGATTACTTCTGTCTGTGGGAGCCAAGTTGTGATGGATGGAAAGTTGGCAATTTTGGTGTGTGTAAAATGGGTGGTAGGGTTAGGTTTGCACATCGAGGAGGTGGAAGAGAGAGGGCACTTCAAGCTGGTGGGACAATGTGAGTGAAAACAGGTAGGAAAATACATGTGTTTTCTTAAATGCATGTAAAATACATTTATTAGGAATGAAAGAAAATATTGAAATAGGTTTGCTTCCCATTACGGAATCTTTCCAGCTTCAAGAAGTTATATTATTGTACAGAAAGTAAAAATATGTCTACTATTTCTGCATATGGGTTTCATATGAAGATATTCTGCTTCTGTTCTCTGTAGAATGAACTGGGGGAGAAAAGCTTTAGAGGATATTCTGGGATCTGCAATTGAGCAAATAAGATGGAGATAATATAATGCTCATTTTTACATGCTCAAATTCTAAACATAATGCCCGGCGCTTAATGGCTTATAGAACTTGTTGATGAATTTAATTGTAATCACAGCCTGAAATAGCTAAGTAGCCATAGAAATAGAGAGTAATGGATGGTGGAGATACTTGAAAACAGATCCTGAAAAAGTTGGCACGTTTTGCGTAGGTTCAAGGCTGCCATAAGAATAGTCCCATCAGAAAGAGCGAGGGTGGGGATATGTTTATGTTGGAAGAAAGTATGTTCATTTGGGGATATACCACTGGATATACATCATAAGCAGCTTAGATTTAGATACACATAAAGTGAAAGTTATCTGTTTAGAATGGTAGTCAAGGACCAATTACTAAAGAAGAAATTATATGGAGACATAGATAGTGCTGAAGAACAGGTGTTTGAAGAAGGAGTGTTTTTGGAAGAGAGACAAAATCAAACCATAGACGTAAACAAGGGAGTGATCAGACAAGTAGAAGGGATACAAAATGTTAACATCATGGGGATTATGGAGATTAGAAGTGGTCAAGATATTTGATCCCATGGAGGAACTGAAGTGAAGTAAATCAGGGGGGAAAGACCCAAAGTTTTTTGAGATCAGAAAGTTCAGGGATGGTCTTATAAAGAGCAGATTTCAAGAGGGCCACTGGGTTATGGACACTGGGGAGGGTATGCGCTATGGTGAGTGCTGTGAAGTGTGTAAACCTGGTGATTCACAGACCTGTACCCCTGGGGCTAATGATACATTATATGTTCATAAAAAATGAAATTTTTTAAAAAGATTTTATTTATTTATTTGACAGATAGAGATCACAAGTAGGCAGAGGCAGGCAGAGAGAGAGAGAGAGAGAGAGGAGGAAGCAGGCTCCCTGCTGAGCAGAGAGCCCAATGCGGGGCTTGATCCCGGGACCCTGAGATCATGACCTGAGCCAAAGGCTTAACCCACTGAGCCGCCCAGGTGCCCCCAAAATAAAAAATTTTTTAAAAGAGCAGGTTTCATACACTGATAACTTTCTATTCTAAATGGCAAGGGGGTAAAAAAAAAAATAAATCAGTGATTAACATTAGCATAGGAGGTGACAGTTTGAAGGACCAGCAGGATGAAAGAACCCTGCAGGAGAGAAAGATGATACAGGCAACAGCGAAATCTGAATTCCAACAGAAAGCAACTGATGGAGCTGGACCTTAGTCCCACACAGTTTCTCCAGAGCAAGGGGACTGCAGAAGACTGTTGCAAAGACACAGAGAGGGTTTGTTTGTTTGGTTGGTTGATTGGCTTTGTTTTCTGTCATGAGAACATGGTTTTTAATGATTATTGCTTTATACCCGGTAACGGTTCTTGAAGTAGATAGAGTGATCCCATTATACAGACATGGGCCCTGTGGGTCCATGGCATTGTAGAATGTGACTCAGGTCATACAACTGTTTGTGCCAAGTTAGAATCCTAACCCTGTCCATCTGGCTTCAAACTTGCAGGCTTTCTGTTACAGGTCCTTTGGATTTTAATGCTTTTCCTTGCTGATTAGTTTATAAAAAGTTGCTCTTTCTTTTGATTAGGCATTATTATTTACAGATCTAATGGGTCTGCTGAACTATCACATATATGTCATGTAATATGAACCACATTCACATCAGCTGGTTGTCCACTTGTACTCTTCATATTCCGGACGCAGGAAGTAAAAGCTAGTTATACATTTTCTGTAATCATTGTCACAAATGTAATCATAGCTACTGTTTCTCCTGCAAAATTCCCACTTAAGTAAATGAAAATGGAGACAATAAGACTAATCCTTCATTGTAAAAATAAAAATAAAACTGCATCTAAGACTCTATAAGCCATGTGAATTAAAATATTTCTTCTATGGAGTAGTTAGGTTACAAAAAGCATCTAAATCTTGTTAATCTTGTTAAGCTAACTCTATCTAGATTCGCCTGAAACTTACACCATTTTGAGGGAAGAAAAACTCATTCTTTCTCTTTAAAATGTTAACCTGCATAGGTTTGGTTTTGCCTTTCTTGGGGATCTGAAAGTTCTGTCTGGTGTCCAACAGGCCATTTATCCAACACCCAGATTGCACCCAAAGTTATTGAATGCCAATTTAAAATAAATATACTTAAAACTAGCCAAATCAATTTGAAATATTTGCTTGAAATCTTTATATTTATGATGAGGATTTTTATCTTTATAGTTGTCTTTGGTATTATTTTGACAGTCAGAGGAATATAAATGACTTGTTGCATTTACAAAATGCTTCAATACCACCGTAGAATCTGTAGATTATTTTACATTGAATGTTTTGTGAACAATTCTACACATTAGTTCTTTTTTTTAGTTTTTAAAAATCCTGGACAGACTCTCCAATTCTATTTATTTCTGCAGTCTCCACAGTAAATTATAGGAAAAGCAATTATGCAATTCTTTTAAGTTCCAAATCTCAGTTGTTTTAAGAATAAAAACTGAAGTGTATTGTGTTGGAAATGAATTTATAAATTTATAATTGGTACATATGTGTGGATTTTCTTTCATCGTAAGCCATTGAAATAAGTTTCAGAGAATGACTTGACTTCTTCATTTTAAAAGTGTGTAAGGGAGGGGCACCTGGGTGTCCAACGCTTGGTTTCAGCTCAGGTCATGATCTCAGGGTTGTGAGATGGAGTCCCACTTTGGGCTCTGAGCTCACATGGAGTCTGCTTGAGTTTCTCTCTCCATCTTCCCCTGCCCCTCCCCCCATGCACATGTACCCTCTCTCTCTCTCTCTCTCTTTTTCTCTGTACTTTGAGTAAGGGATTGAGTAAGGGATATAGCCAATGAGTTATAAGACATGTTAGATCTAATTGCTCTGATCCAACTACAAGAACACTGACCGTATCGCCGAGATGCTATAAATAAAATGGCTTTCAACCTCCAAGTTACCATAAAATATAGGAATAATATTTTCAAATGGGATAAATGAGTAAGAGCATAATTTTTATAGTGTTAAGCATGAGTGGTTTCAGGTCTATTTTGCCTTGCTTACAATTTAATTCTGTTTGACCTTAAATGGCTTCTTCCTTTGAGACATTCCTTAGCATGTTGCAATGAAAGAAAGAAAGAAAGAGAAAAAGAATCAAAAAAAAAGGAAGAAAAGAAAAAAAAAGATTTGAAATCAAGTAGGCTTATTCACTCACATATGATTTACTCTGAAGGGAAAAACCAACTGAATGGACTTACAAACATATGGGGAAATCAGTGTTTTTTTTTGTTTTTTTTTTTTTCAACTAAAGGATGAAGTAAAGAAAGCACTAATATTTGTCAAAATAGAACAACCTTTACCCTAGAGGGTTATTAAAGTCTAGATGTGTTTTATATGCAAAATGACCTGTCAGGATTATGGAAAAAAATTCTGACACCTGCCGCCTCATCAGTGCCCTAGACACAAAGGTGAAGTGATAGGTTTCTGGGCATATGATTACATCGGAGCCTTACTGGCTTTGTCTGAGAATGTGTATACCTTCATGTGGCATTTTCATGCTTACCTATGAGTTCACAATTAGTTGAAGGAAGAAAAATGACCACTTAAAGTATAATGTATAGTGTTAAAGCAAAATGTACTCTGTTCAGGATAAAGCTAGCAATAACATTTTATTATGTTGTAAGAGAACATTTTTATTATGTTCTTTATAGTCTAGTATCCCTCTGTCTACATTTTATATTAATCAAAAATTAAAACATATATTAGTCTGAAATTATGAAAATCAGCCACAGGGATATTTGATGAAAGTATTTTTAGATCTGTAGCCTTGACAGAACCCAACAGCAATCTAGAAGAAAAGAATTCTTTTGATATATTTTTAAGCAATGCTTTGTGGGTAATGATAACATTTCTAGTTTAAGAACAAATATTTTCAACTTGAAGATTATTTGTATAACTTTGGGTTATGTGTATGTGTTTGAGAGAAAGATGGAGAGATAGAGACAGAGACAGAAAGAGAGAGGGAGAGACTTGGCTTTTTAGTTCAAAGACTAGATCCAAGTCTAGATGTGTTTTATATGCAATTTCTCTTATATAAAACACATTTTTAAGTAAAAGTATTGAATTAGATACTTTGTAAAAATTGACTCATGTTATTCTAGCTGAACTAGAATCTTCTCATAGGTTCCCTCATTCATTTGATCTCCCAATGAAATCTCTTAGAATTTTATTTTCCTGGTATGACAAATTTTGTAAGTGTTTATTGTACTAATTTACCTTGGTTTGACACTGTGAACTCTTGTAAATAGAGCTGATAGAGTTAAAATGTAGAACATCTTAAACATTATATGGAAACTGAAGGAATTCCGAGTTTGCTGAGACAAGAACACTGAAGATAAGACTTGTAACAAACCCTCTTAGAAGTGACCATGGAAAGATGATAAACGATATTTACCTCATGTGTCATGATAACTGTTTTTTAAAGAAGATATCTGTGCCCTCTTTTATCGGGGTATGTATCACTTACAAGCACTCAATCACTATGACAAAGAAATAACAAACCTTGAACATGTCAAAACAGTGCTTTTTCGATCCACTTCTTTTCTTGAATACTGACTTTATTCTCAATATTATATCCCCGACATAATCTTTAAAATAGGATATTCATTTTATGCTGAGATTATATAAAACACCTTTGTAGATATGGGGACAATATATAATAATTTAATATAAAAATAAGTTTTCAAGCAAGTGCAAATATTTGGATCAGACAGCAGTGTGTGTCATTGTAGGTGAGGCAGAATATAAAGGCATTAGTTTTAAACAGGTTAGTTGAGTTCTTTGGTACCGTAGTCAGCTTCAGTTACTGATGTTAGCGCTGTTGTCCATGTTCTTTCTCCATAAAAAAAAGTACTGCAGGCTGATTTAGCATTGGATTTGAAACTACGTATCTGTTTCATGAAATATTTTTCTGTGGGAAATTTGAACGTTTTTTCTGAAGAATGCATGCAATTTTTGCAAAGAAGATCCATCTCTCCATTAGCCCCTGTTATATTCCAGACAGTCATGAGAGACTAGACTACAATTAAAACTGAATAATTAGCTTAAAACTATGGAAAATTCTGGCTTTGCTAGAAAATCCTCTGGTAGTCATTTGCGACTTTTTCAGGGTGTCTTTCTCTGTGGGCCAAATGGGAAACATGAATTATGATCTTAACTGCTCTGCCAGATGTTTCTTAAAAGATGCTGTCTCTTGAAAGCTCTTTAAACAAATCTTCACCTGAATGCCTCCGTTAGCATTCCTCCCAATTTATCAGGTAAAAGTGAACTCTGTTTTCTTCTCAGACAAAACCTGTGTAACTTCTTTTCAGGGAGAACAGTGAAGCAGCATTATCATGTGTGAAATAAACCCAGGATCTTGGCAGCCAGCATCTAGCAAGGAAGCGTTGTATTTTGGCTGAACACACTTTGTACTTTTATCTTGGCTAAAGCCTATTTTAAAAAGAAATTGCCTTAAAAGAATTTGTTTCTGCTGCTCTGTACTAGAAAAGAAGAACTTCGTTTAGGAGTTACAGTCTTAGACCCCAAGAAATGTGAGTTGTCTAAACAAAATCATTATACGGATGTCCCTGGAAGGAACTTCTCAAATAGGAATATCTGTTTTCTTTCTATAATTTTTAGTGGTGTACGAAAGTGCTAAAGTTGTTTATCTTAAATGTAAATAGCCCTGCTGGTAATAAACATGTACATGAACCTCAGCGGGGGGCGGGGGAGGTTTGCATCTCAGAAGTACATTTTGTATAAATGCTGCTAGAAATATTTCAAACATTACACCCAAGCAAACAAACATCTAAACAAAAACACAGAACTTTAGGAAGATGAAAATAAGTTAATAACCTTGCCTTTCAAATACAGACTCTTATTCGATACTAAATAAACTGGTATTATCAGTGTCTGGAATATTAGTTTAAGTTCTCATGGTCAGTTAGCAGTAATAGAAAGTGAAAAAAAGGGGCGCCTGGGTGGCTCAGTGGGTTAAGCCTCTGCCTTAGGCTCAGGTCATGATCTCAGTGTCCTGGAACTGAGTTCCGCATCCGGCTCTCTGCTCAGTAGGGAGCCTGCTTCCTCCTCTCTCTCTCTGCCTACTTGTGATCTCTATGTCAAATAAATAAACAAAATCTTGAAAAAAAAAAAGATGAAAAAGAAAAAAGTAATGGAAAGTACTATCATATGAGCTACCTGATATTAATGACTTACTAGGTGACAGGTATTATGCCCTGAGCATATTATTTTCTTTAGTCCTAAAATAGCCCTAATGAGCAATGTAAGTTTACTCTGAGAACAGGTTACTGTGAACACCTTGAGTTTTGATCTGTTGTGCCTCCTGTTAGTCCGGTAGAGAGCCATAAATTGAGCAGAGAGCCTTAATTGTTCAGGGACTCAGTGATAGGCCTAAATACTCAGGAGGGATTTCTCTAGATCATTCAGCTCTTTAAAAGTGCGACGTAAGGCAGATAGGAACCACGGTCTCTAGGGGTAAGAGGCTAATGCATTAAACTTGTCCACCCTCTTGCCTTTGGTATTTACCATTGTGCCCTTGCTTTTGCCTTTTACCTGATAAAATTCAGAACAGTAGGAATGTTTTAACACAAATATTGCCAAACGCTTAATCCAATTGCTTTGGCGAGGACTACAATTTATGATTTGGTTGTTAATTAGACTTAAAGAACAAAGCTAATGCTGTTCCATTTAGTGAGAAAAGCCTCTGAGGACTAGACGACTGACCAATATTGGTTCTCCTGCTGGGAAAACACTATGCATAAACAAGTCCCCAGGGCTTCATTACTGAGCCTTTTAGACAAACACGAAATGCATTTTCGTTTATTTGAAAATTCTTACAATGAAGCTTTATTGTACATCTATAAATTCTTCACGTTGACATGTCGAAGACTTGTAAAAGTATACTGGCAAGAGGGATAAACATTATAAATAGCACTTTTCTTTTAAATGTAAGATGATTGTGGATAGTACATAGCATGGTCATAAAATGAGTACGATTCTGTTTGGGGGAGCAATTGTGGAAATGAGTGGTAATATCTAAACAGAGTGGTAAACTATCCATTGAAAAAACAAGCAATTGCATATTAATTCACACTGTTTAGAAAAATTGGGTATGCAGTTTTTGATGCTTAGCTGAGAAGATATGTTGTTTCTTTTTTCTTTTACAAGACACTTTAAAAAATTTAAACGACGATGCATCGTTAATGCAGTTATCCTACCTTCATAATTTTATAAAAATATATGTTCTGCTTTATGAGTATGTTTAATATATTGGTCACACATTATTTTTTAAGGAAAGTGTACTTTCCTAGGAATTCGAAATGCATGTTTTCCAATTCGTAAAGTCACTGGGTTTGCACGATCACAAATTTCTCTACTTTGCTGGATTGTCTTTACACAGTTATTGGAACCAATTCTTATGAAGTAAGTCTAACTTTATTTTCTATTCTTTCATTATTTTTATTATTTTATTTTATATAATATGTATTTTAATATGTATCTACATATTTTATTTAAATTCAATTAATTAACATATAATGTATCATTAATTTCAGATGTAGAGTTCAGTGATTCATCAGTTACATATAACACACAGTGCTCTTGTGTCATGTGCCCTCTTTAAGCCCATCACCCAGTTACCCCATCCCCCTACCCCCCCTCCCCTCTGGCAACCCTCGGTTTGTTTCCTAGAGTTAAGAGTCTCTTATGGTTTGTCTCCCTCTCTGGTTTCATCTTATTTATTTTTTTTTTAAGATTTTTTTTTAAAGTAATCTCTATACCCAACGTGGGGCTTGAACTCACAACCCCGAGATCAAGAGTCACATGCCCTACAGACTGAGCCAGCCACGCAGCCCTAGAATAAGGACAACTTTAACTTTTTGCTTCAGCTATTGGGGTTTAGTCGTAATTCCAATGTGAGCACAACAAGTTATCTGACAACTGATTTGAACCACGAGGGAACTTTTCTTAGCCAGTAATTTTTTAAAGTATTTTCTACTGGTCATAGAGATAACAAATGCAGTACTTTAAGTCACTTATTATTAAAGTTGAAAGATCTTTTCCTCCTTGATGAAAGACCACATTTTTGTTTTGACATGTACTCTGCTTCACAAATATTAGAATATGTTTCTACAATATGTTCCCAGAAGTGCCTGATTTGTAAGTGGCGTGCCAACTTTAAAAGGTAGACATTCTTTCAATATGGTTTGAGGTTTCACTCTGGTAGAATAATCAAAAGTGGAAGGAGTAGAAAATGGCTTTTAGAACAAAGTGTGTGATGTTATAGTTACTTCTTGGCTTCAGAGGACATGCCAGTTTCCAGGGCAGAGTCCTACTTGGCTCTTTAAGAAAGTACACAGAAAGGACTCTTCCTGGCATCAGGGCTTACTAAGATGACCAGCAGGGAAATTTTGAGGGATCTGTGGACCTTTGGAATCTTCATGTATTTAAGTCAACAAAATAATTTAATGGACAAATTTCCTTCACTGTACTAATTGGATCATGACCTTGGATTAGCAGAAGGGGACAATAGGCCATGACCTCATCAGCTAGGGTAAATAAAATTATATCGTCACCCTGGTAGTCAGTCCTTTGAAGGATTTCTTGTTTTAGGCTCCTATAATTCTTAAAATTTATAAAATTACATAAAACTGAAAAAAATGTAAGAATAAAAGTGAAGCACTCCCCTTTTTTTGAAGCTCTGGTTGTCAAATATAGCTGTACTATGAATTATTTATTTTACTCATGTATATGGGTTTGTTTTGTTTTGTTTTGTTTTTTTGCTTGTTTGTTTGTTTTAATGTGGAAATCAGGAAACTACCTGGTCAGATATTAGCTGAGTTTCTTCTTCTGTTTTATTATCCCCAAACAGCTGTCAAAATCAAAAGCAAAGACAACAACAGCAACAAAAATCCACAAAGCCTAACTTATGTTATGTGAGATAATAGCTTATGCAAACACTAAAGGGCATGGGATACTGATTCAAAGATTTGATTTTTATCTTCACATCCTCCCCCCAAAAATTCCCAAGTCTTATACTTTGTTCTTAATAGTTACAATTGATAGTAAGATCAGTGGCAGCTTAATCCAGTAGATCAATTTGCAGCCTTCCTCCAAATCCTCTAGGGGACTCTCCAGTTAAGCTCCTTCTTGTCATTGGCCCCATTCACTGCTAATATCTAATTGGCCGATGTCTCTTTCATGTAAGTTCACTTGTGTCAAACTTAACATGGTTATTTGTTACCTTTAGTAACTCCTTTTTCTGAGTGTTGCTTAATCTCTCCTTCATATTCTCTGATCACTCCAGATTCCATATTCTTTCTTATATTATTAGTTGTTATTGGATGCAATAGGCTTATATTTAATATTTCTTTCACTGACTGCAGCATATTGAGCTCATTTATTCAGCTCAGTAAGTGTTTATGAGAACTCATTAATTGCCAGAATGATATGTTCATAGGGTAAATCTTGTTTACAAATATTTGTTACTAATCTGATAAAAATATTCCCAAGTTTTCTGGAATCAACATTAGGTTAACTGTCATTGTTAACTTATACTTTCTTAGACTTGTGTTTTTTAATACTTCCCATGAAACCTCAGATTCATGTTCTTCAGGCAAAAATGGAAAAAGTAAGACTACATTAATGAGTTGTTAGAGACATAACATTGGAGGAGAGAGTTATTGTAATGTAAAGCTTGACTTGTAATATTTGATTTATATCAGAAAGTCATTTTTCATATAATCATTATAATTCCTTAGATATTGTATATCAGATGGCTCCTGGAAGAAAGAATTTCAGAATAAAGGGACAATGTTAGGATTTTCCATGTTGGGAATGATGTAAAAATCTCTCATTTTGCCCTTCCCAAATTTTAATCCGTGACATGAGTGTGTTGTTACCTTTCAGTGACTAACAGGTTTTTTAAACTAAGTTATTTTTATCAATTTCATTGGATTCAAATCAACAAGATACTATACAAGTTACACATTAAGTCTCCTTTTTGTCCATGTTACATTTGTCAAAGCAGCAATTTGCTATTGAAACTTTCAATTTATACTTGACTTATTTACAAAATATAAAATAATTTTTTAACTTTAATTTCTACATATCCATTACTTTGGTGAGCTGGAGAAGTATAAGAATGGATCAATGAAATGTTAAGTAAGCATTTATGAATACAGACTGAATGTAAACTTTTTAAAAAGGAGAGCTTACCTAAAGTGCTTCTCTACAGTTTTTCTATCTTCCAAATGAAAGTCAATGCACTAGTGATCAAGTTCAAGAAAAGAACTCTAAGCTGACAGTAAAATTATAAATAACCTTCAGGAAAAAAAGAATAGATAGGATAAAATAATTTTAAAGTTACATTACTTCATTTTGAGAATTAATCAGGCATGAAGTTTTTTATAAATATCATAGTTAACAGCAGACATTTTAAATCTGTCCTATCTATCTTAAGAAGATTTCCTAGCTTTATTTTATAAGAAAAAGAAAATTAGAACAAAACACCACCAATTATAGACTTCCAGATACAGCATGTACTTGCCTTGCAAATTTCAGAAGGAAACACACTTGTTACGGAAGTACTGAAATGTATAGAACCTAACTTTATCAAGTTAACTGTCAACTGAACTGTCTTCCATATTCTGTCCACCTCCCAGGCCTCATTAAATTAATCTGAGAAGAACGCTATCTCTTTAAAGCTGGGAAAGTATTGTGCTGATGAGCCAGGGGCAGCCCACCAATTGGCAGACCCATTGGGTGATAAATGTCCAAGGACCTCTAGGCTGACGACACATTTTTCATCATTAATCCAGCCCATTGTAACCAGGGCCACTCACATTGATTCGAACTAGGAGGCATCATCTGCTGTTTAGAGGGTGATGACTCGCTAAAAATGAAGGCCTGAAACTAATCAAATAATTTAGAGCCCTCCCTGGCACCTTGCTGGAAGGTAGCAGTCGAGAGCTAATAGAGGAGCAAGAGACAGGTAGTGCGATGCTCTGCTAGTTCTGTATGAGAACGTGAGAAACCCATTAGAAAACCTGTTACGTGATTTTACCTATTACACACTGTGGTACGACGGTGTGTGTGAATTAGTCCAGCGCTATGTGTACCCGAGATTTTCATTAAAAATGTAATTTCCGGGGCACCTGGGTGGCTCAGTGGGTTAAAGCCTCTGCCTTCGGCTCAGGTCATGATCTCAGGGTCCCGGGATCGATCCCCGCATCGGGCTCTCTGCTCATCAGGGAGCCTGCTTCCTCCTCTCTCTCTGCCTGCCTTCTGCCTACTTGTGATCTCTGTCTGCCAAATAAATAAATAAAATCTTTTTAAAAAAATGTAATTTCCAATCATCATGCTTTTAGTTGGAAAATGTAGGAATTCAGTGATGAAGAATTGGAATTCTCAAACCAAGATCTCGTTGGGATTCCTAAATAGTTTTTGTAAGTTTGTAATAAACTGTTTGAGAAAGATGTTAGTATTACTTTACCGAACTAACAAAATTTGATGGGGAGGAGAGCATCTCTTTTCCCCTGACAGAATTCAGCAAACTTTGTTAAATTTGTCTCTCTTATACTTTTATTATTTTTTCTTTGCCTAATAATTTAATATGTATTTTATCAGAATATACTTAAATACATTTTGATTGTTCAAGGTTATATATACGTATATTTTACACAGATATATTATTATTTGTGTATGTAAATATTCATTTCAGGTCATTCTTCCGTTATTTTAATTGATAAGGGTAAAAAAGTGGCCTTGGTTAAGTCATAACCAGAGAATCAAAAGATAATGGTTAAACAAACTTTTGAGACTTAGGCAAACACAGAAAAATACATATTCTTTATTTGCTGCTCATATCTGATTAAGCGAAATCAGGACTGATTAGGAAATAAATTTCAATGATTAGATTTATTCATTAGAAAATGTGACTCTAGAAAATAAAATTAACTAAAATTCATTAGAAAATTTAACTCATATTTGAGTTATATATATGAGTCTAAAAAACTATATATAATAGAATCAAAAAAAGAAGGGGAAATTTGAAAGTAACTTGGCTTACTTAAGAAGGAAAAAAGAGAGACCCAAATTATTTCCTTGTTTATAAGGTAGAAAGGGGAAAAACACAAAGTAAAATGAATAATGCAAAACTTCCAACTGTTCAAATACATGAAACAAATACAGTGTTCTCATACATGAAACCATTGGCTATCTTCTAACATGTTTTTATGGTATCATGAAAAAAATACGTGTGCTGGACAAGAGGTCTTCCACATGATTTATCTGGAGGAAGACCATTGATCCAATTTTGAAATCTTATTTCTTTCAAGTTCCCCAGATGAAATTTCACACGTACCACGTTTGCAAGTTTAAAGAGGACTTTACATGTAGTTATCAACCACTTCTAGTATTGACTGAATTTATGTGGAAGGCTTCATTACTGAGCAATCGATGACCTGACTCTACCCGATTATGAATAATCGTAGTCTGAGCATTAACTGGGACTGAATGACGCGATACCAAAAAGCAGCTGGTTAGTAAGCATCATGAGGGAACAGCATGGAGACTGGCTAAATAATTATTCCTTTAAAAAACACGTTTCACTGGGGAGGCTGTTGGTTCCAGGAAACACAAGTGGGAACTATTCAGAAAGTGGCTGGAAAGAAAGTGGTCCGAACACTGCTGACTTGTATATGTTTGCCATTCAGATGGAAGCAAAAGTAAATCAAACATCCAAAGATCTACATACAGAGGAGGATGAGAAGGAGTTCATTTAGCTGCCGGTGGTGGGCAAAATAATGGACCTCCGAGGATGTCCACATCCTGGTCCCAGACCTGTGGCTATGTTGTCTTACAGGGCAAAAGGAATTTTATAGATGTAATTCAGGTAGGGCTTTGAGATGGGGAGAATATTCTGCATTATCTACATGGGGCTAATCCAACTATGCAAGTCTTTTAGAGCTGAGAACCTGTCCCAACTGTACTCAGAGGAAGATGTGTCTGTGGAAGGTGGGTCAGAGACATGCAACATGGCTAGCTTTGAACATGGTGAGAGGGGCCACCAGCCACGTCTCTGTATATGGTTTGCTTATCTTTTGACTCCCCAGATACGATGTAAGCTTCACAGGGGCCAGCAGCTGGTCCTGTTCACAGTTGTATCCCTGGCACATAGCAGCTGCTCAGTAAATATTTGATTGAATGAATAAGCTAGTGAATAAATGAATCAATGCCAGAGGACGTGGCTTTTCAAATTTTGCAAGCCATAAATATAAAAGAAAGCTTAGACTCTCTTAGTTACATTAATTATTTATGAATAATGTATATTCATTGGACATTAAAGCCATGGGGAAAGCATTTTATTCTAAGCATATATATTTCCCAAAACCAGTCAAAAAGAAGCCCTCATTAAAAAAAAAAAAAAAAAAAATTCCCTCTTGAATGTGACCTGCAAACACCTGCCATCTTGTTGTGCTCAGAAGTTCAGCTAGAGGAAAAAGAGAAACACAGTAAGACAGGTAGAACACCATGCATTTAGAGATCTAGTATTCTGGGGCGCCTGGGTGGCTTAGTGGGTTAAGCCTCTGCCTTCGGCTCAGGTCATGATCTCAGGGTCCTGGGATCGAGCCCCACATTGGGCTCTCTGCTCAGCAGGGAGCCTGCTTCCCCATCTCTCTACCTGCCTCTCTGCCTACTTGTGATCTCTGTCAAATAAATAAATAAAATCTTTAAAAAAAGAGAGAGAGATATCTAGTACTCTATCCTTAGGTTGAGTTAAGACCTCAAAGTTGGCTGTGTCTCATATAACCCTTCCACTAAGGTGTTCATGGATCTTGCTTCTTCTGGGGAAGACAGTAAACAAGAACAATCCATCTTTAGAATGATTCGAGGTTAAGATATGTGCTGGGGAAAAAAAAATTAATAGCACACAATGATAGAAAAATAGCAGAGACTTGGTCAGACTGGTCAGTGCTGAGGAGTTCCTCTGAAAGTTGAAGATGGAGAAGGAATTGGTCTCATTAAGAGCCAGGAGAAGAAATTTCTCAGAAGAGGATACGACCTGACGAAAAGTCTGAGCCGGAAAAGCAGTTGGCTGATTTAAGAATGGAAAGAGGACTCCGTAGGTGGGGAGGAGTGAACGGGGGCCAGAGTTACCTAATGGGAGTGTGGGAGGCCTGACTATGTGGGCTTTTGAGGACCAAGGTCAAGAGTTCCAGCTGCACGTGACTTCTTTTGGTCAGGCTCTCACATGGTTCTTATTATGGCGTTTCATTTCACGAAGTTTATAAGGAATATAATCTGCGTCTAAGTGCTTGTTCCTCAGTGATAAACTTTAAATGGTACTTACTCTCAAAGACCCCAGACTCCAGGGAGACAGATGTGTAAACAGATAATTACAATACAGTGTGATACATATAAATGACATAGTAATCAATAGTAATGATTCCCAAAAGGGTAATATTCAGTAGTGGATAAAGTGAAGGGTTAGCCTCTCTGGTGAAAGATACCTTGTCATCTCTTGCAGGATTCCTTCCTGGGTTTACCTCTCCTTGGGTTAGTACTCCCTGACTGTTTCTTTCTTTTCTTTTCTTTTTTTTTTTTTTTTTTTAAAGATTTTATTTATTTATTTTACAGACAGAGACCACAAGTGGGCAGGGAGGAAGGCAGAGAGAGAGAGGAGGAAGCAGGCTCCCTGCTGAGCAGAGAGCCCCATTTGGGGCTCAATCCCAAGACTCTGGGATCATGACCTGAGCCGAAGGCAGAGGCTTTAACCCACTGAGCCACCCAGGCGCCCCCCTGACTGTTTCTTGATGCAAGTGTTTTCTCTCTTATTTTGCTGTGCATCGGAGTTTTTATCTAAGGTGGTTTGAATCATAAGCTCTTTGCCCATCTCCCCTGGCAACTGAAGTAGAGAAGCTGGTTGATCACTATTCAGAGAGCCAGAGGCATCAAATGAGCTAGCTGAAGGTTTGAGTAAGTACAGTGGGTCACTGCTCTCTAAGTGGTGATGTCCCGGTGATATCCAGGTGCAAACACAAGGGTACTGAGAAAAAAAAAAAAATCGCACATGGTAATTCAACTGTTTTCATTATAGGTTAAAAGTCCTTCATCAAAATGGCTGGCCTCAGGTGCCTGGGTGGCTCAGTGGGTTAAAACCTCTTCCTTCTGCTCAGGTCATGATCCCAGGGTCCTGGGATCGAGTCCTGCATCGGGCTCTCTGCTCAGCAAGAGGCCTGCTTCCCTCTCTCTCTCTGCCTGCCTCTCTGCCTACTTGTGGTCTCTGTCTGTCAAACAAATAAATAAAATCTTAAAAATAAAAAAAAATGGCTGGCCTCTTGTCCCACAGCTGATGCATCTCTCTGCTTAGTAGGTGGGCAGTGATGCAGGCTATTCTTACCCAGTCTTTTTGCATCACAAAATAGTGTACTTGTAGACATTTATGAGTTCCTATGGAAATGTCCCATTATACATTGTTGAATGTAAAGAGTCAATAAAAAAAGAGCATGATTTTATTTGTATAAAACATTTTTTAAAAGATTTTATTTATTTATTTGAGAGAGAGAGAGAGAGAGAGAAAACGATTGTGGGGAAGGGGAAGAGTAGAGGGAAAGAGAGAAGCAGGCTCCCGGCTGATCAGGGACCCTTACATGGGGCTCGATCCCAGGATTCTGAAATCATGACCTAAGCCAAAGGCAGATGCTTAGATGACTGAGCCACCCAGGTGCCCCTGTATAAACATTGTAAATTTCTGTGTTTGTATATGTGTATGTATTCATATGTGTAAGAAAAGGTATGGAAGGACTCATCAAAGCTATTTACTCTTGGAAATGGGATCGCATTTAGAAGGTGTTATGGACTGCTTTCTTTTTTTTTTCTTTTTTGGACTTCTTTTATTTAACAGTTTTATTTCAATGATTTATAAGGAGATGGTAATAATGGAATATATGTCCATAGTGTGCATATATGTGTGTGTGCATGTAAAAAACCTGTGTAATTGATCCTATAGTCTAATCATTATAAGCAAAAGGCACAGAGTGGAAAATATTTCAAAGACTGCAGACATGGTTACTTTTGGTAACTGTCCTTGGTATTAGATCAATTTCAGAGACCCAAAGAGCTACACAAGAAATACAACTTAAAAAAAGAAAAATTAAATCAGTATTACTCTCAATTGGTCATATAAGTTTTTCAAAAACAGTGTTTATTTTGTGTTGTGTGTTGTTTGAGGTCTCCATTTGTTGGTCTACTTGTGCTCAGGGAAGATGGCCCTCTTCATCTAACATGCAGATCAGATGATCCTTCAATTGTGAGATTTTTATCAGAAGAGCCGTAATTCAGTTCCTTTCTTAGTCTTGACCTGACTGTGGAATAAGAAAAAAAGACAGTCACAATAAGATTGTTCTTAAAAGCAGAAGTCCCTGAGAGCTAGTTAATTTTCTAAAAACAGATACAGCTGTAGGTATAGATATAGATTTATAGATATAAATATATATAGATATATATTTGTCTAATATGTAGGGGAGGAAAAAAATCTCAACATCTTAGGATCTTGTCTGGGGCTCTCTAACAAAAAATAGATTAAAAAGAGAAAAGCGTGGGGTGTCTTGGTGGCTCAGTCATTAAGCGTTGGCCTTCAGCTCGGATCATGGTCCCAGCATCCTGGGATTGAGCCCCACATGGGGCTGCTTGCTCCGAGGGAACCCTCTTCTCCCTCTCTCACTCCCCCTGCTTGTGTTCCCTCTCTCTCTGTGCCTGTCTCTCTGACAAATGAATACATAAAATCTTAAAAAAAAAAGTCTTTAAAAAAAATAAAAAGAGAAATCATACAAATTTATATGAACAGGAGCCTTTATAATGAAATGAAGACCCAAGGAAGTGGCAGAACATATGTGCTTTTGTATATGAGGTTGAACAAAGAGAGGCAGTTGTGGAAAAGTCACTAAACATACGGAGAGACTAAAGCAAGATGAAGATACATATTTTTTAAAGATTTTATTTATTTATCTGAGAGAGAGAGAAAGGTCGTGAAAGTGGGTGGGGAGGGACAGCGGGAGAGGGAGAGAGAGTCTTGAGCAGACTCTGTGCTCAGCATGGAGCCAGACACGGGCTTGATCTCACAACCCTGAGATCAGGACCTGAGCCCAAACCAAGAGTTGGGCACTTAACTGACCTCCAGTTGCCCCAAGATAAAACATATTTTGACAATGTCTGTCTGTACAGTATTCTGTCAACCTGGACTCCTTATCTCTGGTGATAAAAACGCTTCTTTCCTTCTGGTACAGGGAGACCATCTTTCACATGGGAGTTTTATCTCCTGCTTTCAGGAAGAAGAAGGGAGATCAGCATGCCCTTTCTGTACCTGCTGTTTCCCAAAGTGCCTTTAACCCAAAGTAATCTTTTGCCAAAGTGATATATTTTGGGGTGCCATAATCTGTCATCCTTCAGATAACAGTGACTAGAGAGCACATATTATTTACACACATTCTTTCTCAATGACATGCCTCTGGCAAACGAGGATGGTTTCAGACACTATGGGCCAAGTGCTCCCGTCCCCCAAGGAAGCCCCCAGACTTGAGGCCATCCGTAACTGCACAGCTGCAGGATTGCCATTGCTGTAATGAGTATTTGTGATTTGAATGTAATTAGCATACATGCTGCCTTTGTCATTGCTTCTGTCCTCCTAATTACCATTTCTCAAGCACCTACTAGGTACTGGTCATTATTAGTGCTGTATCACTTACCTAGTTATTTTAACAAAACCTTAAAAGGTAAGATAGTCTTATCCTCATTGTGCAAAATATGGAAAAAGAGAGCAATAGAAATTTTAAGTAACCTGGTCAAGGTCACACCTCTCATAATATGGGATGACCTGGAGTTGAGCGCCGGTCTTTTTGGATTCTGTGCTCTTTCTACTTCATACTCCCTTCCTTACATACCTTACTAATTCACCGTTAAAAGTTTTATGAATGTTATAGAATAATCTAAGAGGAAAATCCTTCCAAAAAAGTAACAAACTCCATTGCAACCATGTGTGATTAGCTTAGAATTTGAGCATAGGATTCAGTTACAATTTAATTTTTCTTATTTTTAAAGTTATATTTATTGTGTTGCTCTTTGTGCTTCTGAAATTGATTTAATAACAAGACCTCTGAACTTTGAATAAACCAAAGAACAAAATAAAAGTATTTTGGAAATTCATGTGTGTATATATATATACACATACATCTTTTTATAGCTGAGGATATAATCCCAAATTTTCCATCTTTTAATTCTCTGTAAAAGTAGTTTGGTTTGCCTTGTATCACCTGTGCATGGCATCAGAAGAGAGAATTCCTGCATGTCTTGGAGTGTTCATGGGGGAACTGAGCTTAGAAATATCTATTGCATTTGTCACCTAAAAAGCATTTTTGGACCTTATGCATGACTGTACCCATAACTGGACTGTACATTAGGGCAGACATACCCAAACTTCAGAGTTTAAGAATTACTGAAGAATGTGTTAAAAAATCTACATTCCTGGACCCACTCCCAGAGGTTCTGATTTAATGAGTATGGGGCAGGGACTAGGAACCTCCAATTTTAAAAAGCATACAGGATAACTGGGGGACACATGTTTAGACTTTAAGGGAAGTAGGTGGGTTATAAGAAGAACTTTCTAGTTCTAAGTGTAGTAAAACTACAGTACAAGTACACACCACAGAGTAATACTTAAAGGTTGTGAAAAGAAAAAAGAAAAAAGAAAAAAAAAAAAGCAAGCCAAACTACAGAAAATGAATAGACCCAGAAAGTAATCATGAAATCATGCATGGGGATAGGGCACAAAGAAAATAAATATTTTTCTCCTGGCTTTTCATTGAAGATCTCAGGTATACTTCTATTTTTATAATAATAAAATATAATACAGCTTCTATAGTAGCTGGGTCTTTGTTTTAATGGCAGTGGTATTACTTCTATAAAGAAAGACTTAGATTCTAAAATTTATATTGAGATACAATGCTGTGTAACTGCCAATAGCCAACTTCCTAACTATTGTTTATATCAAGATTGTACCTTGATCTTCAAAGACAAACAAATTACGGATGGCCTTCTGGGTTTACTAACTTAAAAATTATACATGTAGTTTGCTCACAAATTCCCAAGGTTTAAACAAATTGCATATACATGCTATTTAGAGATAATTGGTGGGTGTGTATGATTCCCACTTAATCTACATTTTGATTAAAGTGGTGGCTTTAATTTTGATATGCTTAGGTAGGTATGCCCCGACTTAGAAGTCAAAGAAAGAGTGAGGAATAATATCGACGATCAGAGAGAAGCTAGCCAACTGTGAAATTACTGGTTGCTGGGCTTTTTCTCTGAGTTTTGACCATATGCTTCAAACTGCTCTAGACACATTTTCTCAAGTGTGGAACACTTCTCCCTCATGGTACTTTATTCTAATTTGCTCCATCTGATTACCTGTCTGTCTTCTAGACTAAGAGAGAAATGCTGAATGGTTTGAAGAAAAACATTTTTGTGGCATTTCAGGAGGGATGACACAGTAGCAACTTCTAGGGTCTCGATGTGTGCCTGTCCTGTCATACCTACCATTCCAACATGGGCAAATGGCCTGAGTGGGGCTCATGTTCTGAGATATACTTACTCCCGTCCATCCAACTCCATTACTGCTTTAAAATTTATTCTTCAGAGGCAATTTGATTTCCTTAACATGAGTAATGGAGTCATTATGTAAGAAAGCTCTCAACTTAAATACTTGATTTCCTTCCTTCCTGCCTTCCTCTCTTTCTCTTCAGCAAGGGTCGACCCCCACTCCCTCTCCCTCTCTTTCTGCTTATACATCTCCTCTTTCTCTCTTCCTTTCTTGCATTCACCAAATATTTTTATTTATTTATTTATTTATTTATTTGTTTTGCCTATCATGTATCTCTTTGGATGATCGTAGCAGCCCCATGAAATCAAACAATTTGATTCTTAATTACATGACTGAATTTAACGGAAAAGCCTTTTGACAGGAGATACTCAGCAAGGATGGTTTCTGGCAGAGCTCTCGTTCAGAGCTTCCCCAACAGAGACATTTTCACCCACAGTGCCTTTTAGCATGCAGGAACACAGATGCTCCGCCATTCATAAATGCAGCAGGACTGCAGAGAATTTTGAATGTCCGCTCATGCTGTAAAGTCAGTTGGGATTTGGAGGAAGACCCGTCTTTCTTGACATTGCTAAATGGATGGCTGTGTGTTTCTCCAGTTCCACATATGCTGAAAGACAAAGCGTTGCATATAAAGATCCTGCCCTAACTATGTGAAGGGATTATGCAATTGGTAGAATACCTTTGGCTCGAAGTTCACCTAACCCATTTTTAATGATTTTTTATAAACAGTATTAAGTAATTGTTGTTGCAAACATATCATGAAATAATTTATTACACTCACTTTTCGGGGGTGGAATGCAAACTGTTTGTGGCATTTTAAAAGTTTGCAAATCATCTTAAGAATCTGTTATTGTTGTTGGTGATGTTTTTTGTTGTTGTTGTTGTTGTTGTTGTTGTTGTTGTTGTTGTTGTTTCCTGGAATACTTATAATATAAAAATAAATGAGGTTCCACATTTCTTTGGGAGAGAAAACTAGTATAAGTGAGATTGCTGTGTAATAAAGGCATCAGAATCCAATGATGGTGCTGACATTTAAAGTGGTAGGTTTGAAGTGTTTGGCTGTACTTACTGGGTAAAACTTCCTGAGTCAAACTTGTCTATCTTTTCCCAAAATACCCAGTGCCAGTTTATTATTTACATATATTTTATTTTTTTCCCCTTTTCTTACTGCTTCGTGTTTTTACTGAATGAGGCTTTGCACTTCTCTACAAATATTTTGCTGGTGATGGTGTGTGGCTAAAATTGACACTGTTGAAATTGACTTCCCTGGATTTCTTTATTCCGTCCTTACTGCAACTCTGTCAGGTAGGAATCAAATCATACCGATTTCGGAGATGAGCGCGCTGAAGTACAAATGACTTTGGAACGTCTTCAGGACAGCAGTCTGTAGGTGAAGGAGCAAGGTTCCAAAGCCTATGGTCTTTAAACCACAAGGCAAAACGACTTCTGCATGAAAACTTTAATGACAGTAAGGTCTCTCTCTTGGGTACCTTCTTTCTTAGGACAGAATATAACCCCCAGTCTGACCTGGCTTTGCCCTCATCACCCCTCCCAAAAAAAGTAGGAAGTTAGTCTACTTTACAGTAGAAGGTAAATATAAATGATTTACCTATCCGTATTATTTTAAAATTTTGGGGTGGGTCTATTTTAAGTCAGAGTGCTCATCCAAATCTGGCTTAAGTTCGCAGGATGCCAAAGGAGTGGCTAGAGTTGTAGGACCAACAGCCACACTCAGTGGTTACTCAGTGATACAGAGTACCATCAGATACTCTGTTCTGCATTTCTGCACCTGCTACAAAATCATTATGTAATATTGGATAACATCCAATGGATGCAATGAAAAGATATCACTTTTTTTTGTTAGCCTGCTACTCCTTTGTATTACCCCAAATTTTTACATCAAATAAATGATATTTGAGGGTAACCTGTATGATAACTTAAAATTAAGGAACCATTCCCCCTCCAAAAAAAAAATATAAGAAATAATTTTAGAAGGTATGTATAACAAATAGCTTACCATTAAGGGCCATGTTTTCTGTTACAGAATTTATAATTTAAAAATATCTATGTTTAAATCTGTATTTTGAACATGTTTAAACTGCTAGACTTCCCTTCACTTCTATAAAAACAGAAAAATGTTTCTATTATCCTAGAATATGCAATTTTCTTTTTCTTTATTGAAGCTTGACTAACCAATGCTTGTCCTGAGAGCACTTTTTGTACTTTAGTATTTTCTCTCTGTAAATGTGTAAAGGAGGAAACAAAACATGCTCTAAGAGAGGTTATCTTTATTTTTCTTCCTTAAGAACCTGTCTCATAGTGGCCCATTTAATTAACTAGATCTTAGGTAGGGCAGTAGGAATATGTCAGGGCTCATACCAGGGGTTCGGTTGAATATATTCTTAAAGTAGCTTAGTATGTCGTACTATTGGAGGAACTATTACACTCTTTTAATATATAGGGGAAAAAAGAATTACAACTGATTTTGTTTCAAAGATGGGATTTAAGGAATAAATGATGAGAGGGAAAATATTGAAACAAATTATATGGAAACCTTCTTCCCAGATCGGGGTTATGGGGACCAAGGGTAGATTCCTGGGGCTACTATAACAGATGACTACAGCTTGGGTGGCTAAAAGCAACAAGACCTTATTCTCTTTACTTTTTATAGTTCTGGAAGCTAGAATTTTAGAATTAAAGACCACGTTGTCCGTGAATCCTCTAAGAGAGATGTTTTCTGTTGTCTTCTAGCTTCTGATAGCCCAACCACGCCTTGGTTTCTGCCCACCCCTAACTCTCACCTCTGCCTCTGTCTCCATGCGGCTGTCTTCTCTCTGGGCTGGTGTGTCCATGTGGTGTTTTCCTTCCTGTATCTCTCTCTCTCTCTCTCTCATCCTTTATAAAGACACCAGCCACATCAGATTAAAGGCCCACCCTGCTCTAGTATGACCTCATCTTAACTTCAGCACATCTGCAAAGACCCTATTTCGTATTTGGTCATATGCGTAGGTACTGGGGTTTACAATGTCAGTATATCATTTTGGAGAACATAGATCAACCTGTAATGATGAAGATATGTTCCCCCCCCTTTTAATTTTGATATTATTTCCCTTTTGGAGTAAGATAATTCCAGTACAGGGTCTTCTTTGCATGAACGTAAATACTATAACAATACTCTCCTATAAGAAAATATAGTGTTTAGCATTTCTAAAATCTTTTTCACGGACTTTCCAAATACACTGCAATATTCTTGAATTACTACATGATTGCATACTATTTACTGGCTGGCCCCACACAAAGCATGGCACTTGGTTGGGCTCTTTATTATTTTTTTTCTTTTTAATCACTGGACTGGTGATTTGACGTAATCTAGCCTCAAGATAGCATTTTATGCCCATAAACTATAAATACAGAATTTGTTTAAATAACTTTACTTAAATATGGAGGTTATATCAATTGAACTGATTTATTTGGTAACACAAATTATGATTATAGAGCATGTAAGGAGTATCATAATGTGCATATATGTTAAATCTGGTTTCTCCCATCAGAAGTTTAAGATTTAGAAGGGGTTTGGAGTATGAGAGGAAGTAGTGAGTTATTATTTTATGTCTGTTTTCATTAGTAGGGGTCATTCTAAAGTATATACTTTATAAGATACATAAAACCCATTCTGGCAGTCATACTCTCTACATCAAGAACCAATTTTCACCCCAATTTTATATGAAACAAGTCAGAATTATAGTTTTGATCTGAATTTTATGTTTAGGTATCTAAGTCAAACACCCAATCATGAGTTTATACTTTTGCCATCATTTTAATTTGAAAACATGCTTACGAATATGTATTAGCAGAACGTGATCGCAACATCATTTTTGGATAAAGGGACGGTTAAAAAGGAGAGTGTAATTCCTATCGACATTTTTGTGTATGTCGTGACCAGATGAAATTCAAAATTATCTCTACTGTTCCGTGAACACTGTTCACTGTTCCATTATTTTCTCTGTTTCTCGCGCACTATGCACTGGGCACGTATAGCTCCTAATACAGGATTAGAGGTGAAGTTCCAGTGATTGCAAAAAGACAGTCACAGGCTCCTAGTGTCTAGCAGTTTTCAAAGTATCCTCGGTTAATGTGAAGCAATTGCAGAATCATCAGCTTTGTATTTAAAGCTCCAAATACTTGGAGTGAAGTCTGTTAATGATATGCCTTACATGCCGCTGACATTTTAAGATCCTTGCTGCTTTTCAAAAAGTGTGGGCACTAAAAATGTTCTTACTCCTGAGAATTGATTTCATACTCAACAGGAGCTTATGATGATTCTTTCCTACTGTGGGAATTGTCCGTGGACAGCAGTTGGCTCAGATAAAGAATCTATCATGAGCTCTCTTCTGTAAAGAGTAAGATTTGTGCATTAGAACTAGCTGATGCTGAGTTTAATTCCTGGTCTCTTTTGTGATTCTAAACCATTTGTCAAAGCTCTACCTAGTGTGAACAGACTGATTAGGAAATGTATTCATCCCATGACCTTGTCCACTCATTTATATCCCTTTAAAAAGTATCTCACCTGGAACTCAAAGCTCCCTAAGAATTCACAAGTTGTGACTCTATTGTTCTCTTAGTCTGTAGAACTACATTTTTCTTTGGATGAAGTGTGGTATTGGGGGAGACTTTTTTGTTTTGATACGGCTGATCAAGCTTAACATTGTATCAGTTACTTTTACCATAAATTCATCTTTTGTTTTAAAGAACATGGAGATTGAATTGAAACTGATAGTTTTCACAGCTGGCATGACAGACAACATTTTTTAAACATTTTACCTTATTTTAATTTTTTTCAGTGTTCCAAAATTCATTGTTTATGCACCACACCCAGTGCTCCATGCAATACGTGCCCTCCTTAATACCCCCATGCAATACGTGCCCTCCTTAATACCCACCACCAGGCTCACCCAAGCCCGCACCCCCCTCCCCTCCAAAACCCTCAGTTTGTTTCTCAGAGTCCACAGTCTCTCATGGTTTGTCTCCCCCTCCGATTTCCCCCCACTGTTGGCTGATAGTGAACAGCATTATAATTCTTAGTATGTTTTCATTGACTCTAATCTGTTAACACATAGCTCCTGAGAACCCATGAAGCTGGACAGAGTCAACACTTAATAGGAAGACACTATTATTACTATGCAGTCATAAGTGAGAAATTAGTCTCATCTTTGAAGATAGACAATAAGCTTCTGGCCATATGGCTTATGACACAATGACTCCCTGAGTTATTGGTATAATCTGAAATTTTGGTTTTGTGTAAGAAAACCTTGTTTTCATGTTTCTTGTGATACAGAGATATCTTGAATTTCTCAGTCACACTTTAAAATAACAAGATATCTCACAGTCATGTATTCAAATAACAAATTTATTTCACATAATGAAAAAAAATTTAAAAAGGAAACATTGGCAAAAAAAAAAATGGAAGCATTGGCTATAATACTTTGTCCAATACCTATTATACAGATTTGTTCATTCACTCACTCATTCATTCATTCATTCATTCTTCCCAACACTTGTTCCAACTATGAATAAGAGAAACATAGCTCCTGCCTCTCTGGGGATTATATTCTGGGGGGCAAGGGGGACAAGATAAATTTTCAAAAAATAAGCAGGCAGATATACAAACAAGCAAATAAAAATTAGATAATCAGAACTGTTGTAGAGAATTAAAATCTGCTGCAGTCAATTTTGTTGGTGTCATTTTAAACATGGCTGTTAGTCACGGTCTCCCTGAAGAAGAGGCATTTTTTTTTTGAGGGAACGCTCTAAATATCTAGAGTGGAAGCATGGTATTCCAGAAGGTGCTGCTGCTTTTGGACCCAAGTGTACGAGAGCTTGGCAGACTTGAAGGAAAAGAAGGCCAAACAGGTGAGGAGAAAAACAGCAGAAAGTTCAGAGAGAAAGGCATGTTCAGATCACATTGGGCTGTATAAGTTAAATTAGTCACTTGGATTTAATTTTAATGAATAAAGAAGCATTGGACTTCTTTGAATAATGGACCGATACTGCGAATTTTTGAGAGAACATTATGGTCGATATAAATAGTTCCTCATTTTTAGTGAAATTTTTCAAAACTCTAAGAAATAGATCTCAAATCTGATTCTTTGAGAAGTAGGCACAGTCTTATGAAGTTAATAAGGGTTTTCAGAAAGAAATTAATCTATTATTAATAACTTTATTTTAGAATTAATGTGGTAATGTTAGTTTTATGATGCAAATATAAAGAGTAAGGAAAAATAGAATTCAGCATTTTTGTTTCATGGCTTATAAATCCAAGACCATATAGTTAGTAGAATTTGCCCTAGACAATCTAAAAAACATTCACTATTGCTGATTATCAAAATGTTCATATCTTAGTGGATTGATGTCACATAATGACATCTTAACTGAAGGTGAAATCGTGTAAAAGTGTTTCATTTTATAGTTTCATCTAATTTTTAATAAATTCAAGGTTAAAAAAAGAAATGAGATCCAAACATCAATAAACAGGATTCATCAGGCATGTGCTCCACTTCGTGAGATCATGCAATGAATATCATTAAATAATCCATTTCTCTCCTGATTGCTCGTTTAATAGTGGAACCAGTGGGCTGATTATCACATGGGTATGCCGTATTGACAACAATTGAAGCAAATTAATATAGTAGAAAGAACACTGGTGGGAGATTTGGAGGTCTCTATCTGCCTGTTTAACTAGAGAGTTGGGCAAACAACATAATGTGTGTGGAGTCAGTTTCCTAATCTACAAAATGAAAAGATTAGAGTAAGCAGTTTGATCCAAAGTGCTGGTCCAAGGACAAATGTCAGGCTGGCCGCATCAAAATCATTTCAGAAACTTTTAAATACCACTAATTCCCAGATTCCACCCTCAGAAATAATTATTTCTTATGTCTGGAGTGGGGCTCAGGGTCAAATATTTTAAAACAGCAATCCAGGTGATTCTGATGTGTAACTCTTTTAGCACAGTTGAAATACATGACCCCTAAGAGACTCTCCCTTTTTAAAAGAAAAAACAAAACAGCAAACCTTTAAATTCTGTATTTCTCTAAGCTGTTTCTAAATATCGTTATGTTATAAATTAGGCCACATTTATGGATTTCGTGCTCAGGCTATTAAGGCTTGACTTTGGAAGTAAACACATGTTCCTGTGGATTAGTACCATGCTGTGAAGATATTTAAAAAATATCTCAAAAGATCACCTTTCCCTCCCTCTAAGTTGGAAAATGGCCTTAAAATTTGCATGTGCTTTAGCTTAGTAGCTTCTTCAGAGGGATTGATCTTAAATTGTGTTCAGGGATTTATGTATAATGATATTCTCCACAATATATTTGTGATAGAAATTAATTTAAAATATCATGATACCCCAAACCAAGAAGTTGGTTAAAAGAATTTTGCTATAACAGTACAATATTATACTCTGCAGAGATTAAAAGTTCTTTTCTATTTTTTTTTTTAAGATTTTATTTATTTATTTGACCCACAGAGATCCAAAGTAGGCAGAGAGGCAGGCAGAGAGGCAGGCAGAGCGAGAGAGGAGGAAGCAGGCTCCCTGCTGAGCAGAGAGCCCAATGCAATGCGGGGCTCGATCCCAGGATCAAGGGATCCTGGACCCAGGATCAAGGGATCCTGGACCCAGGATCCCAGGACCCTGGGATTATGACCTGAGCCAAAGGCAGAGGCTTTAACCCATTGAGCCACCCAGACGCCCCTTAAATTTCTTTTCTAGAACTATATTTACCTTATTGACATAGAAAATTTTCACTATATATTGTCTAGTAAAAGAAGCAAATTACCAAGTGATTATTATCCTATGTTTGTAAACAAACAAAATACCAAAATAAAATCTCACATGTGCAGGGGAAAAAAAAAGACTTTAATGCAAAATACCCCTCTAATGAGTTGTTATTTCTATCTCTGAAAGGATGGAATTCTGGAAGATTATTTTGTGTTTTGTTTTGCTAGACAGACATTTTTCTTCAAAATATCTTTGTTACTTTGTATCCTTTTAAAAATCTCTCGTAGAGAGTGTGTAAGATTATATGGGGGACAGTAGCATGAAAACACTTTTTATTTTTAGCCTAAAAATGTAAAGATCCATTTTAAGATACTATGCAGCTAATGTTGGAGCTTCGAAGTGCTGGAGATAATTTTGTCAAGGGAAAACTAGAGGATGTAAAGCTCACAATCAGAAATTCATATGTGCATAGGTCTTTTATTTTTCTATTGTCAACTTGGAGATAGACATACTTCTTAGTCAGTTTGGACCTGGCTAAGCCATGCATGACTGTGTGATGAATCTTTTTCATTCCCAGTCATCTTTTGTCAATAATTCTTTATTTAGCCCCAGTTTCATGATGTGATTTTAATGGAATTATACTTGAACAGCTCAAAATTAAATGCTTAATTATGTTCAGCTTCAATTACAGTTATTAATTGATCCAAGCTTATTAACATGACACCTGAAGGGAACCAGTTACATAAAAATTGTAGGAGGTATTACTTTGGGTATTACACTCATGTGAGCTAGCAATCTAGATGAATATTGTTTTATTAATTTTATTAAGTTTCACACCTTTTGGATTCATATGGAAACCTGGGATCTAGGCTTAGCCTTTATTTCATAAAGAAGGACAGTAGAACACAAAAAAGTAAATTAGTGTTACAGGCTGGAGTAGTTTTCCATCTAAATTAGTTAATATCTATTTTGAAATTAGCTTATCTTTTTTTTTTTCCATTTTGGATACATTATTACAAGCTCCTGGTCATCCATGCCAAAGATAACTTTAAATCTCAAGAAAGACATTTTATAATAAATAGACACATCTTTTATAGATTCCAAGAAAATTATGAGCCAGATTTAGGACTATGCATATCTCTTTTTAAAATTGATAATTTGTAAGGTCCAATCATCATGTCTGAATATGTTATTCCCCTTGCCCAGTATGGTTTTCCACTGGACTGGGCATTAAACAAGGTCCTTTGTGATCTCATCCATACCTCCACCAACCTCTTCCTACCCTACTCTTTTGATGTGCCAAGTTCCTTCTCACACAAATCCCCCTTTTGTGTACAATTCCCTATATTCCCAGTCTCTACTTGTCTAGTTCCTACTTCACTTTCAGAGTTCACCTGAAATTCTCCCTTACAGAATTTTCCTTACAGAAATTATTTTAGTTATCATATCACCTGATTCTTTTCCTTTATAATTCTCCTATAATTTGTAGTGAGATATTTATTTGATTAATATCTGACCTTCCCTCTAGATAATAAATTCTATGACATCAAGAACCATAAATTTTTATGTAATACCTTACACCTAAAATGTAACACAGAATATGGCAGATTGAAAGTGTCTTTTTACACTTTTTGTTTAATTTTTAAATGTTTTCTGAAAGTGTTAATTAAACATTCATGAATGAATGACGTTCCCTTTCCAATATCTTTAGTCTTATGTTTTTTCACCACCCTTTTGGCTACCTGGACCATTATTATTCCTTTTCATTTATCTGGCATACAGTCCCCTTCCCCTGCTCCTTTCAGTTAAATGATCAAACTCATTAGTCTTTATTTTACAAGTAAAACTTTGAAGGAACTACCTTCTACCAACTATATTGACTACCTACGTATATATATCACATTGGGTACTTTCCCTTGGAATATAATAGATTTAGGTAGGAAATTAAAGATTTGAATTGTAGTCCTGCAATTTGACCATGGCCCTTAGTTTTCTGATTTATAAAATGGTTAAACAGTAGCATTTTCCCTCATTAAATCACAGTAGTAAATTAGATCTAGCATTTTAAAAATGCTTTATAAATTTCACTTCATAGTAGAAGTCCAAATTGTATAGGAATTTTTTAGATCTCTAACTAAATATGTTTATGACATGGTAAAGAGTTGTAAATTTTAATTACTTTAAGGTAAGTCCTTTAGTAAGATAGGAACAGTGACATATCCAAAAAGAAGGTTAGATGACAATAGAAAATATTCAGAACAGGGCTTCAGAAAACACACCTGTATTTCTTCACAAACTGACAACTTCTCCATACACACAAAAATAACATTCAGACATCAAATAAAATACAGATTCACTTTCTCTTAGAAATAAGAGTGTGCTACAGTACTATTACTTAATTCAAATTATTCATTTTAACTTAGTGCTTTACATTATTAAAAAGTGTTCCTTTCTACTTGTCATTTCCCTATAAATCTCAAATATGAGAATATTATTGTCTCTACTATTTTAATGCAGTTCAATCAGAATTCTTTATAGAAATTATAAATGATTCTTTAAAAAAAATAAAGGCATGGATCTGTCAAGATGATTAAATGGACATTTTTCCTAACATTGTAGTTGAACCATAGAATCTTCCATTGGTGTATACTTAATATCATGTAAGTTGTGAATACACTCTCATAGTAGGTGTAACTAGCTTCAGCTGACTAATGAAGAGAGATTAGTATCTCTTTTATCATTTAGACATTAATGAACTTTCAGTCTTATACAACACAGTTACCCATTCATCTTTTTGAAAAAGATTAATTATTGTTTAACTTGCATCCTAAGTATTATTATGTTGTATAACAGGAGAAATCACACCTTTTCTGTTACAAAAACAAGTAAAAGAACTAGACTCATAGAAAGTAGAACCAAAATGATGGAATCACAGGTTGCATTTAGCATTAAGTACAATTTTTCGGTGACCTCTATGTATGCGATGATAAACCTTTCCTACGCTCCTCAGGTTTTATGTGATCTAAGTATTTTTGGCAAGGAAAACATCAATTACATGAGCCCTGCAGCCCCCAGTATGACACAGCTTTGTCTTCCTGTGGCTCTCATGGTTCACACCTCTGGGTGCACTTGTTCATCATCTGGCTCCCTCTACAGTGCTGATTGTGCTCCCCGGTGCTCTGCTGTTCCACGCTGTATGGCTCTGTGAGCTCAGATCCCATCCCTCAGATGTGTTCCAAGGTAGATGGAAGGTTATTTGCTCTTTTAAAGAGTGTTTTATAGGGTTACATTGTATTACTTGGTGGTCTCTTGTTAAATATAACAGAAATACAACTTCCACCAATTTAAACCTAAAAGGGCTTTTGTTATAAAGTGTTTTTGTTCACAGAGAGTGTCACTGATCCAATGCTCAGAGAGGAAGCTGAGCCTACCGCCAACATTCAGACCCTTACGTAATTTCTTTTTGTATCGCTCATATCTACCTTCTGATGTCTGTCTCTTTCCACAAACTGACCTTCTCAGGCATCTTCTTCAAATTCATCCTACAGTGTGTCCCTCAGATAAAAAGGACTCACTGCCCAGTTTAGCCCCAGTGCCCATTCCATGCACCAGTCTGCTGGGACGTGTAAAACATCGGCATTTGGATGGGAATTATAGAATGAGAGTTTCCAAAGGAAGGAGATTCCTGTGAAGACAGACAGTAGTTGCTCAACAAATGAATTACATATCTTTGAAAAAATGGATAGTCCAGTGAAATATTAATATACTATCTTACTTCATCCTCCTATATAAAAAAACTTTAACTGGAAAAGATAATTTAGAAATATATATAGTATCTTAGCCAAAATCTCTTGTAGAAATTTTGTCGATATGAAGAATTAAGTATAGAGAAATGGTATCTGCTTAAGATCCTTTAATCTCACCAATTTGGTGAATCTTTTTCTAGTGGATTATATGTTAGCAATAGTCTCCTGTCAGAAGAATTTGAACATCACAAAGGATTTTCAAAGTGGGAATTGCTGAGTGAAAATGAAATGAAAGATTTCTAGAAGGTTTTTGAAAAAAAATATTGTAACATTTTCCAGTATGAAAGGATGTAAGAACGTTCAAGTGAGAGAAATTTAGTTTGCAATGTAGAGTTGGTTTTTCCCTTCAGGTGTTATTTATTGGTTTTTCTCTCCTCAAATTTTCCTTAGGTCATTGGAAACAACTGATGTTCAGGAAATGTATCTTTCTATACATGTATTTACAAAGAAAACTTTTTTTTTTTAAAGCATTTCTTTCCCACTTAAACTTTTTTTTTTTCTCTTTATTTTAAATTGATGATGAGACAGCATGGTGGTATGTCCTTTTGCTCCATGGGATGCACTCATTTGTTCTATGGGAAAATATGGTCTACTCTTAGTTTCATTTTCATTTCCTAAATAAGAAGACCCATTAAAAAGGAGACATCTGGTGTAGAAAGCACTTAAAGCTGTAGCTCCCAAGGAGTGCTTTCCTTCCTCTTTAAATATGTATGAACTGTTGTTTTGGTAATCCACTTCACCCTGTCAAAATAGAATCAAATAGAATGTATGTGTGACCTCTTCTCCTTCTACTTTGGGAAAATGACTTCCAAGACCATTGAGGTGTACAATACACAGAAACCTTCGCTTGCTGTTTTATTCACCTTCAAAGGTCTTATGTTACACAAGCCGAAAGTTTAGGTGAATTTGCTTCATTAACAGCTGTACTATTTTACCAAAATGATGGATCTGTGAGCTTTTAATAGTTCAACTATAAAGAGTAAATTTTCAACTTTCAAACAAATAGGCCTGGAAAAGAATTTCAGAGTATTTCTACCTTTGTTGACATTTTATAATGGAAAGGGTTCCAGTTTTTAAAAACTGTTACAACAGTTTTAGGTACAAAGTATTAGTATTTAATGGATACTGAGGCTAAATATTGTTAATTTGCTTTCCTAAGAGAAGGGAATAACAAGCTAGGGGTTCGAGCTAACATTTTTTTTTTCATGTGATGCATAGTTGGTGTCTGTTTCCTTCTTTGAAGTGTAGATCTGCATTCTTCAAAATTGTGCCCTGCAGAATACTGATTGCCCATATCTGCCTATGTTGTTCTCTGTTCCATGGCGAAACCGTTACACAGTCAAATGCTATCTACTCTGCCTTCTCCTATAGATTTGTGACTGAGCTTTGCCCAATACCCTCCCTGCGAAGTTGTAGTAAAGATATCTGTGCTATCTTGGTTCAACTGAACTGCCCAGGTGTATTTAACTTCTGAATATTAAAAACAAATGAACAGAAAAATCACTTTGGGAAACTGTGAGGTAGACTATGTTTATTTGCAGATCCTATTAGAAGTTAGCACGATGCTTTATGAAGGCCATAAGAGAAACAAAACTTCTTTTTGTCTTCCTCCTAGTTTTGTTGGTCAGTTTCAGTGTGATCGCATCAAGCCCATGTGGTTCGCTTGGAACTTTATTTTAATGCTCTATGAATTGCTGGGTTCCCCATTGTTGTAATATCCTCATTGTTTGTTCAAACGTTTTAAAGTAGTTAAATATATACTTTTGCTATTAGAATTAATTTACAAGTTATATTCTTCTAAATTTGTGTAAATGAGGCCATGCCACTTCTGTGTTTTAAAATGGTCTGTTGTAATCAGAGTACTTCCCTTTTTTAAACATGGGTTGATATTTTAATTTTTTATTTATTTTATTTTTTTATTATGTTCAGCTCGCCACTGTATAATACATAGAGTACTTCTAACCAATGATCCTAAAAGTAGTAGCATCTGTTTAACTCCTAATTGTAACTCATATTCTCTAATACTGTTTACCAACGTGCTTTCAACTGTTGTGAAGACAGCTCTTTCACTAGAGGAAAGCCAAAGGGGTTTAGGACCCTGGCACAAATTTCTGAATTTACTTTTAATATCATCCAAATCCAAGGATAATGGATAGTGGTTTTTACAAACCACCAAAGCTTGAAAACTAGAGCTGGAAAGATTGCTTAATTAAGTAAAATATGGTATCTATAAGCTGGCTTAGGGAAAAGATATCTGGCTAATTTAAGATTATACAAAATAGTGTCTTTGGCTTACCCATTTGCAAAGAAATTCTTATGCCTTAAAAAACGCATTCATAAAATACAGAGAACAACATTTAATATTCTTGGGACTTACAGCCTTACACTGCTTCATTGCTATCACTATGGATATTAATAATCATTGTACCTACTAAAATAGTTGATTTAAATCTATGTTAATTCTAGGACTTATACTAAAGTTTTTTTTTTTAATTGTTTAACCAATTTTTTCAGGGGCAGAGAGTTTATTTTTTAAACTAAATTAACAAGCTTATTTATTAAGTATACTTTTCTCCTAAAATAATAGAATGGGTCATAGTGTGAGAAAAGGTAGGAGAACCCATCTGAAATTCTTGATTACATGGGTTCTAGGTAAGACATAGTTTTATTAGTCTACAATATTAATAAATACCATTTGGTTGGTAAGTTTCCATCAAATATAGAAAAGGTTCGAACTTAGGTACAGATTTAATGTAAAAGGTCTAATCTACCATTTTAGGGTTCTTTTTTTTTGCTTTTTATTACAAACATTTTCAAATATATACAAAATTATAGAAAATAGTGTAATGATCTGATGACATAAAACCGTGACCTAGATACTACTGTAACTAATATTTTGCTGCATTTTTTATCTATTCTGAAGTATGTTAAAGCATTTCACTTCACTACTAGATATTTCAGTAGGCATTTCACAAAATATATATATACACAAACTTAATGAAATTTATGTCAGTATTTTTTAATGAAAGGTACAGAATAAATTGGCCTCTAGGCTCATACTATGTCATTCTATTGAAAACAAAGAATAGATTTTTTCCAAGGATATTTCCTCCTGTTTTGCTTTCATTAATGGATTCTAATTCAGTCAATTTTGCATAATATGTAATCATGAAAAAGCCTCTTTTTATTCTTTCTGAGAGCCTTTGGATTCTGTTGCTCAGGGGAAACTCATCTTCAACAATATACTCAGGCTGGGTGAAGTCCTGTTATTTTTTTTCCCCTTTTGTTCTTCAAAGTGCAATTTCTTTAATATACTTGAAGCCATGCATTACCGGGCAACCTTTTTTTTTTTTTAAATAAATTCCATAATAAATTAAATAAAGCTCTGTGTGGGTCATTTTTGATTAACCTGATTTTTAAAAAATGATATACTAAAGACATAGAGAGCAGAATACTACGTGCAGCTAAAATCAATTACAAGCATATTCACCGTCAAGTGATTGTGTGGAATAGTATATTAAAATGCACTTAATAGTATAAAAAATGACTCATTGAAGCTGAGTTCACACGCGTAAGCTTATAATAGTTTTTAAGAAACTGTAAATATTTAAACAAAATCCTTCACTTTCAGCCAGAAATATAATTTCTGTATGAGATTTGATGCAATGTAAGCTTCAGTATCACAGGAAGAGATTCATGATGTTTAATTTAGGACAGTATTTCTTGTTAAGTTGAGATTTTAGGAAGAAATATTTTAGTTAGAGTGGAGTTACGTATCATGAGACTCAGTTAAGCATTGTCCTTATCACCTGGAGAATTACTGAAATGAAACTTTGGAAATACAGTTCTACTCCTCTATTATTTGCAAGGAATAATACAACATGAATCCTTTTCTTAATTTTAGGAACGTTATACTCATAAAAATATTGAGCTATGTCAAAATTATCCGAACAACAAAGAGGTTCAATTAAAGCTCTTTTGACTGAAATAATATAACTTATTTTTGTTGTTGTTAAGAAACAAAGAGCAAGAAATTATTATCATAGAAAAACAAGATGACCCTCTTAGGACTATGCAAACATGTTCTTTTCTTCTTCTTCTTCTTCTTTTTAACCAGTTTAATATTTTTTCTTTAATTTTTACCTGAGACTACAGTGTTGGATTTCGGTTCGTGGCAGTTTTTCTCACTCCTCTTTTCCTTATTCTGTCCCCTGTTACCTTCTCCTTTCTGTTCTCTGCTCACTTTCCATCACATGACACCGCTCAGACCTACTGTGAATCTTGTTACCTGCACTAAAATACTCAGAGAGGGAAGAGTGTAAATATCAGCTGAGGTAAATCTGCCTTATTTTGATTCCTTGTATGTCTCTATTGACAAGGACAAGGTCACTCAATTCAAAATGAGTGGTCCTGACAAAGCTGATTTTTCTTAGAAGCTTGAATTGTGATGCCAATGTAAATGTGATTTTATTTAATGAATTCTTGACCTTTTATAGAATGAAGAAAGTTTCACCTTAAAAGCAAATTTGCTTTTTATGAAAAGGCTTTTAGGATTATAATTTCATTTTTATGTTATTGGAAAACACAGGTTCTGTATTTCTTTTTTGTAGTGTGCAAAAGTGATCTTTCTTAATGAAGTATTTTAATTGTCCCAAAATATAAGAAAGAAATAAAATTAAGAAATGTTGACTAAAAATGCATCTAAAGTATCAAATCCTGTTAAAAAACAAACAAATATGTCTTTTAAAATATTTACATAAAATTCAGACATAACAACTTTGTCAAATTGCCTTATATCTCTGATTCCATTTAGCGCAGTCAAGAAAAATACTTAAAATATACCATTTTTCTGTGAATGGGTTTGAACAAGATTTTCCAAAAGGCTATTATTGGTAAGAGTTTACCATGACACGTTTTGACTTCTAAAATAAGATTCTGGTAGAACCATTAGAAATTTGATTCCTTTGTAGTGCTGTTGGACAGATAACTCCAGCGCAGCCCATTTCTAAGGTGAGAACAACTTAAGGTAACACACAACAGCTGAATATTTGTGGAGATAGTTCTCTTCTTTAGAATTGTGCTCAATAACTCTTCCCAAGCTAATGTCTCCATGTACAAGCTCTTTGTATGTGATGGGTTTGACTGACAGGCTGGATCAGGTTGAGATGGGGTATTGGGGTGGACAGGGGAGAGGAAACAGGTTATATCATCCACTCAAATCAATCAAATAACCTGATTGTTCTTTTACCTTGTCATTGACTGTCAAGTCAGTCAAAATAGTGGAACTAGTTTTCACATGTATGCAGAGCTTTATTTTATGAACTCTATTACCTCACTCTTGCAAACACAGACATAACAAATATGTCAGTTCATGTGTTGAAAACTATACACAAATGTTACTGGGTGTGGGTGCGTGTAGGAGAGAAACCAGGTTGAAGTTAAATATAACACTGTATTTTCCTAATATTTGACTTTTTTGACAGGCTTACATAATATGTTAAACAGACAATTAAAATGCTTCTTTACAGAACCATTCGATATTTTCTCTGCATTATTGGAGGCAAACTAGGAAAAATTTGAGGATTTTGTTGAGGGTTTGCATTAAATAGTCAGGAGAATAGATACTATAATTCACACACACACAGAAACATATGCATATACACACACACATTTTTTTTTAATTTTACTTGCAGTATTAAAAATAAAGTCTTAATGAAACCCAGAGAGAAACACTGAACTGATCCAGTGAAAGACCTAATTAGTTCTGATCTCTTGAAGAGGTAACCCTGTTGACATGCTCTAGTTCAGGTTAGGCTCATTAAGTCAACAAACTAGGGGATAGGACACAAACTTTAAAATAGTTGGACTACTCAGTTGTAGTCCTCATGCAATTTATCTATGTGGCTCAACATAAATTCAGTCAGCTAGGTTCATCTGGCATGTGTTTGTTTTTTTATAAGATAGCTGCTAAACCAATTAAATGAATCACTAAGAAACTATTTTCACATTTACAACTGATGTAATTCCTAAGCCTTTAGCATGGTTTCTGTAATATATTTCTCTCAAATGACTCATCATGACATAAACACACCTATTGGTTATTGGTGTGTGTGTGTGTGTGTGTGTGTGTGTGTTTGTGTGTAGGTGTATGTATGATCAAATACTGAACTTTATATTGTCATTGTGTATAGTTTGAGAGTTTGAGGTTCCTTTGTATATATTTCTAATTTGCTTTTCAGAAACATCCCCAGAGATAAGCATCATATGTTATTAAAGCTTTTAGATAAATAAACTGAGGCTTGGGAAAGTTATAGCGAGTGGGCCAAGTTGGATGAGCTCATGAGTACAGGTGGGGAATCCATCGTTTGTAGGGTACGCCATGTTTCCCTAGCGCTGCATATCTGTTTCCCTTAGGTGATATACATTTCAACCCATTAGAATCAGATAGTTATTATTTTTCCTAACAACTTCTGTTCAGAATTCCCTCTGTGATAAAAGTTAGCTCCATTTTTTACTTCAGAGTTTTATACAATAATAATTGTTTCAACTGGCTGTCTTAGCTTTGATGGTAAAAAGTATATGGTGATTTATGTAAAAGTAAAATTATTTTTAAAAAAAGTAAAATTACTCTATCATCTGGTTTGTAAAAACCTTGAGCTTCATGAAGTGGTTTTCTCCTGGTGCTGGGAAGCACATGTTTTTCTCAGTGTCAGAGAATACTTAGGGTTGTTATGTAAATCATTCGTGTTAGTCTACTTTTTTAAAAAATATAACAACAATAATAATAGGAACAGAAGTTACTCTACAAATGTAATGTTAACATATATTTCTTTGAGGGCAAAAGTGAATGCAATGGGTTCTGTCAAAAAAAAAGAGGGGGGGATGAAAATTAAATGTATAGTAAGACTAGAATTGGATGTATGTGGCTGTTCGAGTGGAGACATAGTTATTAGAGTACGTTAATTTTACATTAGTTTACTTTTCTGTTAGGATCCCTCAAGTAAATTTTTAAGTTGTTATATGAGAACTGGTTTCTTTTTCAAATTGTCTTAATGAAAGAACTGGAAGGTTGGTTGCTGCCTAAAGTATAGAGAAACTCAAGTTTCTCTAAAACACAGGTCATTTTTTAAATTAAGAAAAAACATTAAATCGTTGATTGATAGAGAATATTTCAAACAACAATTTCTGGGTTTCCTTAAAATTAGGCTTTTTTAAATGCAAAATTGTTCTTCCATGAACTTTTTGGTGAAAATCATTAACATACATAAGCCTTTAGGTTCTCTATTTTTTTAATTTTTTTTTAAGATTTTATTTATTTATTTGACAGAGAGAGATCACAATTAGGCAGAGAGGCAGGCAGAGGGGAGGGGTGAAGCAGGCTTCCCTTCCTGCTGAGCAGAGAGCCCAATGCGGGACTCGATCCCAGGACCCTGAGATCATGACCTGAGCCGAAGGCAGAGGCTTAACCCACTTAGCCACCCAGGCATCCCTAGGTTCTCTATTTTGATTTAATGTTTTATTTTAAGCATGTTTCTAGAATGTTTACTCAAAATGTAGTTCAAATTTCAGTTAAGGAAAAAAATTATATGATTGAACATGTGCTTGGAAGGTTTGATAAAAACAAAATTGCTTTATTTAAAATGGTGAGTTATTATCTCACTAGTTCGGAATAATCCTATTCTGTAAGATCGCAAGATTTTGTTGGTGGTATGGGCCTTAGGATAAAGCAAAAGCCTTGCATTTAAAAGCAGGATGTGGAGATAAATGCCATAGGACCCCTGATTAAGTTCTTCTGTTCTTTATTAGGTCTTTGAATGCTATGTCCAAATCTGTTGTTTGAGTTCTTGAAAATCTTACCTCCTGCTTTCCAAAGAAAATAGAGGTAGCCATACTAGAATCATTGATCTCTTTTTACCTATAGATTCCTAATATGTTATTTTAAAATGTTCACTTTCCTTGCAGTTTCAAAGATAGATACTTCCACCCTTTCCCAGTCTGAACCCCTGAACTGGTGTTTTATTTCTTAAATTGTTAGCCTTTTCTGGAATTCATTTTGTCCCTTGTGGCTCTCTTATAATTCTATTTGTTTTTCTCCAGTGATTCTTTGTCCCCACTCTATCCTTTGAGCACCACTTGTAGAAGTGGATTATCCCAGTTCTCTCTTTTTAGAGTCTAGTCTCTATCCTCATGGCTCTGCTGAAACCATCCTTTCTGAAGTCTTTTAAATGCTTTACCCAGTCCTTGTTCTCTGTAGTCTTCACATTACTGACCGTTTGATCCCCTTAACTATGTCTTTCCTTGAATTTGGTCATATTGTATTACCTTACCTTGGTTATCTTTCTATCTTCAGTCTTGCTGTGTTGTTCATTCTTTTTTCAAATTCATTGATTTTTTTCTTTTAGCCACTGTTTATTACATACCTACAAGTAGTCATGGGATGTTAGAGAAACTGGGGACACACAAGTTAGTAAGAAAGAAAATGTCCCAGCTATCATGGAGCTGCATGCTTGTGGAAAGAGAGGAAAAAACTGAATTGAGAAACACTGAAATAAAATAATTTAAAATGGTCATTAAATTCTGTGGGAAAATATAATAAAGCCATGGTCTATAGGGTAACTGCATCAGAGGCAGCTATTTCCCTGGCATGGTCAAGACTGAGCTCTCAAGACTGAACTCTCTGTGATTTTTTTTTTTTTTTTAGGTTTTATTTATTTATTAGGGAGATAGAGAGAGATCACAAGTAGGCAGAGCAGCAGGCAGAGGGAGAGGGAGAAGCAGGCTCTCCGCTGAGCAGAGAGCCTGATGCGGGATTTGATCCCAGGACCCTGGAATCGTGACCTGAGCCAAAGGCAGCCGCTTAACTGACTGAGCCACCCAGACACCCCAAGACTGAACTGTTTGAACTGAGACTCAGAGAGGCTCTTTGGGGCACCTGCGTGGCTCAGTCGGTTAAGCATCTGCCTTTAACTCAGGTCATGATCTTGGAGTTTGGGATCGAGCCCTGCATCGGGCTCCCTGCTCAGCGGGGAGTCTGCTTCTCTTTCTCTCTCTTCCCCTTCCCCACTCGTGCTCGCTGTCTCTCAAATAAACAAACAAAATCTTAAAAAAAAAATAAAAAAGAGAAGCTGTGCTACAAAAACCAAAGTAAGAAGAATTCTGGAAGAGGAAGGAACAAGTGGAAAGGTTCAAATACAAGAATGATGAATCTGATAAGAATAGTTCCCAAGTTGCGTTGTTACGTGGATTAGGGCAATGGAAAATGAAAAGATGGAGACGATGAGTATAATTTATTTCCTAAAGTTGGCTCTGAAGGATAACAGACATAGGAAGCTTCTTAAAATGGAGATGCGATGGCACTCTAGTCTGCTACAGGGAATGATCCGGGACTGACGGAGAAGTTGATGGTGTGGGAGGTGGTGTCCATGGTAGGGGAATATACCTGCTCCACAGGACAAGCTTGTCCAGCTTCTACAGCCTTATAGTTAGCTCTTTTTCTGTTAAGTTGCTACACATCCTGCTTTCTCCCTGAACATTTGTACTGGATTCTTTTTCATATTAGTAGGACCACCATTCTCCTCTATTTTTTTTTTCTGCTCTAATTTCTATAAGGTAATTATTTGTTCATTCCCCTTCATTCAATATTTGGTCAAGATCCCTTTTCTATGCTACCTACAAATACTCAGTAGCCAAGACCTTTGTCATTTATGTCACATGTATGCCCTTTTCCTATTAGTACTCCCACTAACCTGGTTCAAGTTGTCATTGCCCCTGGCCTGGGCTATTGTACAAATGTCCTGTCTTCCTCTGGACTTCATTCCTCCAGTCCGTTTATACACTGATTGCAGATCTCTTCATCAGAAGACTTCACCAACTTCAGGTTAGCAGGAGACTCATTTCCGTTGAGTCAGTTGCTACATTTGATTGATTCTCTTTTTCACAATTGTCTGGAATCACTCTTTTCTCTGTCTTCTTCTCTACTGTTGTCCAAGTTTAGGACTTACAAGACAAAGTTTCATCACATAACATTCACACCCTTCCATAAGTTTCCCTGTAACCAACTTTTCCAGCCTGGTCTCTGCATTTCTCAACTGAAAGTCTATTCATGTGGAATCCCTGTTCTTCCTCTGGATATTTCTTATCCAGAAATATTACTTATTACTTATCTGTCTCCTTATCTTTGTACTTACTCTCCACTTCTTTTCCCATCAAAACACCTCTTTCAGCAATCAGATATATTCAGTCCTTATTGACTTTACAAGATTTTTAATTTTTTTCTCAATCCTGTGAATGTCTATGACTTAAAGTAGATTGCAAACTCAGACTATTTCTTATTATTCTTTATTTGGTTCATGAGCCCCCTTTCCAGCATTTAATGCAATACTCAAGTATCTATTGATTTCAATTACCTCACCATTTTCAAAATACTTCTGGGTTTATGCCACCATAATACATAATTTTCAAATTATGTATTATTCTTTTAAGATAAGCATTTTTTTTTTAATTTACTGGCACCAGTTGCTTCTGACACATATTATACACTTTCTAAATTCAAGTTACTGTGTTTGAGGCTTGTAATATCAGAAACCAACCAAATATAGAGAAGTAGATATATTTTCTCTACTTACATGGGAAATCTAAAAGGAAGAGAAGTCTACAATAAGGTCACATAAGTTTTACTTATCTTCGTGGCCAATTTTGATCTCTGCATAGCTAATCTGATTGATTGCTGCCTCATCAATTAATACATATGAAAATTCCAAGTCAATAATATCATGAACAGTTCAGTAATGCCAAAGAGAAGAATCCTATTTGTATTGTATTTGGAAGGTGATTTAAATAATGTGAAGGAGTAATTCTTGCTTTATTTTCTTCAGTAGTTCTGTGGGTTATAGGTAACTTATGGGAAGCAGTTATGCATTGGCAAAGGCAGGGTGATTTACAAGAGCACATCATTAGGCCCCGGTGTCAGAGGACAAAGGCAACATCTGCTTGGTGGGCCTTCTGGGTTACAGGAGGAAAGAAACCCTGCTTGTCATGATATGCAAAAGAACATGATCCAGTGTGTGGAATGGCCATATTAGGGTCTAGAAGTTGATGGGAATTTAACTGTATTCCAAATTTTAATATAATATTGGTATAACACTTTTGCATTGCTATCCCATGCTATGTATAAACTTTACTATTTTAAATAATATTTCAGAACTGTAGCCAAATTGTAAATAAATGTTTATATAGATTTTTATGTTTTAAATTAATATATATAATCAGATGCTTATATTAAATTTAGAAAAGAAAATGTGAGCCAATTGATTCTCATTATTTAATTTAAATCTATTTTCTCAAGAAAATAAGAAAATAAGGAAAAGAAAATAAGAAAATAAGGAAACTAAAACTCATTTGGCTCTTAACCTCTATATACAAGACTTGATATATATTAGTGAATCCTCTCAGCATTTCCATACAGGTATGAGTTAATATTTGCACGTTAAAAATATGCAGACTGTATTTGTGTTTCTGTTTAAAAAAAATTGAAAAGGACCTTGGGATTTATAAATATTCCTAAAGAAAGTCCTTGTATATTATAGTCAAATTCATTCTGAATTTGGCATTTGCTCCTTACAGCCTAACTAGGGAGAGTACCATTAGCTTTCTTGGAGCTTTGGGACCTTGGGCTTTTGCCTTTGGAAATTAAATATTTAATATTGCTTTGTCTGGGCTGGCTTTGAACAGGATCCTTCCTTCATTCCAAGGCAATGTCAAAATTCATAGAAGAGCAACAACTCATATTGTCTACTGAAATCAAACCTGACTCCTCTCCACTCCCTTTTCCCACTTCTGCCCTTGGGACTGTGACATCATTACCATCTCAGAAATCCTGGGGTGGTTGTTCATGTTAAAATGAAGTGAGATTAGGGTTCTAGGAGAGAGCAGTCAAATATTTGAGTACTAATCATGCCTGGATGTCTGTTATTACTTTTCCGACAGTGGAATTCTTTTGTCTTCAAGAATGATATTGCAGTGATTTCATGTGAATGTGGACAGAGAATAATACAATTAGGTGAATCAGAGAGACAATCTGCCTTTTAGAACATTCTTTGAAATGAAAGATGCATCTATTTAAAGGTTATCTAGCATATGAAAGGGACATTTATCCCCCAAGGAGAGAACGAAACTACTTAAAAGGAATAGACTTTTATTAATATTTTTCAATTAAATGTTACAATCTCTTTATCATTTTTTCTTTTGTAATTTTCATGTTGACCTATGTAAGTGCTTTGTCCATGTAACACTCGCTCTTCTGGGCAAGTCATCAGATGGGATGAGTTTATTGAAAAAGAAACAGAATTAAAAATTTAATGACAAAGGTTCAAATAGTGTCTGTTTAGAGCTTATCTTCTCAATGTCAGGGCTTTCATGGTTATTGGTTAGGGACTTTTGGGATTGGTTCTTTGGTGCTCAGGAGGATAATGTCAACATCAAGGGAAGAAGTGACCTTACTTTAATTCTGGGGGTTTCTGATGATTGCTTGTATTTAAGCATGATGGCTATATATTTTTTGCACTGTAACATTTAAAAGTTATGCATTTTTGTGATTGAAGTATTATAATTAGAAAAGACAGAATAGCTCATTCAGACAAAATGGGAAGAGCTGTTATTATGACTTCTCCCCCACCCCCCCAAAAAATGACCACTGGAGAAACAATGAATGACTTTATATCACATTGGGGTAGATTTTATAATCTATTATGATAATATTTAAACAAACTTCATTAAAATATGCAATATATTTAGGACAAAAATGTAATATATAAAAGTGATGATTAGACATGAAAAATAAAATAGTGTAAATACTAAGTTTTAGTCTCTAAAAATGAAAAAATGTCCTATGACCTGAAAGGTTTTATGTAGCTCAAATCTTACAAATTTGATAATATCAGAGAAAAAGCCAGTAATGGTGTGAGTAGAACTTAACTGTAAAATATGAACTTGAACTAAGAATTTTTTTTATATGTTCTTTTTTAAATGTAATACTTAAAATTGTGGTGTTCTGTATCAGCAAAATAATCAATTCCAATTATATATTAAACAGAAAGTTTCAGAGATTTAAGAATGGTTTTAAAACATTTCTATCATGCTTTCTGCCAAAAATAAAATGTCATTCAAAAGCATTCATTTGGATAGTTAACCTTCTTTCTGCTAGACAAATCTGATACTAGCATTCAGTCCCTTTTTGATACCACTTGCCCCTGAAAACGAAGTCCATATCACTATTACTACTTTCAATTTGGCCATTTTTATTGAGAATATTTATGGCTTCAGAATTCCTTTTAGTAATCCTTTAAAATTAAAATAAATTTGAATGATTATGAATAGTAATCTTTTAAAATTAAAACAATTTGAATGAAAAATTATTTCAGTGAAGAACATGTACTGTATTTCTAAAAAATATTTTAATTCTAATTTCGGCCATTTATTTTATCCAATTTTCTTTTTCAGAGACATATTTCATTTAGTAGACTAAAGATACTTTTCTATTACTCATTAGTATCACATTTCTCATCTTTTTCTAAAACGAAAACTTGTTTAAATTTGGACCTTTTCAGGCAAGTAGGCCTCCTTGGACATCAACAAGTACTTTCTGCTGGAATGTATTCAATATCTAATATGTAGATATTGTGTGTGGATGCAGAAGTGGCCTAGTGACACAGACATTTTACACTGGAGTAATTTCGTTTTCTCTTCTAGTGCAGATAGAGGAGGTGGCTGATATCTTGAGAAGTATATAGTGTTTTGATTAAAATGTTATATTTTTTATAGACGTCAGGAAATATTCATATTTCTCGTGAAGATGGGAATACTATTCTACTCAGAAAAGGGATCTGAGAACAAAATAGATGTGTTTTGGGAAACTGTAGACTATACATAGCAGCCTAGACATCACATAAAACTGTAAACAAACAAAAAAACCTTAAACAAACAGAACACAACTAAAAATGGACATCAGATTCTAGTAGTTTTAAATTTCAGCTACGACTCTATTTAAAAATTTTCTTTGATTTTTCTTTGTGTCTGAGGATTAGCCAAGAGTTCGCAGGAGTGATTGGCAGGTGTAACAACTCAAATGAAAATATCTCACACACTCTGCATAAGCATCTCTCTTTTTCTTTTAAGATTTTATTTATTTATTTGACAGACAGAGATCACAAGTAGGCAGAGAGGCAGACAGAGAGAGAGAGGGGGAAGCAGGCTCCCTGCTGAGCAGAGAGTCCAATGAGGGGCTTGATCCCAGGACCCTGGGATCATGACCTGAGCCGAAGGCAGAGGCTTTAACCCACTGAGCCACCCAGGCGCCCCTACATAAGCATGTCTTGATAAACAGTTTTGATGAAGGAATAAATAAAATGCTTCTAGTTTTAGGCAGAAATCTCTGTACTTCATACATATTTGAGCTTTTATGCATCGGCTGGCCTTTTGCAGACAGATTCACTAGACATTTCACTGGTTGTCATAAGACAGTAATAGTCAAATATCAAAGACTGGGTGAGGTGAATTATTCAAAAAGTTCTATGTACTTTTAAGTCAGACTTGAACTCTACAACTCCTTCTCAGTCTGGTGGAATAGAAGCACTTGTGAAAAATTACACTTTTTCTTTTTTCTTTTGGAGTGGTATGAACAGAATAATGATCTCATCTTCCTATTTCTAACTTGGACTCACACCATAAAGTGCACAAATCAAAAAATAAAATGATTATTGTAAGAAAACAAATTTTATTTTAGTTTTCTTGTTTCCTGCCAATTCAGCTTGTGCTATGGAAAGAGAACTCTAGTTTCTTTCTTTCTTTTCTTTCTTTCTTTCTTTTTCTTTCTTTTTTTTGGGGGGGGATTTTATTTATTATTTATTTGACAGAGAAATCACAAGCAGGCAGACAGAAAGGCCGGGCAGGGGGGAAAGCAGGCTCCCTGCTGAGCAGAGAGCCTGATGCGGGGCTCAATCCCAGGACCCTGAGACCATGACCTGAGCCGAAGGCAGAGGCGTAACCCACTGAGCCACCCAGGCGCCCCAAGAGAACACTATTTTCTATTTTAAATGCCTTTCTCTAATTCCTCTACCTGGCGGGAATGATGCTAATAAATAAAAACAATAAGCATTATCCATTTGACTTTCATATGAGAGGTAAATTGTTATGGATCCCAACTGACAGAGGAGAAAATTGGGGTACAGACAAGATAAGTCGGGAGGCAGGCTCACCCAGGAAGTAAATAGCGGCTGTACTCGTATGAAAACATCCATCTTCCGACCTCTAATTCGGGGCTCTCCACCATTGCAGTGTGATTAATCAATACCAGGAAGCAAACTAAGTATCAAGAAAAGATCATCCATTTGTATCAGTCTTTCCTTTATGTGATTAGAATCTAAAGTAACAAGTGCCTACGGAAACAAAAGTTGAAATCTTCACCTCTTTCCAGGACTGTTGAGCAATTGTTTATTATTATCAGCAGATTTCCTGGTAAACATAGGCATGTACCACGCCCAAATTGGTGAACTCTTCTGTAGATATTTTGCCAACGTGTGGAAAATAAACTCTTTTAGCAATTTATTTTGACTTTTTTTTTGTATTTTTATACTAAGAGAACACATCAATACGTGCTGAAATATGTATTGCCTTATGGATTGCAGTTGGTAGGCAGGGGCTGTTAGTGTTAAAGATTCACACATTGCAAGTAAGATTGGATACATTTATATTTATGTGGGGGGGTGGGGGGAGAAAGAAGGAAAACAGTTACTTAAAATGTAACCAAAAGGCAGAATCTTGACATTAGGCCAGAAAGATGGCCACATCCTTCCCTGTCCAGGCTCCTTTTTCTAGAGCCCCATTTTCTAATCAAAGTTTTAGCAAGCAAAAATTCATTTTTTTGGTAAGATCTATTCTGCTTAACCATCTTCAACGGAAAGGAAAAGATAATTATTTAGACAAAGCAATTTAAATCTAAGGTGTCGTAAGTTTTTTAGTAGAGAAGCAAACACTCCCTCAACGCTATTGTTATCTAGAATATATTCTCTTTTTCAGTTTATTGAAGTAATTTCTCCAGTGTGTGGGAAGTTCCCATGTATCCAGCTTTGCTATAGATATGACATTATATCAACAGTGACATGACTTGTTTACAAGAGGGTGGTATAAACAGCAAATGTTCTTCCTTAAAACAGCTTTCTTGTTGAATTTCAACAGAGAAGTAGAATAAATGTAGAAGGAAGAACAGAAGGGGATAATCTTTAACATGTAGAGTAAATTTTAAGGCAGAGGAGAGAGCAGCTGATGGTATCTTTATGTGTTTGCCTTTAAAAAAAATATTATTACCAAGTCTACTGCCTTCTTTTTCATATTTAATGAAGGATTTCCAAATTGTATGCAGCTTTCAATGTGGAAGGTAATATATGGCTTATTGTAGTGGGCCTTAATATTTCAAGACATGGCCTGGCTTCAAATTAATTGGATGAAAATAAAAACATCAAATGGGGTGGGAGAGGGGGTGGGGTGGGGGAGAGAGAGAGAGAGAAAGAATGAGAGCCCTAACACCTCCTCCAACCTGGTCTAGCCAACTTTCTGATGTAGGATGTGGCAGTAAACACGCTCTGAAGGAATTCTAGCTGTAGCAAAAGCCCCTCTCATCTTTTTGATCTTGGGTTAACCTTATTTCTTTTCCTAGAAATAAAAATGATTTGCATAACACATTTCAGATCCTACCTTATCATATTGTAAAATATTAATTTATTTCTTACATGAGAAGTATTATTTAGCACAATAGAACCAGATACCAAAAAAAAAAAAAAAAAAAAAAAAGCTAAATTTCAGTCCATTCGATCATTGCGATTGTCATTGCTAGTGGGTACTCTGGTACTGACCTACATGATTATATTTCCTAGCACTTGGGAGCTTTTTTTTCTTTTAAGGTTTTATTTATTTATTTGGCAGAGAGAGATACAGTGAGAGAGGGAACACAAGCAGGGGCCATGAGAGAGGGAGAAGCAGGAGCCTGATGCGGGGCTGATCCCAGGACTCTGGGATCATGACCTGAGTCAAAGGTAACCACTTACTGACTGAGCAACCCAGGCGCCCCTCACTTGAGGACCCCAAGAGTATCTGTAGGAACACCCAGATCTGGAGGGAAAGTGCTCTGCCCGCGTTCTCTAGAGCTGGGCATGAAGGCTGTTTCCATCCCTCAGATGTTAGTCCATAAGAGAACATCATCAGTGTAAAATGGAATAAATATTCTGTATGTAATATCTTGGCTTTGCTAGTCCAGTTCCTGCCAGGTTTCTTGGGAGATGCCTTTGTGCTTTGTGAAAATATGGAGTAATTAAAGGGGCATAGTACATGGCTTTCGTCATTAACATACTTAAGCTTGAACACCAGCTCTGAATCTGTTTTCTGATTTATGACACCAGGTTAATATTGCCTCCTCTAGGAATGTTTTAATATTAATGCATTAAAAAATACAGATCAAAACTATGAGATATCACATCACACCTGTCAGAATGGCTAAAACCAACAATACAAGAAATAACAGGTGTTGGCAACGATGTGGGAAAAGGGGAACTCTCTTGCACTGTTGGTAGGAATGCAAACCGCAGCCATTCTGGAAAACAGTATGGAGTCCCTCAAAAAGGTAAAAATAGAATTATGTTATAATCCAGCAATTGTACTACTAGGTTTTTACCCAAAGATTACAAAAATAACTAATCCTAAGGCATACATGTATCCTGTTGTTTATAGCAACATTATCCACAATAGCCAAATTATGGAAACAGACCGAGTTCCCCTCCACTGATGAATGGATAAAGAAGAGGTGGGGGGTGTGTGTATGTGTGTGTGTGTGTGTGTGTGTGTGTGTGTGTACAATGAAATATTACTCAGCCATAAAAAAGAATAAAATCTTGCTATTTGCAATAATATAGATGGAGCTAGAAAGTATTATGCTAGTTAAAATAAGTTAGTCAAAGAGAAATACCATATAATCTCACTCATATGTGGAAATTAAGAACAAAACAAACAAATAGAGGGGAAAAAAGAGAGAGGAGGGCAAAACAAGAAATAGACCCCTAACTGTAAAGAACAAACTGATGGTTAAAGAGGGGAGGTGGGTGGGGGGTTGAGCTAACTGATGGTTAACGGGGGTGGGGGGGGAGAGGTGGGATGGGGATGAAGGAGGACACTTGCTGTGATGAGCCCTGGGTGTTGTATGGAAGTGTTGAACTACTATATTGTACACCTGAAACTAATATTACATTGTATATTAACTAACTGGAATTTAAATTTAAAAAAAAATTTAAGTTCTTTAGATACTTTTAATCCCAAGGCAAATGCCAGTTGTCCTTGTTACGGGAGATGAGTCAGTGGTTTCCCCAGCAATTTCTTCAAAGCCTAGTTTCTACACTCCAGCTGAAAACTCCTTGAAGCCAAAGAACACATTCTGAAATTTAGTTGTGTTTTTTTTACAGTACCCAACATGCATATATTGGGACTTCAGAATTGGATAGCTTCCTGGTATTCAAGTATCCAAATTCCTTGGAGCCACAGTAGTACATTAGTGACAAAACAATAGTGATTGTGTCATTGTGGTATGTGTAATTGGTCATGTTTTTTTCTTTTTAACATTTATTAAGTCCCTGATATGTATAAGGCCTCAGGCTAGATGCCTTAGGTTATATAAGAATAAATAAGGGCTCTTTCCCCCAATAAAGATAGCTAGTAGACAAAGTAGATATCCATAGTGGAGGAAATTAGTTAACATATGAAGCAGAATAAATAAATGAATTAAGTGCTAATTAATAGATGAACAAGATACATATTGTAAAAAATCAGAAAGAAGAATAACAGCTTTTGATGGTGTGGGCGAAAGACAGTGAAAATCAAATTTTTGGACATAGGTAGGGTTGGAATAGTTTGTGAGACAAAAACACAGATCAGAAGCTGTATAGTCTGCAGAAAGGCAGGGATCCCTAAATATCATTGGGTTTGTCTAAGGGGTTATTAGTAGGATGGATATAAATGCTAAAATGCAGAGTGAGACAGCTTCCACAAATCTTTCTATTTTTTTCTTAGCTTTATTTCCAGATATCGACTGAGATTTTTTTGGGAACTCCAACTTAAGTACTTGTGAACAAATGAGTAAAAACTAGTTTTTATATGAAAAATTAAAATTAAAATTTAAAAAAATTTTGGACTAATTTTATCTCATTTGTGGTTATAGATATATTTCTATTTTGATTTAAAATGATGAGGATGATGGCTAAAAATAAAATGAACCAACTTTTATGCATATTGCATTTTAACAAGTTGGATGTCTCATTGGAATGCAGTGCCTTCTTGCTCCACATTTATTTTTGGAATTTAATAAGGCGCCTGTCATATCTGCCTCAAGGCTAAAAAACATCATGGGGGAGAAATCCAAAGTACTGTCATGTTTGAGTGACATGGAGCCAATTTTATTTTATTTCCTTTTCATGGGAGGGTGGCTGAAATTAGCCAGCCTCACTTCGGGAAAGGCATCGGTATACCATCTGTTCTAAGGGCCTTGTGCTGGTTAACTGGTAATGACATTGACCAGTGACATTTGTCAGGTGGATTTGACTCAGAACACCGGTAGAGGACTTTCATTAAAAAATTAATTCTGTACATTGTACTGCAAAGCTCATTCTCATGATAGATTCTGGTAGAGTGCCACATATTTCCAGAAGTGGGTCTCATTACCTGAGAAACTTGGGAAGGTAATAACTTCTTTATTTCTTCTTTGTGCTCCCAGAGCACATAATTAACATGCTGACTCATTTAGCTCAGCTCTCCTTAGGAGGAGGCTGTGGGAATACGATGGAGATTTCAGAGAAACTGTGTCAAACAAGTACGGGTTCTGATTCTCATAAAGGTTGAGGGGAAGACTGTGCCATTTGCTGCTGCTTTCTCTTTAGACGATGTTTCGTACAATGTGACTTTTAAAAATAGAACCATAATATGTTAGGATTGAAATGGAACCATGATATTTTAAAGAATTTTAAGTTAGACCAGGTATCGCAGAAGGATCTTGTTATTGCTGAGTTATTTATAAAGTTGGGAATCATAGTTAGCTGAAGGTTCTGGCTGAGGCATAAAAATAAATTATGTACCCTTCAGTAGGTATGCTGTTGTAATAACTGGGATAAGTACTGTGTTTTGCTAATTAAATCAGAGTTAAGGTTCATTTTTTTGGTAGTCACTATGGGCAAGTGAGTTAAACGATATAAACTTAAAACTTGTGAACATAGTACTGTTAAGTCAAATGGTATGTATGGTAAACAAAGTCAATTATTTGTAACTGATCAGCCCTCCTTACCTTCATTATTTGGAATTTCCTGTCTCTTGGGTTAACAGAAAAGGAATAGTGAATCTAAATGACTTTTAGTGAGTTTGCACCTTCCTGGGCACAAAGAGAGATCTATGAGTTCTTCCCTGAATCCCAGAAGATCCCTGAAGTAGGATTGAAAATTGAGTTTGGCTTCAGATTACTGAGTATATATATAGATGTGTGTTGGATGAGTAGGTAAGAAGGGGAGAAGGGTTCTCTGTTGGAAAGTTTAACCCCGAGATTGTGTGCCTACTCTAATCTCATCTCAATGGGTTGGGTCAATCCTTAGTTGTATGGAAGATAATTTAGTGGTAAAGCCATATCTAAACCATTAGATATTGAACCACTGTGTAAGAATAAATGTGAAATATGAAGTAGCAAAATAAGCTTGGCCCCATGGCAAAGGTACTGCCCACTCTAGCATTCTCAAAGAAACATGAATCATGAGACGTCAGTTGTCTTTTGACGTATTGGCATTTTATTTTTCTTTCCGATGGAACTCCAAGGCAATATTGTGTAGATTCCCTAAAACATTCTGAAAGGTATCAGGAAAGCAGTTTAACGCTTTTTTTTTTGGTAAACAATGAGTTCAATTTAAGTACATGCCATTCCTCAGAATATAGCTCTTGATTATAGCTGGACCTCATCTTGTTGTATACACGCTATCTCTTGGGGGCATAATTTTTCAGTCAAAGAAACAGGAAGAGGGCGCCTGGGTGGCTCAGTGGGTTAAGCCGCTGCCTTCGGCTCAGGTCATGATCTCGGGGTCCTGGGATCGAGTCCCGCATCGGGCTCTCTGCTCAGCAGGGAGCCTGCTTCCCTCTCTCTCTCTGCCCGCCTCTCTGTCCACTTGTGATCTCTGTCAAATAAATAAATAAAATCTTTAAAAAAAAAAAAAGAAAAAAGAAACAGGAAGATATATTGGCGGTTTAATTTAAATGTTTATTTGCTTCCCCAACCACTTGATTGCTTAACTGGTCATTGACAACTGGTGCTGAAAGTCAAAGAGGGGTAGGGTGAGTTGTATCAGTTTAATGAAAGGTTTAAGGTGAATTCTCGTGAAAAAAATGGCAGCAACTTTTAAAATATTTCACTCATGGTCGTCAATGGCATTTATTATTTGGGTGGTTATCTACCAAGAGATGAATCATTCTAAATAGACTGAAGTCTTTTGTCCATGTCACTAAAGATCCCATGCTTGGAACTGCTTTATTTAACTTAAATGTATCGCTAATGGTGTTGTCGTGGAATTGTGTAATGCTATTCCCATGAGCAGCTCAGAATAGCTCTCGGGCTTTGAGTCTAGTCTTTATTCTCGGAGCTGGCAAGAGTAGGTTGTCATGGAGCTATGGGAGAGATCAGCAGATGCTATTTATGTTCTAGGTGAGAGGATACTGTCTTCTGGAAAATTTCAGAATTTGGTCGTGCTTCAGGGGTTTCAATCTGAGGGCTTCACAGAGAATGCTGTGCATGTGGGAGTGTGTTTGTGGATGGCGATGAGAGTGATTGAATGTTCACATCTCAAATAGGAGGCCAGTTGCCATCCTTCAATTATTTTCTCACTAATACCTGGACTCCTCTTCTCTTCAGTAAGAGTAATGATGTTACTTATAGAATATTTCCCCTACGACCAGAAATTCTGACGTGATAGAATCATCTTCCTTGACAGAACTTTGTAGATGTTATGTGCTCTTTCTCCTTTGGATTCTAGTATTTTTTTTTTCACCATTTCTGTAGCTTTTCAAAGCATCCAACTGATCTGAATTTGAATCTCAGATCTCCCCCTTACTGTTTGATGTTAAACAGTAAATTTACATTGTTAAATTAGTAATAACACTGTGAAAGAAAATTACCCAGTAAGTTGAGTTTGGGGGATCATTTGAGAGAGGTGTTTCTGATACTTCTATCCACCAATTTTATTCTCATAGCTGTAAAATATCTTTACCATTTTTTTAACATTTGGTTTTTATTTCATTGAAATAAAATGCAAAACAAAACAAAGCAACAAAACAGCTTTTTGGTGTGTGATACCTGGAAACTAGCTATGACAACGGATTCTACTGTGACTTCTGTGTCTGTTTTTTCTTACAGTTGTTTTTGTTCCAGATGATACTTATTTAATGTTTGTGATCTAGAGAGAAATCATCAAAGTTTCACACCCAGATGAGATATGAGTGAGAAACAGTGACTTTAAGGCAACATACTATACTGAGAGAGTAAAGTTTTTGCAGGTGTTTGAATAGAAAAAGACGGATGCTCCCCACATCGTAGTCAACCTTATCTTCATATTGCAAGGGATACTTAGTTTCAGCTGAATAATACCACCTATCAAATTAAAATGATGTTGTTAATCTAAATTTTAGAAATTGCCTAGTTTTATATTTAAAAATTTTGTGGGCACAAACATATGGAACTTAAACCTATTTTATATTTGTATAATATAAAACAAATAAGTAGTAGTAGGAGGAGTCAGAATGTTTTTTTTTTTTTAATTTTTTCTTATTCTGATAAATTTGAGGATAGCTACTCCAGATGATGGTTGAGGATATCTACTCTAGGTGATGATGATGGTGATGGTGATATCTAGGACCTATCTCTAAGCACAGAAAATAAATAGCTGGCTGTAAAGTTACCAAGTGTTAGATTTAGTATCTTTTCCCGATTTTCCCTATGTAGGTTTTACTTAAGGAGCTCTGCTTTCAAGGAACCATTCCAAAGAAATATTTTTTCCATATAAATACAGAACTGTTATATCATATCACACTAATACCGTACATGCAAAAAGTCAGAATTATAGTGCTCAGATATGGTTATCATACAGTCATAAGTAAAATAACTAGCCTACTTCAAAAACACTACAATTCATAGAAGCATATTAACTTTAGATCTGGAAAGTTCTAGAACTGAATTCTTTCTTGGCTTTTGATTAATTCACTTTGTCATCTTGGTCTAGTTATTTATCTTGGGGCCATTTTAAGTCTTCTCCTCTGAAAAACGGAGGCCTTCAGGCTACTTTGGAGATGACTTCGAGGATTCTGTCTGATAATTGTCAAAGATGCCCGGACCGGCCTGTCCATATTGGGCTATCAGCAAATATTCAGCCTCCTTCCATTGTGTCTCTATCATTCCGCTGCTGGAAATGCCTTCTCCCTTTGCCTTCAATATCCAGTCTTCCTTACCTCTCGTGCTGGAGGCAAGGCAGAGCTGGGGCCATAAGCCTAGATGTGGTGTATCTCAGAGAGAAACCTCATGTCACCTGAGCAGATGGTTGGTTTTACTTTTCAGGTTTGAGCATCTTCTTAATCCTTTCTTAAAAAAAATTCATCAAAGTAGACAAAGTATGTATAGTCTTTGTGCACCATGACTGAGCTATGTACAGAAAGTAGCAGAAACAGACACAAGTCTTTTGCTTCAGGATCAGACATTTTGGTGTTAACTGATTGGAATAGGCATTCCTTCTGTATTGTCCACTTTGCCATCCTTAAGCTTACTTAGGGATACACCTGGATTGTGTCTTCATGACCACTGAGGGGCGGTGCTTTTCAGTGTTTGGGTTTTGTTTTTGTTTTTGTTTTTGTTTTGCAGCTGTGATTCATGAGCAAGGAGAGACTACCCCTTCTTAAAAAAAAAAAAAAGAAAGAAAGAAAGAAAAAGAAAAAATATGGTGACCAAGAATGACAAATGTGTGCATGGGTTATTCATAAATCACTCCATTCATTTTAAATGGCATTTGATTCTGTCTAAAGAACAAACATTTTACATCTTATTTTTAAATTAGGAATAAACGGAAAGATTTGGTAAATGAATTCTAATGGATTACCTGTTTAGAAAAGGTGGATTACTCTATTTGACAAAATAACATTAACTTCATTTATATGGCTTGTTGTATTAACCTTCAAATTATGTTGTTTTGAAAAATGTTTGGGTGCACAGAAGTTGGCATTACAGGTATGTTTGGAGCATTTTAAGATCCAAGTCAAAGAAAACTAGGAAGTACTGCAAATAAATTTCTGAGAAGTAAGCACAGATTAAGACTGCTCAAGCCAACATAACTCTGTTTCTCCAGATGGCCAACAGATGCTTATATTTGATTCTGTAAAAAGTGGACTCCCTCTGAAGTACACAATTTCAACACTAAATTTTGACTTGATTTAGGATGTTAGAAAGATAATGTGGTTCCTAGGAGACTTCTTCAAAAGGTGAAGTTAGAAATTAATTGTAAAAGTTCATACAAGCCAAGGAACTATTTCTGTATGTTAGGTATTTGATAATACTTATTTGGAAGGGGAATTTAAAATTAAATCAGGTGGAGAAAAAATGATTTATCTAGAATTTATTCACATAAAAAGCTAAGTGACATAAACTACAGAAATAATAACAGAAATATTCATTGAATAGGTCTATTGAAAAAAAATCTTAAATTTTGTCTTTTTAAAAATTAAATCTAGTGTTACCAAAGTATTGTGAAATGTGAGTCCTGACATGAAAAGAAGTTTTCATGGTAGGAAGAATCTAAATCTAGTTGGGCAATGAAAATCACACAATGTGCTAATAAGTAGGCCTGCAGGACTTTAAAGTGATGGAAAATCAGATAAATCAGATTGATTGATTGATTGATTTCTCTTTTGCCACTGAGAAATGACTTGTCAGCAGTAGGTCAATGGCATTTTCTTCCATTCTAAGTGTATGAGTTATTTCCATAAGAAGATTGTGGTTTTCTTAGAGAGTGGTATGGATTCCAATCTGTTGATTCCAAAAAGGTAAACCAGAAATAAGTGGTAAAGAAATGACCTAGAACCATAAGTATAAATTGACATTTAAAAACTCCCAATATGTAGGGGCACCTGGCTGGTTCAGTTGGTAGATCATGTGACTCTTGATCTCAGGGTTGTGAGTTTGAACCCCACATTGAGTATAGAGATTACTTAAAAATAAAATCTTAAAAAAATCCTAATATATAATATTTGATATGTTTTGTTCAAAATAATATTAAAAAATACACATGTTGGACGTAATTTTTCCTTTGTTCTATTTTATATTTTGCTTCATCACTATATTTAAGGACAGTTTAGCTAACAGTTAATTTTGATTTTGTTTAAGAAGATCAGGAAAACGCTGCCTTGTTTTTTCTTTAAAAACATAATTTTCTGCTACTGAACGGCGATTGCTATTATAAGTCAACCTATTCATATTTTAATTGATCAATATAAAGCTCAATTTGTCTTATGCAGTAGTTACTTTCTAGAGAGTAAAAAGAGGACTAAGCCTTAGAAGTAGATTTACCATATAGTAAGTAATTAAAATAGTTCTTTCTTGGGTTTCTGAGAGAATGATGGTTTTGCCTCCTTTCTCTAAGCTGAGAACATAAAATCTGATGACTGAACTAAGGTTCTTACTTGTAGCCTTACGTGGTCTTGAACTTGAACACCTTTCAGAGCTGTTAGAAAAAAGGAGAGAATTGTTTTACTTCTTGAGTGTGTTTTTATTATAACCTGTTTTTATTCTTAATAATCTTTTCGTGTTGACTGCCAAGTTTTAGAAATTAAAGCCCTTTCTAGTATAGCATTTGTTAAAAACCTACTCTGTTCTGGGCATTTATTTCATTCACTTTTATTTAATCCTTATTTCCTTATTGAGCCAACATTTCCCTTTGACAGAAGAGGAAACCAAGGGTCAAAGGGGTTAAGTGTCTTGCTCAATGTCACCCAGCAAAATGTGGCAGAATAAGGACAGGGTCCCAGATCTTCTGACCCAAGGTCTAATGACCTTTCCATTAAACTTCAATTGCCACTTTTGTGCATAATAGGGACAGGCTACTGTATCTTTTCCTATAGAGGAAAACCCACTGAAATACAAAGTTTCAACTGTATTGTCCAAGGGAGAAGTAGACTTGAGACTTTTCACTAAGATCCCAGATACCTAGGGAGGTAGAATTTAGGTTCGTATTGGGGAAATTGAATTTTCTTTTGGTAGAGGAAACATGTAAATGTGATATTATTCAGTGAAATACAGATTTAAGGGAACCAAAATCTTTGAGGTTTTGAAATCAAATGAGGTTATATGAGTCTGAAAATAGAGAAAGCCTTTCTTAAAGGCACCTGTTAAAGAAAAGTGTTGGCAAAGTGAAATTTTGTAAGAATTAATAAAATGAGCTTAGAATAAAGTCTTCCGTGTTTTAAAAACAATTCAACCAGTTCCTAGTAAATATACTATCAACCTTGAATATATTTAAGCCCCATTCTTTGAGGTTCCTAACCATGTGACCACAAATCTCTACTGCCACCTTGTGGTGGTATGTATATCTCAGAGACTGGGTCCAGCGAGGAAATTAACCTCTGAGGTGCCGATGAGTACCACCTGTCCAGTGGTAGCTAAACTTAGTTTCTCAACTTAGGAACCAAATGGTTTGGGGTAACAGTATACTTCTTCTATTACTACCCCAACTCTTACTCTAGTATTTCAGGAGTCCTGTAAATTTGGAGAGCAAAGTTATTTTATAGATATCACAGGATGAAAACCATGAGCAAGAATAGGAGCTAAATTTTGTTTCAGATTCTTTTGTAGTCATAGTGGAAGAAGACATTATGTTTCTAAGTGTATCCCAAGTGCCAACAGAATTTTTCTTCTGGAAAGTACATTTCAATTTGTTCTATAGAAAGCCGTGAGAAAACAGTCTTGCCAACGGAAAGCCTATGAGTGTGTAAGAACAGAAGGTTTCCAGTTACTTCTAGACATTTAGCTGCATTCATAAAACTGACCAATGGTGTTTCTGTCTGGAGGTTGAGTAGTTACTGCACGTTGTAAGCCAGCTTTGTTGTCAGCCTGAGCATGTGTTTCAATTATCACATCAAAAAATATCTTTGATTCCAAAATGATCAATTATTAAAGCTCTGTATGTGATGGCTAATGTGTCTATAAACTCATTAACCCAATGAAGCCACCTAATTGTCAACAGTTGATCAGAATTTTGTTTGCCTTTAGATAATTTGTCTTCAGGTGGCAGTGATCCTCCTGTTGTAATGCCTCTCGCAGAAATGGGACTATTAGATCCAGACACAGATGACGACAAAAGACAGACCCTAAATTCTTGGTATCATCCTAGAAATCCTTTAAAAAATCTCCAATACTTAAGTCATCACTTATTTAATATTTCACAATGTTTAAAATGTTTATAATGCGTCTTAGTGTTAAAAGCAAGTCTCTGCCGAATATGAGGTGATTTGGGAAAATTATTTAATATCTTCCGTTACGTGCATGGTAAGGATAATATCAGCACCATAAAGTATGAACCGAAGTCAAAGGAGTAAAATGCTCAGCGTGCTTCTCGGTAAGTGTGCATACGTGTGTGCGCACGTGTGTGTATAAACAATACACCCTCTCAGAAAATAATCTCTCTTCAGCATAAACATCTTGATGGCTTCTTATATCTTATTTAACATAAAGCTGATGGGAGCCTTAAGTATTCGTATAAAAACTTCGTACAAAAACCCTTCAAGGGGCGCCTGGGGGGCTCAGTGGGTTAAAGCCTCTGCTTTCAGCTCAGGTCATGATCTCAGGGTCCTGGGATCGAGCCCTGAGCCCCCACATTGGGCTCTCTGCTCAGCAGGGAGCCTGCTTCCCCTCCTCTCTCTCTGCTTGCCTCTCTGCCTACTTGTGATCTCCGTCTGTCAAATAAATAAATAAAATCTTTTAAAAAAAAAAAAAACCTTCAAAAATTGATCAGTTAGTACTCTCTCGCACTTTATTTGAGAAGCATACTGATGGAGAAGGGAGCGAAGAGGGATAAGCTTGACCCAAGAGAGCCTTTTGTTCAGAGGAGAGTACAGAAGCAAGGTTTCACAGGGAACACCCACCCTGGTACTCTGAGGAAGCCAGCCTGCTTGGCTTCATAATTTCTGCTGTGCACCACTGATTTCTCAGGCCGTTTTTACAGCCTTTTTGAAAATGGTCTCCGAATCACGCACTAAGACAGCTCTGCTAATGAAAGCTCTCCTAGAACACAGCCTCATTAGCTCTCACTTTTTTTTGCTAATCCACAAATTCTGTCCTTCTTGGTGGACACCTGGTGGTCGCCCTCCCCTCCCCATGTCTCGGCAGAGATGTAATTGCCAAGGAGAGGAGCGAGGTTTCACATTACCTAGACGCGTGGCTTCTGCAGACTCTTCCATGAGCCTGTCTGTTGTCAATAATTAAGAGCTATCAAAACACTTGGCTAATTTACACTTGATAATCTGAAATGAGGGTCCCTGTGATCACCAGCTTCTGTTTTATTATTTAAATATACATGGTGCACAAAGAGGATGGGCCCTCAGCAAGCCTTATCAAGCAAAAGATTGGCTTTTCAGCAAACAGGATGTAGCCCAAAGGTTATGACAAGGCAGAACAAACACAGCCCTGTGAATGGTCTTTATTGCTGGGGAGCTTCACAGAGCAGGTGGGATTTTAGAAGCTCTTTTGAATGCTGAAATGACGAGACCTGGCAAGATTTAATTGGCAAGCTGTTGTAGTCAAATGCGGGGACCATGAAAACTGGCATGAGTTTTGGACTTGAGTGGGGAATCAGAACACTATTTGAAAAGGAGTGATTGCTAGAAATAACAGAAAGTCACGATAGAGTGAGTGAAAGAAATGAAAATCCTTAATTTAAAAAAAAAAAACCTTAATTTTTAGAAATGCAAACTCTCAGTAAAAATAAAGAAGGACAATGTAGTCTGTGTGTAAACAGTGAAAAACCCTTGGTAAAAATGGTCGAACTTGTGTTTTCAGCAACATTGACTTAGCATACGATTGACTCATCTGTTACTTGAAGGTACAGGGTCTTTATGATTTTCTAATTCCAGTTTATGAGGTGAGAGATCAGTGGTGTAACTGAAGATATTGTTACCGGTAGTGTTTTCAGATTGTATTAATAGTTAAGACACAGTACACATTGACAAAAACTAATCTATAATAAGGAATGATGCTGTAAAAATCTTTTGATAATAGTATGTCAGGACATGTGCTTTGAATCTATCTCATAAATAAAATGCTTTGCTATGAGGCCGTTTAAACAGTTCTTTAGCTAAAATGTCTTGAGTGGAATCTCGGGAAAAATAACTCGTATTGAACTCTGCTAGACAGGAAGTGGATGACAAAAGGTATTGGTTTTATAACTGACCGATGAGATACTTCTGTAAGTTTGAAAGAATGTGCCAGCACAGAGGGAGGCCAGCGTGCCATGGAAAGTATGTATAGGAAATTAAAAAGGTAGATATAGTCCAAATCCACTTGTTTGGATTTGAGGTGAAAGGGTATCTGGAAATTTTAGGTGACCCTAAAGTTGGAAACAAGATTAGTGTTGCTTTAAGCAATGACCAAAATAATTAAAAAATACACTAAATCCCTTGGTGCGAGGGGAAAACATAGCTATTGCAGAAGTTCATGTCTGGGTTACTTTTTATCTAATCACATGTTCTTCCTCAATTTTTTTTAACTTTACTAGCTCAAACATTATACTCCTTTTCCTCAGAGGAGCAGATAATTTTAGAAGTCCAAGTAAGGGGGTGCCTGGATGGCTCAGTGGGTTAAATCCTCTGCCTTTGGCTCAGGTCATGATCTCAGGGTCCTGGGATGGAGCCCACATCACATCAGGCTCTCTGCTCAGCAGGGAGCCTGCTTCCCTTCCTCTCTCTCTGCCTGCCTCTCTGCCTACTTATGATCTCTATCTGTCAAATGAATGGACAAAATCTTAAAAAAAAAAAAAGTCCGAGTAAGAATTTGCGATAGTTCCATACTCATTTTTTTTGCCAAATTACCCACAATCCTATTCTCTAAAATCCTACCTCTGCTCAAGATCCAGCTTACACACCTTCTCAGGGACCTTCTAGCTGGAAATAAGCCATATCTTTCTTCTCCACTTCCAAAATATCTTTCTTTGGGACTTCATCCCTTTTATCTTTTAATTCATGGGTGCTTTGCAAAAGCGCTTCAAGACTGGCCACGACTGCCCACCATACCTTTAGTTCCTTCCATATTTTCTTCCTGTCTGACATTCCACCTCTGCTAAACCATTGGCTGAGCTCTCTTTTCTTGGGTTGTTCATTTCCTGAATGTTCCCCTGGCTAATTCCTTCTAAACCTCCCATTCTCAGCTGAGGTCTCTCTTTCTTTGCAAAGCCCTCCCTAATCCCTTCGTGGTATTCATATCCAATTTAAAGATCCTTCTCTGTGTTCTCAGGAAATTATCTTCTGCGGTGACACTCAGCATTTCACACACTTACTATTGTCTGTTTTCTTGTCTGTCCCCTTGAACAAAATTTCTCTCTCTTTGGGATGAGAAGTCTATGGCGTGTGGTCAGTGCTTACTAAATACTGGCGAGTGAGTATATAAATTAGCATTAGTAGAACATAGGCGTTGTGAGAGTTGGGACTCTGTTGTGTATATCCCTGCCCCTTTGATGCTCAGCCCATAGTAAATCAATAAAATAGTTGTTGAGTGAATACACAAATACATGAATACAAATGTCATGCATCTGAAAAAGAAAACAATAGGTTATTAAGAGGTTGTGCATAAGCGATAAATGATAGCCAAACACAAGTACTAAGAATCGAAACAATGACAAAACAACAGATGAGAGTTAAGTAGAGCTTAATATTGGGAAGTGAGCAGAATAACAGCGGAGACAAAAAAGCGTGACTGCATCCTCACTGCTGATCTTTGACAAATAAACTCTTATTCCCTGAAAGTTTACCTTAGATTTCAGCTGCTGACAATAAAAAAAGGCGTTAAGCGGTATGAGCAAGTGTGTGCCATTTCACAATCACTTCCGGGCTTTGTCTGTTGGCCCCATTGTGACAGTTCAGATGGTTCCGTTTGACCCTCACCTCTAGCCGTTCCAACCTCAGAACCAATATTTATTGCCGCATATGGGCTGTGCATGGCAGCTGTGAAATCCAGATGCCAAGCCTCGGAATGTGTTTTTACGGTGGCACCATCTGGGGCTCTGGCCAGCTTTCTTTATTGTCTCTTGAATGTTTACACTAATAGCCTTGCTGGGCCTCGGCACTACCTGTGGGACATGCTGAGGGTCAGGCCGGTTATGAGATCCTCTTGTCATTCTGGTTAGAATTTCCTTTTAAATTACTCTCACATGGTCTCAACTTATTCCTCGTAATGTGTCTGCAGTACCCTACAGAAGTCATAAAACAGGTGGTCAGCGAAATTGGGGGGGCGGGGTGCAGCCCTGGGATGGGATGTTTTTCCCAGATCCTCCGCAGCCCGTTTATGGATTTGGGGGGAAATCGGCAATGATTTGTTGAACATATTATTTCACGCATTGGGTATGGAAGACATATCTATTATAGCCCTTTCTCCGACTTATTGAAAAAGCGTAATGTTCTCTAGTTGAGGCGATGATAGTTCACAGCATAACTGAGCAGCATTTTAATTCCTGTGAAATTGAAAAAAAAAAAGAGGGGGGGGTGGGTGTTATTTCTCAGCAGTCAGTAGCCTGAAGATTTGCTTGCAACTCCGGATGGGTAACATGACTTTTTGTGATCCTTAGAATGGCAATTTAAGAAATTTCTCCGAGGTGAACTGAGTTGATTCACTGTTTTGAATTATAATAAACCCATCCGTTTAAATGAAGCAAACAGGACACAAAGGAGACTCGGCTCCAATGGTCATTTAGTGTGTTCTCTCTGGCAAGAGGAACCGACTGCAGGAGTTTAAATGACTTACCCAAGGTCACACAGGCCATAGATCCGGGGTGGAAGTGACGATGAGGTCTGTGCAAGCACCTGATGATAGTGGGGCTGACAGGAGAGTCAGTCACGATAATCGAGTCCCTGGAATGATGAAATGACCTGATAATTGTGCAACTTCCCCTTCACTTCAATGTTCTGGCGCTTGTGCTGCCCCAGTGGATAACCTCACCTTTCGGTGGTGGTGGCTTCGGGGGTAGAGAATAGGGAAGCAGGCTCCAGCCAGGCAGGACACGTTAACAAAACGGCGTTTGTTTGACCTCTTGGAAACCTCTTCCTGGGAGCTGGGCTTCATGCGCGTTTCACCCAGAGCCTGCCAACCCAGAATTAGTGATGAAAGGAGGCACTCCCAGACTCTCGGTCTCTAATCGGCCTGTCACATATCTGAGGAAGCATCGCAGGGCGAAGGAAGAGAGTGTATGGGAAAGCAATTTAGCTGGAGACCTGCCTCTGTTCTCTATGTCTGCCACAGAAACAATTTTAAGTTCATTTTAAATAAATCCAGGAAGGGAGAGGGAGAGAGGAGAGAGAGACAGGGCTCTCATGAGTGCCTGTGGCCAAATGGCAAATGTGTTCGTGGGGGAAAGCAGGCGTGGTTTACAGAAGCAACCTTACAAGTAATGTAGCCACTTAAGAAAACAGCGACAATTCGATCCAAGGGAAGGATGATATTCTCTCCAAAGACACTTTAAATAGGAATGAGCTGTTAAAGCCTTTCTGTAGACTGAGAATAGACCTTTTTAAACGATGTTTAGTCTTGGAAAGAACAAGACATATTGCTACACTGTGTTGTCAGCCCTCTAAGGAACTAGCGTAAAAGGGAGCTTTTATTATGGCTTCATCCTTTGTTCTGGAGAATCTGTGCTTTTATAGACAAGAATATATTTTAATCCAAACTCATGACAATATTACTGTTCATACATCAGCAATAAAATGCTAAGATACGCAGACATGGATGCTCAGATACGCACGTCTGTGTGCTATATATATTCTTTAAATTGGTTAATTGCCTCAGTTGGAAGAAAGTCAGCACCATTATGGAAAAAAGCCTCTGGCTGCTCTGTTGCCAAAAGAGTGCATTTCTGATTTCATCATTTGTGTGAACGAGATGGGAGAACCATTGGTGGTACTCTAAAATATCCTTACACTGATGGATACATCCTCAGACCTGAAAAACAGTGGCTTAAAGCAACCCGCCTTGTAATTTTTACCACTTCAGTTTTGTACATTCACAAAACTATTAGGGCTGGGAACAAATGTGTCACCAACTCCATTGTTTCATACAGTCACAGGAGGATATCTTGGAGATGAAGCTCCAACAGATATTCCCAAGTGACACAATAGTTGGATGGGGCAGATAATGTTTAGGGATTGAAAAACACATCCTGCTGTATTTCTTCCTTTTGAAACCTAGGTTTTGCAAATTGAAAAACGGCAACGTCGTGGTACTTACATTGCCAAAGATGTGTGAGGGGTGAAAAAAGTTTTGAGTTAAATGATCAATTTGAACCGGGTTTTTATTGCACAAAATACTCACGGAAGCGTAGTTGTGCAGTTCACAATGAGAGAGCGTTCTCTCCATAAAAGTCTTTGGATGGACCTTGCCTATACATCCTTGCAAGTAATAGATTACTATTGAAGGAAACCTTGGGGTTTCTTCAAGTTGAGCCTGGAAATGCAGAATAAGCATACATCTCTTGCACCTACAAAAAATTCCAAAAATATTTTTTAAAAACTCCCTAGAAAAAATTATTTTAAAAATCCAGTGAAGCTACTTGGGATGCCATGCATATTTTAACCATTGTCTTTCAGCATCATAAATCAGAGTTGGGATATTACAAAGTAGGCAAATGATTATAGTAAACCTTTGTGAGAATGATGAGGTTGATGATGATGATATTCTTAGCTAACTTTGCTAGGAACTGAGTGATACTCTAAATACTTTAGTTATTAATTTATTTAATGCCCCCAATAGTTCTATATCATCCCCATTTTACTATGAAAAAAAAAAAAAAAAACCTAAGATACAATGCATAACTAGATTCTCCAGGATCTCATAGTTAGTAAATGGAAGATTTGCTCCCTGTGTTATATTATATCTCAGTGGAACAATTTGCAAAATGATTGCAGAGTCATCTGACCAGGTAAGGAAAGTTAGAGTTCTGAATCATGAGAGAAGTAGAAAAAGCCCTATTCTAAAACAAACAAACAAAACAAAACACACACACACACACAAAAACCCCACAAAAAAAACACACACAAAAAAAAAAAAACGAAGGCATGCCTTGAAAGCTAAGTTATAAGTTACTTATCTGCTACTTTTTAATGTTATACTATTAATCTCCAGGACTTCTTTATTTTATAACTGGAATTTTGTTCATGTTAATTTCCTTCATGTATTTTGCCCTTCCTCCACTCACCTCCCCTCTAGCAACCACCAGTTTTCTTCTGTATTTAAGAGTTTGCGGGTTTCTTTGGTGGTTTGTTCATTCGTTTTGTTGTTTCGATTCTACATATAAGAGAAATATTGTGGTGTTTGTCTTTCTCTGTTTGACTAATTTCACTTAGCATCATACCCTCTGGGTCCATCCATGTCGCAAATGGCACTATCTCATTTTTAATAGCTAAATAATATTCCATTCTCTCGCATGATCTCTATTTTTTTTCTTTATCCATTCATCTATTAATAGACACATAGGCTGTTTCTACATCTTGACTATTGTAAATAGTGCTGCAGTAAATGTAAGGGTGCATATATATATATGTATGTATATGTAGATTTAGATTTATTTATTTGAGAGCACAAGAGAGAGGAGGGAAGCACAAGTGGGGGAAAGGGCAGAGAGAAAAGGAAATGAAGAGGCAGGCTCTCCACTGAGCATGGAACCTGATGAAGGGCTCAGTCACACAACCCATGAGGTCATAACCTGAACTGAAATCAAGAGTCAGATGCTCAACTGAATGTGCCACCCAGACACCCCCATTTTTTTTTTGAATTAGTGTTTTTGTTTTCTTTAGGTAAATTCCAGTAGTAGAGTTACTAGATCAATTGGTATTTCTATTTTTAATCTTTTGAGGAAACTCCATACTGTTCTCCTCAGTGGTTGTACCAATTTACATTCCTTCTCCAATGCTTGTTATTTCTTATCTTTTTTATTCTAGCCATTCTGACTGGTGTCTTAATTGTAGTCATTGTGGTCTTAATTTGCCTTTCTCTGATGACTAGTGATTTTGACCTTCTTTTTCATGTGTCTGTTGTCTATCTCTCTACTGTCTTTGGAAAGAATGCTCTTCAGTTCCCCTGCCCATTTTTTAATTGGATTGTTTGTTTTTTGGTGTTGAGATATATATATCTTGGATATTAACCTTTATTGGATATTTTCTTTGCAAGTATCTTCTCATTCAATAAGTTGCCTTTTAGTTTTGTTGATGGTTTCCTTTGCTGTGCAAAAGCTTTCTATTTTGATATAGTCTCAGTAGTTTATTTTTGCTTTGTTTTCCTTTCTTGAGGAGATATATTCATAAGTATGTTGTTAAGGCCTGTATCCAAGAGAATAATGCCATTTTTTAAAATTAGAATTTCTGAATTTTCAAATTATGTGCTCTTATCCAATGGAAACTATGGCAATGATTTTTTTTTTTAAAAAATGTATATATATATATATATATATATATATATATATATTAGGTCCTGGTCTATGTTTTTTGTTTTGTTTTGTTTTGTTTTAAAGATTTTATTTATTTATCTGACAGAGAGAGAAATGGCAAGAGAGAGAACACAAGCAGGGGCAGTGGGAGAGGGAGAAGCAGGCTTCCCGTTGAGCAGGAGCCAGATGCAGGGCTCAATCCCAGGATTCTGGGATCAGGACCCGAGCGAAAGGCAGACACTTAATGACTGAGCCACCCAGGTGCCCCAGTCCTGGTCTAGTTCTTAAATGAAAGTTAAAACCTCCAGGGACAAATGTCATTTTCAGCTTTATTAGTAAATCTCTAACATGGACTCTTCATTCATCGTTGGTCACATCTATCCTCAGCTTCTCTTTACACCAAAGTAATTTTGTAGCAACTGCCATGTCACACGAGCTTCTAGATTTTTCTTTTCTTTTCTACTTGTGTACATTTGGACAAAGTTTGTAATTTCCATCCAGATTTATTCTGTTTTATTTAGATTTACCCTCAGCACTCATGGGAGTGTTAACTTTAATTTTTTATGATTTTTCCCCCATTTTGAAAAAGGCCTCTGCTGAGAAAAGTATCCTTCAGTTTCTGTGCTTGATCCTTCTCAAGAATTCAAGGTCTTTTTGTTTTTGCCACAATCTTCCATCAGCATTCAGAATCTGCCAGAACCACATCTTTACCCTCTGGTTATTTCCAATATGTAGTTGTCCATATAGTAAGATGAAGGCTTTTTTTCTCTTTGTCCCTTAACACTTTGTTTCTTTGATAGTTTATTATTAGTCATTGTAGTGCTTCTGACAAGTCTGAATAGAGACCCGCCTTCCTACTTACCTGTTAAAACAAATGGGGAGTATAGTTAAGATCCTATATTTTAACATTTTACAAATTAAAATGACATAAGACTGTTGCTTCAGGGATACCACTGCATAAAAGTCTCTTCTTCCTATTCCTTCAGAAATACCTTGAACAACGAGAAAAATGTCTGGATTGATGATTGCTCATTTTACTACTTAAACACCGAATTTAGTCAATCTGATGGAACTGGAATAAGACATCATTAAATAATTACTGTAATTCAAAAACCAATTTCTTTTAATGTGCTCCAAAGGCTTCATTTATATTATCTGACTCATCCTCACATCCCAGGACATAAAGGAAAGGCAGGCATCATGTTATCCCCATTTTCGAACTGAAGAATGTGAGAGAGGGAAGGACAGTCGTTTGCCGATGGTTGCAAGTATATCAGAGGCTGGAGTAGCAGAATATGTTATGTTTGCTCACTGCCATCCTCCACTCTTTCCATTAGTCCCTATTTTCCTTATTCCTTAAGGTGTAGGCCATTAGGGAATTGCTCTTGTTGGGGGAAAAACATCTGTTTTAAAACTGGATGCCTTTTACAAGTTTATGTGCCTTGATATAATTTTAACAAGTATATCATTGCTTACTTTTTTATGAGAAATGATATAAAAGTGAGAAAATACACTTAGAGAAATGAAATGAAAATAATAAATAAAGCCCTTTTCCATTTCCATTATTCTAAGTCATGCTCCTTGAGACTTCAATCTCAATATGATGTTAATAGAACCATTAGATATGATTCATACCGTACATAAGACACTTCTATTGACAATTCCATCTTGACCAGGGGTCAATGGATCCATTACAATGCAAATCTTACTGTATACTTTCCATCTAAATCAAAAGACTTTGGTCTTGTGTCCACTCTAATATGTTTCATGAACTAGAGTCCAATCTCAGATGTGAAGTACACATCTGTGTTTCTCATACTAAATCATGCCTGTGTCTATTTGCTCTCAATTTAAAAGGTAATTAATTAAGTTTTGCATGGATAGACTACTTTGGAGTATTTAAAGAATTGCATAGGGTTTATGGGAATCCAGGTCGGCCCTTTTAGCACATACCAACCCATAAGAAAAAGAAATTATGGACATGTATCTCAATATTTTTGTACATATACAGGCATTCTACATATTCTGTAAGATGTCCAAGATCAGAATATTTTCCAAAAGGATATCGAGACCCAGTCTCATAAAGTATAAGAGCAAACTGGGATTTCAACCAGCTTTTCAGGTGAGTTCAAGAATATTTCAGTAGGCAGAGGTATTTCTTTAAACTTCCTCTTTTCCTCATGCTACTTATTTCTAAGCTGTTCCATCTTTGTATTTTTTTCCCACTGATCTCAGGCATCACTCAGAATCCTGCTCTGCTCAGTGCTCCAGACAGCTTATAAGTTGAAACCTATCCTTGATAGGCACAATCACTGAGCCTGTTTCTGGCCACATTTGAGCCTCAGAGATGTACTGATCTCCAGTTACTCCTTCTCTTTTCTTTTTCTTAAAAAAAAAGGAAAATTATAATTAATTATTTTTCATTGAGGTAAAATTGACATATAATATTACGTTAGTAGAGATCTACTCTCCCAGCAGCTTTCATAAATGTAGTACAGTATTGTTAAATATAGTTACCATGTTTATTGTTTCCCCAAGGTTTATTTTACTTTATAACTGGGAGTCTGTACTTTTTGACCACCTTCATCCATTTTATCCATTCCCTACCCCTGCCTCCAACCATAATCTATTCTCTGTATCTATGAAGTTGTTTAGTTTGTTTGTTTGTTTAATTCCATATATAAGCAAGATCATACAGTGTTTGTCTTTCTCTGACTTATTTCACTTAGTATAATGCCCCAAGGTCCATTCTGTGTTATCAAAAATGGCGAGATTTCCTTCATTTTTATGACGAATAATATTCTATTGTGTGTATGTACACATGTGTATATATAATATTCTATTGTGTGTATGTACACATGTGCATATATATACACACACATAATATATACATACACACACACACACATATGTACATACATATCTTCATTCATCCAGTGATGGACACTCAGGCTATTTTCTTATCTTGGCTATTATAAATAATGCTACAATAATATAAGGGTGCATATATATTTTTTCAGGTAGTATTTTTATTTTCTTCAGATAAATATCTAGAAGTGGTATTGTTGGATAGATAACATGGCAATTCTATTTTTTACTTTTTGGGGAAAATCCATACTGTTTTCCTTAGTGGTTACACCAATTTATATTCCCACTCACAGTACATCTCTTTTCTTATCTGTATTACTTTTCTTCTTGAACCGAACTGCTGCTTCTCCCCCATTTGTGCCACCCACGAGTACTTCTTGTTATAGATGAGGTTAGAGTAGCAGAGCATTGGTTGAACAATATTACAGATATGGGCCTTCTCTGCCTTAGGACTCCATGACTCCACAGTTCCACCATGGATCTCACAGCTCCCTTCCATCTTCCTTTCTTTTTTCTTAGAAGATTGGGTAGTAGTGAATTTTGGACCAGGCAGAGTTATTATTAATCCCTGTTTTAACTCTTCTCACTATGTGATCTTGGGCAAATCCCTTAATCTTGTCTAACCCTCAGTTTTGTCACCTATAAAATAGTGACAATAATTACCCACATCCAAGGATCGTTGCAAGAATTAAATGAAATGATTTATGAAAGAGTCACCACCTCAAAGTAAACACCTCTTCCTCTTCATCTTCTTTTCCATTTTTTTTCTCCCCAAATATCCTGCTTTTGTGAAAATAGATTGGCTTTTTAAATGTGCCACCAGCCAATCACATGGCTATAAACTGATGACATTTCCAGTATTGATACTTTTTCAGAAGCGTTTGCTTCTTCCTGAATACCAAGTACCATATATTTTTTTCATATTTTAGATATAAAAGATAGTCAGGCCCACAAAGCTTTAACTTTTTGGGCAAATGCACTGAAGAAAAACAAATAAGAGATTAGGCAATAAAACTAATAACCGAATTTACACAAAAAGCATTTTAGGTGAGATCAGTTTTATACGCCGATTCAAATGTGCCCAGAACTACCAGTTTTAAAGGTTCTCTCCACATCTAAGTGGTAGTCAAAAGAACTAGTTGCCTTCTGGCTGACAGTCTTAACTTGTAAATGAACAACAGCTACAAATGCAAAGTACAGCATTCCCGGAAGTTCCCCCAGCAAGCTAGCTATTGGACGTCCCGGGAATCTCAGTGGAAAGAAACAAGACAAATTAACATGTTGAAGTTTCATCGTGGCAGGCTCAGTTTCTCACGGGCATTCCGACCCGCTGCCCCTACACCTCACCTTAGTTACTCTTTAGGACATAGCTTATCACTTTGGACAAGACAAATGTGTATTTTTAAAAAACTAAAGTGTTTGTCAGTGGGTTGGAGTGACCAAGGGAAAAAATTCTACTGTGGAAAGATAGGTCACACCATGGGGCCCAAATGAACACGAATAAATAAAACAGTTTATTTGTAAGTGGGACTGATCCCTCTTGCTCATGCATTAGTGCCTGGCTGTAGAAGAGTAGTAATTTATTGATGCAGATGGCTATGTAAAGTGCATGCAATTTGTGAGGGGGCTTGACCCTTGACTGATGGGCCATATGTTGTAAAGCCCCAGGGATGTCATTTGCCTCGCCTCTCTTCCTCTCCCCGTCTCTGCACCTATGGTCCTTGTTCAATCACCACATATTGAACTATAGACTCACTAACTCCCCCAATAAATCTCCAACTAATGGCTCACAAAGGCCATAACTTAACCCTTTCTATACAACAGAGCACATTATTTTGTATCATGATCACACTCAATGAAATAAAAGATAAATATTATATGACCTGCGTAGAACAGGAAAGCAAGTTGTTGTAAAATGCCATTCCCTGCTGGGTATTCACCGTGTTTGGATGCAGTAGAACTGCTTTGAGCTTGCCGAATGATATCATTATTATACCGAGTTATAATTACAGCTTACTGTTATAACATAATTCTTAAAGGGCTGTTCATACACTACACTAGAAAAACATTTAGTGTTTTTTAATTAGCTTCTTTTGTCTGGGTTTTCTTTTCTTTTCTTTTTAATAAAATATGAAACGTAACCTCAATGTAAAATGCATATATTTCAATTCCCACCTAGAAGCAAGTTTTTAAGAAAAAAATGTTAGGACATTTATTTGAAATCATGGGGGGGATGTACAGTGTCGGTTTTAAACACGGAGTGTGCTCCAGTGTTTTATCAGAGTCAATTCCAGCAGAGACCTTCTCACCATCACAGTATTAACTCTCAACCTCAGCACTGGAATCTTCTCATATGTATAATGTGTGCTTTTGAAGGCCTTTCGTATGCCACCAGAGAGAAAACTGTGGACGCTAATACTAGAAAAAGTTCCTGTTTATATCCTGTGTTAATTTCATGTTTTCCTGCCAACCAGAGTAACACTCAAGAAAGACCATCTGATGATGCCATGCTTACCAGTACGATTTACCTTATTTTAGGAAAGCCAGTCAGTAAGCTGACACATGCTTGTGCCCATCATGGGGATCAGGTAGGAAAAAGAAGGTGTCTTCCCTAGAATTCTGAAAGAACATCGTTGCAGGCCGCAAGGATACATCCTTAGCTACTTCAGGGTCTTGAGTAACATTTTGATACTCACTCTCTTTCTCTTCTGAGCACGGTTCTTGGTGGAATTGGCAACAACTGAGAAGAAGCCCCAGGTGTGTAGGAAGAATGAAAGATCCATGCATCCTTAGCTGGATTCCAGGTTTCCCCAGGACACTGCCCATCTATACAAATAACAAGACATATCTGGTTATTTTTGTGATTATAATAATAAGCTTCCTATAAAACAATCCATTCTCTACATAGCTTGTTACTACAGTGTTCATGGTGGGTGCAAGATATATTTTATACAATAGTTCCATCAATATTAGTTAGGTATATAACATTTTCACTGTCACCCTACTTGATTGCATTCTTTTATTGGTATAAAAATATACTTTCATACCTTCTTTATCGAATGACTGCTTTTCTCACACTGCAGTGAAAATCCAGATCTCTGAGTCAATTAAAGGACAGATGAGAAGAAAGTTGACTTACACATGTGCTACATGAAAATTTTTTCATTTCTGAGTCACTAGTCTTATCAACATGGACAAGTGATGTAGAAAAAATATTAAAATATACAGAAAAGAAGTCATTGTCTTTGTCCTAAACCCAGTAGACTTAGAGCCTACAATGCTGCCAGAAAGCCAATCAGCATAAATAAACCATGCATCCACAATTGAATTTCAATAATTTAAACATAAATCCTTTAGGCTTTGATACATCTTTTTTCCACATGGGCTATTCTTTTGGATTTTGGCACTTCTAGCATTCATTTAGAATTCATTTGCAAGTCACAAGTATATAGGGTGCCTAGAAAACTCTAATAAACAATCCCCTTTGAGGTTATTGTTCCATAATTTAAGGAATTTTAATGAAAACATGGTTAGCAAGGAGTTTTCCAAGATAAGGGGTCAATATATCTGCCTATGAAAGTGAACCACATTTTAAAGCAAAAAAATCCCAACTTTCATACATCTAGCAATGCACAAGGGATGATCATCTATAATATATATTTCTGAGATTAATAACAAGCACGGGTGCATCACTGATAATATGGTTCCCATGTATTAGAAAAAGTCTTGATGGTTTTCAAAAATTGTGTTGGCAGAAGAGCTCTTCTCTGGCCTGGTGTGATTTCTTCTCAATTATAATTTGGCAGCTAGAATTCATTGTGTTTTAAAAATAAGTGAAAACTACATTGCACATGATATTAATTTTAGTTTTTAAAAGCCCTCTAATTAAAATTTAGACGTAGCAACAAATGGCACATGAAACATTTCAAAATACAGAAATACAAAATTATGTTTTAAATTCAATGTCAACTTTAGGAAGTTGAACTGTGTCAACAAATGTCGGTACAAATGAGGATTAAGTAGTTACCTTCATTTATTCCATGTTTTATATCACCTTTCTTTTCCCAGTTCTTCCTTAGTTAAATGATGTAGCTATAATGTTTGTACTCCTTTAGAAACAACTAAAAATTAAGAACATTCTAGAATGCGTCTTTAAGAACATTGTAGAATACTCAAATTAATATCATTTCCTAAATTAAACTTTCTTGTCTCACATTAAAAAGACTTGCAGGTTTTGACCTACTTTTCATGCTGGCCCACAAAATACCGAGTAATCTTATTATCTACCAGAGTTAGACTCAGCCACATTATGACATAGTCAGTAAGAAAATGGAGTCATTCAGATATAATTTGCTTCTTAGAATTATATGATTATCTGGTATTACATTGTTATACCATTGAACATGTTAATTAGAATGCCTCAATACTGAACTCAGTTGTTCAAAATATTATAATAATGTAGACAGGAATCCCTAATCATTGATGTTTGAAGACTGTTGCTGATGTATTCACCAGTAATAAAAAAATCACATAAAATATATAAGAATAGTTATTTATGGGACACCTGGGTGGCTCAGTTGTTTAAGTGTCTGCCTTTGTTTTTGTTTTGTTTTGTTTGTAATATTTATTTTATTTTTTATTTTTTAAATTTAATTTTTTCAGTGTTCCAAGATTCATTGTTTATGCACCACACCCAGTGCTCCATGCAGTACATGCCCTCCTTAATACCCACCACCAGGCTCACCCATCCCTCCACCCCTCTCCCCTCCAAAACCCTCAATGTCTGCCTTTGCCTAAGGTCATGATCCCAGTATTTCTGGGATTGAGCCCCACATTGGGCTCTCTGCTCTGCAGGGAGCCTGCTTCTCCCTCTTCCCCTCCCACCCTACTCTTGCTATCTCTCTCTCTCAAATAAATAAATAAACTCTTTAAAAAAATAGTTACTTATGTTTGAGGGTCGCCTGAGTGGCTTAGTCTGTTGGGCATCTGACTCTTGATCTCATCTCAGGTCTTTAATTTGAGGGTCTTGAGTTTGAGCCCTATATTAAAAAAAAAAAGAAGAAGAAGAAGGGTTACTTGTGTTTGAAATGACTACAAAATATTTAAGGAGAATTTAGAGTTATTTTTAAATAGATCTTTTATATCATAGTTGATATGATTTTATTTTGTACTTTTTACATAAGAATTGTCATTTTATTGATGTACATGTAGAATGAATTTTTACATGTTCAGTCCTCAGAAATTTTGCATTCCTTGTGTAAAAAATATGCATTAGTTACTTTATATCTTTATATCTTTATATATATCTTTATATCTATAGTTACTTTATATCTTCTATTTAGCATCTAGATTAAATCAATGGATATTTATTAAGGAGCTTCTGTGTGTCAGATGTTGGGAAGATAACGTCAAACAAGATTACCTTCTACCAATTAAAGATTACAATATAAACTACAGTGATACTTACATGAGTATTTTCAATATTTCTCTAAGATTTCTTAAAAAAAAAAAAAGTATTCAATAGTTGGAGGCTTTCCAGAAGCAGAAGGAAATGTACTGGTAAAGTTATAACAGAAAGATGTAGTAAATTATGAAGGGTGTGTTTGTTTTATGTTATACTTTAAAAACATGGCACCTCTACTGACAGACGTGTATGTGTCAAGCATTAACCTCAAGAATATTTGGAAGCAACAGCTGAAGGATTAAGGAAGCATCAGCATTGAGTAAGGAAGTGAGCATCAACTGTGATTAGAGTCTCTGAAGTGTGCTATTCTTAGTCTTTTGCTATAAAATCACATCAGTATTTTTTTTTAGTGACATTTTTTACCGCCCCTATACAAAACATAATGAAGTCGAAGATAGAATCACAAATGGAAAAAAAAAATCCAAGTACTGCTCAAATGTAGGCTAGTGTTCTTCTGCTGTTGGTTTTAGGTGCCCTTAGTTACATAGTAACAAAGAAGTTCCTCGTAGCAAAATGAAATGCTCCCAGTGGGTCCTGACTTTACCTTTTCCTTGTTGTTTCATCATTTGGAGAATTTTTCCTTATGGTTAACCAACAGCCTTTTCATCTTCTGAACAATTTCGTGCAGCCAGAGGATTCGAGTGCTATTTTTAGCATGCCTGTGTGAGTGGGGAAGAGTGGCTCCCTTGACCGCTCTGTGATACAGTTCCCGGCAGAGAGTAGAAGGAAGTACTGCATTCTGGGCTCTTCATTTGGGTTAGTAACACTGCAAACATAGTGCAGGTGGCTATAATTTTACACAATGTGAGTGAGTATGTTCTTTTGCTTTTCCTCTTGACCTTCTTGGTTTGCCATCTTTTTTTTTTTTTTTTTTAAGATTTTGTTTATTTATTTGACAGAGAGAGAGATCACAAGTAGGCAGAGAGGCAGGCAGAGAGAGTGGAGGAAGCAGGCTCCCTGCCGAGCAGAGAGCCCGATGCGGGGCTGGATCCCAGGACCCTGAGATCATGACCTGAGCTGAAGGCAGAGGCCTAACCCACTGAGCCACCCAGGCGTCCCTTGGTTTGCCATCTTAAACCCATAGATAGAGAATTAGTGCAGCTGATTGCAATTGAACCAGTTTGAAAAAATCTTCAAAAAGGAATCCAGGCTTTCTAATCAAAGTGAAAAATTGGTAGCGATGAGGAAGGATGTGTAAGTGTAGGTTTCAAGTTACTACAAAAGTGGTAGCATTACCTATTAGGTACTCTGTTGCAAGAATATCTTTACATAGATTATCAAAGTTTCATTACTGTAAATGTGGCTTCTCTTTGTAAAAAAAAAACTTCATAGTTATTTATGAAATAAAGTCTTGTTACTTGACAATTTTTAAGTTTGAGTCCTTTTTAACCATTCAGTTAATCAATATGTTGTATTATTAGTTTCAGAAGTAGAATTCAGTGATTCATCAGTTGCGTAGAACGCCCAGTGCTCGTTACATCACGTTCCCTCCTTAATGCCCATCGCCCAGTTCTCCATCCCCCACCCACGTCCCCTCCAGCAACCCTGTTTGTTCTCTATAGTTAAGAGTCTCTTATGGTTTGACTTCCTCTCTGGTTTTGTCTTATTTTACTTTTCCCTCCCTGCCCCTATGATCCTGTGTTTCATTTCTTAAATTCCACATATGAGTGAAATCATATGATAATTGTCTTTCTCTGACTGACTAATTGCTAAGCCAGGGTCTTTTCTTGAAGGGTAGAAGATATCTGTAAATACTCTTGTCAGATAGACTTGAGCATGGATAATCCTTGCTGAAGTGCCAGAATCATGACTGGATAATTTCAGCAATAGCTGAAGAATATGCAGGAATCTGAGTCTTAATATAAAGCAAAACAAAAATTTAACAGTTTTACAAAGCTGTTACCAAAGATAGGTGATGTATTATGTATAACTATAGTAATAATAAAATTTTTGCTAGGTTAATTCTAGGCTCTTCCTCCTTATGGTTTCTATTCTTTTTGAGATTTTTCTCTCAGTTTCTCATTTGCCCTAGTTGTCCTTTTCTCTACTTTCATTTGTTTTGTTTCAAATATTCCAATATCTTTGTACCTTAATTTATACTGTTATTTGTGTGTGTTTTATTTTACTTTATTTTATTTTTAGATCTTCAACATGGCCATAAAAGATACTTTTTTGTAGGGTAGGATATTTAATTTTCTTTGTTTTCCTTCTGGATGTAGGGCATGATGGAAAAAAAAAAATAACATGATTGATAAGAAGCAAAATAAATCACATTAAAATGTAAAGTAATAGTGAGGCACCTGGGTGGCTCAGTGGGTTAAAGCCTCTGCCTTCAGCTCAGGTCATGGTCCCAGGGTCCTGGGATCGAGCCCCACATTGGGCTCTCTGTTCATCAGGGAGCCACTTCCCCCTCTCTCTGTCTGCCTCTCTGCCTACTTGTGATCTCTCTCTGTCAAATAAATAAATAAAATCTTTAAAAAAAAAAAAAGGTAAAGTAATAGTAAGTGCAACTTATGAGATATACTTCTTAAATATTGAGAAAGAATAATAATTCTTTATAAAAATAACTGTTAGGAAGCAAAACTAGTAAAATGATCTAATTATTTAATGTACACTATCAGTGATGCTATATGAAAATTGATTTCACCAGTTATGATGGAATAGTGCTTCAAATTTATCTTCCCACCCTACACAACTAGAAAACCAGACAAAATATACAAAACAGTGTTTTTCAAGTGTTGGGTGGCAGCCAGTTCCATGCAGTGATGTGTGAAGAAAGGGAAACAAAAAGATGAGTCTTACAGTTTCTCTAGCTTTCTTCTTGAAGATACTGAGCCTCCTGGTCTCACTGACATGAAACAAAGAGATCACAATTTGAACAATCTGGTGTATCTAGCAAGGTAAAACACTGAAGAAGAAGAAATTTTGGGGTGGAGGATAAAAGAGTGAACTCTGGAGAATTGTAGAGTGGTCTTCTCAAATCTTTGGCTTAGTGCTGATCAGTTCATAAATGGAAGAAAATTACCTAATGCTAGAACTGTTGTTACTCACATAGAGTTGGGAAGAGTTTATGTTCCCCTCAATGGGTAGAATCCTTGAAAGAGTATCACCTTAGTAGTGGGGATAAATTAGCTCTACACTAAAACTACTTTGAACTTAATGTAACGGAGAAGCAAAACTTGAAAGGATTCAACTGATTCCCTGTAACTTAACCACACACCACAATAAAATCCAACATTATTTAAAAGACTACAATAAAAATTCAGCAGGAAATAATTTAAAATTGGTTATGTTCAACATTCAGTCATAAATTACATGACGTGCAAAAAAGCGGGAAATATGAGACATATCCAGGATGCATATCAATTATTAGGAGGAATTCTAGTCATAGCAGAGGTGATGGAACTAGTAGCCAGTGAATTGAAACAGATACAAACAGGTACCATATGTTCTAGAAAGTAGAGAAAACATGAGCGTGATAAGGCGAGACATGAAGATATAATAAGATACATCCCTTAGAGATGAAAAATATGATGGCTGAAATGAAAAATACACTGAATGAGATTAACAGCAGATTAGAGGAAGCAAAGAAATCATCAGCAAACTTGAAGAACTATTACATGAAATTATTCAGAATTAAGCATAGAAAGAAGAAACTGGAGGAGAAATGAACAGAATATTATTTGATAGTGGGACGATACCAAGCAATCTAGTATATATGTAATTAGAGTTAGGCAAGTAGAGAAGTAAAAGAAGGATGGAACAAATGGTTAAGAAAATAATAGCTGGAAATTTTCCTAATTTAATGAAAACTATGAACTGACATTTAAAGGAGCTCAACAAATCTGAAGAAGTATAACTCTAAAGAAAACATGTCAAGGCACATTTTATTTGATTATTTATTTATTAAATTTTATTTATTTATTTGACAGACAGAGAGATCACAAGTAGGCAGAGAGGCAGGCAGAGAGAGAGAGGGGAAAGTAGGCTCCCTGCTGAGTAGAGCGCTTGATGCGGAGCTCAATCCCAGGATCCTGGGATCATGACCTGAGCGAAGGCAGAGGCTTTAACCCACTGAGCCACCCACGCGCCCCGAAAAGGTACTCACTGTTGTCATTAGGGATGATAAAATAAAACCACAATGAAATATTCGGCACACCCACTAAATTAGCTAAAATTAGTAAGACTGACAATATCAAGCATTGTTGAGGATTTAGAGCAACTGAAACTCTGATACATTGTTGATGGGAAGGCAAAATAGTACAGCTTCGATATTTGGCGGTTTCTCCTAAAGCACACACTTACCATATGATCCAGCTCTTCTACTTGTAGATATTTATGTATGAGAAATGTTGTCTATGCATATGGTTTTTCTGAGTGTTATAATAACAGCTTTGGTCATCATGGTCAGGAAGTAGAAATAACCCCAGTACCCATAAATGGGTGCATAAACAAATTGCAATGCACCCATGCAATGGAATAATATAGCAATAAAAAGAATGAATTGGTGACTCAGAATGATAACAGAGGGCTATTAAAAACAATATATTAAATAAAAGAAGCCAGATTCAAGTAATTACATGCTTTATGGGTTTTTATATAAACTTTTGGAAGAGGTTAAACTGTACCGACGGAAAGCTGATCAGTGGTTTTCAGGAGCTGGGTTTTGGGGAGAGAAATAACTGCAAAGGTCCAAGGGGAACTTTGTGGTGTTGATGGAAATGTTCTTTATTGCAACTGTATCATGAATACTGTGGTGATTACATCACACTGTAGAAATTTCAAGACCCATCCAATTCTTTATTAAAATTAGTTAATTTTATTACAGGAAAAATATTTCCAAAAGTGTTTTGAAAACTTTTATTTCACTTCCATGTCAATCCTCTCAAAGAAATTTGATAATTTTTTTAAATTTTTTTAATTTTGCATAGTTAAAACTATACAAAAATTGTATTAATGAAGTTATTAATGGAATAATTTATAGCCCTACTATATGCCTTTGGTTGCTATGTGAACATTAGAGTGGGATAAATTGTAGTATAAATTTTTAACCAAACTAAACACTTTTTTCCAAGAAAAATTTATCACACAAGTGCATATAAAATACATGCATTCATATCGAAATTTGCATATAAAGTGTTGTGGGAAAATTAGGAAACATATGGTCTTTTTTCCTTTTTTATTGTCTAAGAAGCACTAAAGCCAAAAAACTTGGCATGATCCTTGTAGTTTCACTCTTTTAAATGGCTTTATTGTCAGGCAGATGGGGAGTGCTAGCCACTTATTAAAATTACACTTGTATATATTGTAGAATGTTTTATATTTATTCATGAAAATAAAAGTTTTAGAATTGGCATTTAAAACTAGCAGAACCTCTCTGTCATAGGGTTGAGTAACAACTGTACCTGTCACTTTCCAACCACTTTGAAATATGTTGCAGCATGGATGGCTGCCTAATGAATATTCTGAGATCCAGGTTCATTTTAATGATGTTTTTAAAAGCTCTCCATCTTGGAAAATAAAAGAAAATCACAGACTAAGGATTGATATAGATACAGAGAATGAATTTTAAGATGTAGAATCTCTTCTGGATTGTTTTGGTAAACATCATCTTATTTCTCTTAATAAGTACATTTTTCCCTTATGTGAATAATTTTAAAATTAGTGCTTAGAATGGATAGTCACACAGCATCATTTTGTGGACTAATAAACTGAATGTAAGTGATGAATTTAAAGTCACACGTGACGCAGCAGACAAACTATTATTCTGTTTCAGGTTAGAATGAAAAGAAAGATTGATTTAAAAATAAAAGTTGCATATCTGTATTTATGCATCAGGAATTTGAAAAAGTCAAGGACGGTATTATTTTATATATCTAAAAAATGTATTGAGATGACATTTTTCAGTTAACTTTCTGAATTACTGATAAGTGTCTTGGATTCACACTGTAGTTAGAGAAGTAACTGAATGACTTGATGAAGAACATTTTGAAAATGTAGAATCCCTATTTGAGACATGAAATATATCTCATAATTCAATAGATAGATGGACACACACACACACAGAGCAACCAATCAACATACATAATGACTTTGAAAACTTGTTTTTTTTTTAAGATTGTATTTATTTATTTGTCAGAGAGAGAGAGAGAGCAAATGAGAGAGTACAAGAGAGGGAGTGGCAGGCAGAGAAGCAGGCTCCCTGCTGAGCAAGGAGCTCAATAGAGGACCCGATCCCAGGACCCTGGGTTCATGAGCTGAGCCAAAGGCAGACATTTAACTGACTGAGCCACCCAGGCATCCCACTTAGTTTGTTTTGAAGACAAAATTTCCTTCCTTCTTTTCTTTTCTTTTCTTTTCTTTTTCTTTCTTTCTTTCTTTTTCTTTCTTTCTTTCTTTCTTTCATTTATTTATTTTAGAGAAAGCATGCGCACACCAGTGGGGGAGGGGCACAGAGAGAGAGTGAGAATCTCCCCATTGAGTGTGGAACCCGTCATGGGGCTCAACTCCAAGACCTTGAAATCATGACCTGAACCTAATCAAGAATCGATTGCTTAACCAACCAAGCCTCCTAGGTGTCCCTGAAGACAAAATTTTAGACACAGCTTTGAGGAGACATTGTGTGTGATGAGGCAACTTTGATAAACCTTGAAGTCAGAACTAAACTTTCTGCCATTCAAATCTATCCTATGTCAAAACCTTTTCCGGGAAAACTTCCAGCAAAACGTTAGCCTCTCATAATGCCAGATCACTGAGGAATTTGAGTGTATGCAGAGAACCTCCCAAAGTAAAGAGCATATTGTCTGAATCACCATTACTGTAGTTTCTAAAGATCTGTGTCTCCCCTTGATCTCTCCCCAGCAGAGTTGCTCTGCTCTTGTAGTTCTAAGAACCATTAGTAAAGAAACAGAACACTTGGAAAAAAATGAACTGGTATATAAATCTAATATCTTCAGGTTTTTTTTTTATGGATCTGTTCTTTATCTTAGTTTACCCCTGTTTTATTAAATCTTTCCCCCATACTTACAGTATTGAAATTGTGATTCTTAGCCATATAACAACATAATAAAGTTTTAAAGTATAAATTGCCCGCCAAAACTGGTGCAAGAGTTTGCCAGGGCCACAGTTTTGTATAGAATATGACATAAAATATGTCCTAAAAACTATTTTCTCCTGATTTATCTCTAGACAAAATGCCAGGAGTGACGTTGTATTTGAAAGGGTTGTTTTAAATTGCTCTCGTTCTTTGGGACTCTCTCCTTTGTCTACAGGAAGCTAGTAAAGCAGACTGAAGCATGTGTTTCCTAAATGATAGTATCTGGTTGTTTTTTCCTTTATATATGGTGCAGTGGAGATACCGTATGAGTTGTGCAAACATACCCCTGCACTACTGATGCATTATATAATGTGAATCATTTCACTGTTTATGGAGAGGTTGTGAAATCCCTAAACATTCTGTATAAAAGTTGTGTGTGCTCCCCTTCACTCTCTCCCTACATTTTAATTGTATCCATGCTTTTTGAGGTATGTTCCTTTGTGTCTGTTGTTAACAGATTGCAAAACAAAAACACAAACAAAAACAAAAATCAAAACTCTGGTATCCTTAGCATAGCATCCCCCCCTTTTTTTATTACTACCCCTGAAAGGAGGTGTTTTCCAACAATTTTTCCTAATTGTTATCCCTATAAAAATTTAGTGCTATAGACAAACTCTGTATCTGCTTATGTGCTGTATGTACAGCTGTGCTATTATGTTTAAAAAAAAAAAAAAAAAACCCTCCAGTTTTTGCTTCCTTCCACGCCAAAAATCTCTATTTGCCTGTTGGGGGTGATACCTTCCCCATTCAGAATGCATGCTGTTTCAGCCATAGTTAGAACATTCTTATGTATAGGGATTTTTCTTTTCTTTTTGTCATTCTGTATTATCTCTCCTGACCTCCACCTGGAAATGCTTCAATTATACGATTCAAGGGAATGCAGTTTTCTTTGTTCATTTCAGAAAGAACATGGAGGATAGGAAGAGATGAGAATAAATTAGCCTCTTCTAAGCGAAGAACTTAGGTTTTAATTCTCATAATTGACATATTTAGAGTTAACATTTGTTCCATTAGTGAAGGGCTGTGTAAATCCATGGAAAAGGCTGTGCTAATGGACTGAGGTTGCCTGTCATAATCAACTCCAGTAGCTCCGGTAGGCTCCCAATATGTTAATGGTTATTTGAGCATCCTACATCCAAACTCAACCCTAGCCTTCCTACTACCATGTAACTGATGTCTTTCCAAACCCTATAAATAAGCGTGTGTTTAGGGGTTATAATCTGGGCTGAAGAATAGTTGTTTTTTGTTTTTTGTTTTTTTTTTTTAAGATTTTATTCATTTATTTGACAGACAGAAATCACAAGTAGGAAGAGAGGCAGGCAGAGAGAGAGGAAGGGAAGCAGGCTCCCCGCTGAACAGAGAGCCGGACGTGGGGCTCGATCCCAGGACCCTGGGATCATGACCTGGGCCAAAGGCAGAGGCTTAACCCACTGAGCCACCCAGGTGCCCCTGAAGAATAGTTTTAATAGGAAATAAATGTAATGCAAAAACACATATACTGATTTTACAAATTATGCTAATTTATGTAAGATTGTTGATATGTGAATGATTAGAGTTTATGGATTATTATTATTATGTTAAATATTTAGAGGAAGCCAAGTACAATGCTATGAACTTTACATAGATTTTCTAATTTTAACTTCACAAGACTATAGAATAGATACTTGTATTATCCCTTTTTTATATGTAAGTAAAATAACATCCAAACTGCATTTTAAAGACTGATTTTAATTGCTGATTTTATCGATGGTTATTTTGAGAGATTATAAAGAGTTGACTAATTTGTGTCTTACTTTTTAAAAGTTTTTAATGCTTTTGGTGATGGTGCCTTTCCACCTTTACTCTTGTGGAGATGTTAGCATTAAGCACAAGAACAAAATATCAACCAGAACTAAAGAAGATGAACAAGAAACATGGCTTAAATTCAGAGCTTCAGGATGGGCTGTTCTGAAACTAAAAACTGTCATAATCATAACCGTGATAACAGCTGGTATCAGTTAACTACTTACTAAATCATCATCACCTTCACAGCAGCACTTTTGTTTTACTGAGGAGGAGACAGAAGGTCAGAGATGCTAATCATATTTCTGGGACTCTAGACCCCAATATTTTATTAGTGATGTTCTTGATTATTTGTTGGTGTGAGAGGTATGAAGGATAATTAAATAGTGCTCTATGCAAACTGAAAATGTCTTACCCAGTTATCACGACAAAAATGGGTAGTGCTTCATTTATTTTAAACTTCTAAAATTTTCAGAGCTGTCTCTATTTTCTGAATATAACTGCCCTGAACAACAAACTTAATTCTTTGAGGTTTAATAAAATGTACCTTTTCATTTGAAAAATTTCAGTAACATAATGATGGCATTGCCTATACTGGAAACATTATGCAAATGTATTGCAATGAAGTCTATGAGTTTAGTTAAGCTTGAGAAAAAGTTTGTAATTAACAAATTAGCATTTGAAAAAGACGTTTTGAATATGTATAGTAGGAAATTCTGCTTAACTTGTGGGGTGTGTTCATAATGATTACTTCAAAATTCATGCATATGTATTTTTTAACATGCAAATATTTGAAACCTTAGTGGACTAGTCCAGATCCAGCTAGTTTGTTTTTTTCAGTTAAATGACTAAAATTACAAGTAAGGCATCATGAATACATATACTAACATGTGGAGTCTTCTTTACTCCTCTTTTTGATATGGTATTTTCTTAAATATTATGAACACAAAATTAAATACATTCTGTTTATTAGGACTTTGAAGTAGAAGAAAATAATCATATTAAGAATAAACAGTCTTGGTATCTGTCTTTTCCTCCCAAGTATATGTTATGAACTAGAATATTGTGGTTAGGCTTAATTTATTTTGTATGTTACATTGTGCTTTTGGGGATTGTTTGGGTTTTGGTGTCTGACACACCAAATACACACAGATACTCAATTATTAATCGAGAGTGAAAAAAATGCCCTATGGCTACTTTAAAAAAAACTGCCCGAGATATTTGCTTCAGTGTAAATTAAAGGACATTTTCTTAGCTATTTCTTTAAGTTGCTTATGCCCTTCCTCTGTTTAAGGAACTCACCAATTCTTGGTTAACTATCAGATACGATCTCAAATCTCTAGCATCGAAGGCTGTTCTACAATACAAAGCATCATTCTTACTGCTCATCAGATGTTCCATTCTCATCTGGTCTCTAGACTAATTTTATGTTTCCAATAAACGAATGACCATTAAACTTTTCCCTGACATCACCCAGAAGTTTAAATGAACAACCCTTCTGCCAAGAAACTTTACCCAACTTGCTTAAGTCACCGTGGTATTTTCCATTCAAGAAGTTCTACAGTATTTGTAGTTGGTTCATTACATACCCTACAAAACAGATATGTAACCAGTTATAGCTAATTTAAATCTATAGTTGATAAATATGTGAATGCTTTGCCTTTCCAGCTAGAGAAGAGAAATCATGTCTTCTGTTGGCTTGATCAACCCTTAAACTCCAACAGGCACAGCTAAGAACAGATCTGGCTTGACTTGGCTACTGAGAGATAATAAAAAAGGAATGATTAGAGGTATTAATCCATAAAACAAGGCAAATATTTTTTCCACACCAGTTTGATCATATTCCTACACAACTAAGTGGTCTCATGAAGCTCCTACAAATAATATACTTTCATGTGTTTTAAGTTCTGTTTGCTTTATAAGTTTATTGAGACTCTCTGGTAGTATCTGATGTTTAATTCTGACTGTAAAAAAATTTTTGTGATTTTTCTTCTTTTCCGTGTTTTCATCTCTTTCTCGGTTTACTGATAACCTCTATCTAACCCCAGACACTCTTTCAAACAGTGATGACATAAAAGCAATAAAAATCTACATTGAGAAAGCATAACTAAAAATGAAAGCAAAGCAGGGCCTGACACTAGGTCCAAGGACTAGGTGAGTGACATTTGAGCAGAGTAGAAACAGAGGAATGAAAAGTTTTCCAGGCACAGGGAACAGAATAGGCAAAGACATAAAATAATAAATGTCTCTGTCAAAATCAAGTGGACTATAAAGATGGCTGGATTCTCAGGTATCAGGTTAGAAAGGGCATTAGACTTTCCAGGGTAGCCTACTAGAAAAAGCATCCATCCAATGGCTGCATGTTCAACCCTAGCAAAAGATGCTTCAATTTTCCATTTTCTTATGAGCATGACAGCTGACAGTAGATGAGTTCCAAACCTGCACTCTATCTTGAGTTGTCCAGATAAGGTTTGCTGTTCACTTAAGTTTTATTTTCTGAGAAATTTTCAATATTCCTTTGTTCTGTTAAAAACAGACTTTGAGTTTCTTTAAAAAAAAAACTATATTTTTATAAAAACAGAAAAGCAAAAGGTGTCATCTAGACAATTATAGCACAAATTTTTTTCTGACTTTAATGTAACAAGTCTGCGGTTAGACAAGAACTTTTCTAAGTCTCTATATTAAGATTTTACTTTGCATTAAAACTAAGTGAAAAGAAAGAAAAAGAGTACTAGAAATATCCTTAAAAGTGAATATATTTTACAAGCTTTTAAAATCAACTACTGTAGTTCATTAGTGTAGTGTTTCTCCCCTATTTTTGTGACTGAATTTCTTTTTTTTTTTTTTTTAAAGATTTTATTTATTGATTTGACAGAGAGATCACAAGTAGACAGAGAGGCAGGCAGAGAGAGAGAGAGAGAGAGAGAGAGAGAGAGGGAAGCAGGCTCCCTGCCGAGCAGAGAGCCCGATGCGGGACTCGATCCCAGGACCCTGAGATCATGACCTGAGCCGAAGGCAGCGGCTTAACCCACTGAGCCACCCAGGCGCCCCTGAATTTCTTTTTTAATAACTGATTTAAAGCACAAAAATATGATTTTTTAAATGTTTTTTTTAAAGATTTTGTTTATTTATTTGACAGATAGAGATCACAAGTAGGCAGAGAGGCAGGCAGAGAGAGAGAGAGAGAGGAGGAAGAAGACTTCCTGCTGAGCAGAGAGCCCGATGTGGGGCTCGATCCCAACACCCTGGGATCATGACCCGAGCCAAAGGCAGAGGCTTTAACCTCCTGAGCTACCCGGGTGCTCTGAAAATATAATTTTTATATAATTTATAAGTATGTATAGTCTACAGTATAGTGTTGGGTGACAGCTAACTGGCATTATACATACCATTTGCACAGGTCACCAGAACGACAAGACTTACTGCCTGGGCTGCTTCCTTCAGGAACTTTATTCTTTGGTCTCCAGCATTTACTGTGTGTCCTTAATTATTACTACAAATGACATACATCCTAATATACAAATTCAATTTTTTTTAAAGATTTTATTTATTTATTTGACAGTGAGAGACACAGTGAGAGAGGGAACAGAAGCAGGGGGAGTGGGAGAGGGAGAAGCAGGCTTCCCGCTGAGCAGGGAGCCTGATTCGGGACTCGATCCCAGGACCCTGGGATCATGACCTGAGCTGAAGGAAGATGCTTAGCGACTGAGCCACCCAGATGCCCCACAAATTGAATTTTAATGATGACGACATGTTTCTCTCCCTGAAGTAGTAGCACAAATTTTGTATTCAATGTTAAAACAAACAAATGCACTCTTCAGAAAACTATCCACACCATCCATGCCTTATGAAATTTAAGTTCAGTGTCAGACAACTTAATTCTCAATGTACTTAGGAAAATATAATAAGTATATCTACACGAAAAAGGTCATAAATTAAACAAGCTCTAATACATTTTATTTTAAGCATAATTTGATCTGAGTCACCAGTAGGCTCAGAGCATAATAATCAAGAAAAATTGGGGGTCCAATCAATTAATTCATAAATCTGCTATTGAATTATTATTTAACTAGAGTGAATGTGGTACTAACACATGAAGAGAAATTTTGCATCTGAAATGAAACATAATAAATATCTGATTTGGGGACTTTTCCACTAAACGATGTTAGTATAAAAAGCTTGCTTTTTTTTTTTTTTTTTTTTTTACTTCAGTTGCTGTTATAGTCTTGAGAATACAAATGACAGTTATGGCTGATTGAAATATTTTCTTTATAACATTTCTTTACTTTTTAAAGCATTATTAATGTAACCTATAGTATATGTTAATATTTTTATCATTCTTTGGTACATTTGGTCTGCATCTAGAACTACCCAGAAAACATGTATAATATATGTATCTAAAAGGGAAATAAAAAGGCATGAATATATCTAATTGTGTATACTGTTAAGCTAGAGAATGAAAGATGATGACCCCTTTTTACCATCCAGCCGAGCGTGAAAGAGCAAAAGAGATTTAAAACTTCATTAATTGCTCTCACACAACGTTACAGGCCACCTGCCCTTGAAAGAATTTACATTGGAGCAGATGGATTGCTGACTGTGATATCAAAGATTTTCAGAAGGTTTGTTTTAAAAATAAACTGGATTCTAAGACAAGGGCAAGCAAAGCTTACACTTTATAAAAGAAGCAGAGCTTTTATTATTTGTACTTTTTTAGAAGAGGAAGGCACATTTTTATCACTAAAATAAAAATATACTCCCCAACTACTCCTTAAAATTAGGAAAGTTGCAGAATTCAAATGACGTGATGATACATGTGATACATTTCAATTTCGTTCTATTTATTTGGATCTTTTGAACCTACCTGACTGGTTTTCGTTACTAACTCCTAGACCAACGAAATCCAGCCTTTGCCCAATAGAACAATTTTCACTCTTGATTATTCATTCAAGCCCAACAAGAAAGATTGTTCCATATATAAGATAAGGAAGGAAAGGTTAAGGTTCACTTTTTGTTGAGGAAGTTCTTTTTTGCTTGCCTTTTGATTCTGGCCTGTGCTGTGTACTTGACATTGCTGGTCTCAAACCAGCCATTATGGAATAGCTAGTTAGGATGGAAGTGAGCTAACTAGATGCTTCTGTGTTCAGACATACTCTGCTTTACTTTTGCAGCATGTTTTGATATCTATGTTTGGCAAGTGTGTCTCTGGCTTCACCCACAAATTAAGTTTTACTCAGAATTTGCATTGTGGTGTTTTCAAGTATTCTGCGAGCACGGACAGACTGAATCAGCGAACTACAGCCAGCAGGCTGAATTTGACCCAGGGGCTGTTTTTTTGGAAATAAGGCCTTAGTGCAGCACAGCCATGCCCATTAATTTCCTGTCTGTGCCCGCTTTTGTGCAAAAGCAGGAGAACTAAATAGGCACGAGAAAGACAGTGTGGCCCACAAAACCTAAAATATTTAGTATCTAGCTCTGTACCAGAATTCACCAACCTAGATAGAGTAGCTTGCTGTGTGATCTTAAGCAACTTTTCTTAACCTCTCTGGGTGTTTGTTTTCTCAGCTATAAGCTAGGGCTGATGATAGTACCTTCTTCCTAATGAATTTTAAGATGATTAAATGGGAGAATACATGCCTTTAGGAAAAGGTCTGACCTAAATGTTACCCAGCACTGACACTGCATTTTCTGAGGAATAATGATAGGTCATCAAAGCTGAGAAATGGGTTTTTCCATTTTCTTTATTCAAATAATAATGTAGATAATGTGGTTTAGTATTATAGCCACATGTCCTTTGAAGGTGGAAGCCTAGGAGTGAATGACAATTAACCCCTTACTTGCTGTTTAAATAAAACCTTCAGTAAGTAAAGCACACTCTCTAATCTTATCTGTAAAATAATAATAGTAATAATAATAATAATATCTCCCAATAGCCAGTATTATTGTACAGGGCAAATGAAATAAGAAGTATGTAGCAAGGTGAATTGTAAAGTACAATACAAATCAAAGGTTTTAATGCCTAATTAACCTTTTTTCTCACTTCCATGCTTTACACTTGGGGTAATGAATAATGTGTAATTATTTAGCCAAAAGGACTAAAAAGATTAACCCTTTTGTGTCAAGTGTTGCCATATGCATCAACATACATGAATCTGATAGACTTAATGAGTAAAAGAGGCCAGACCCAAGGGAGCCTGTGCGATATGACTCCCTTTATTTAATGTTCTGCAATTAGAAAACTAATCTTTGGTGATAGAGAAGAATATTAGTAACCTTGGGTGTGTGTTGGGGGGGGATGTTCATGATAGAGACTTCTGGGGGACTGGTAATGTCCTAGATCTTCATCTAGGGACAAGTGACTTGGATATGTTCACTTTGTACAGGTTCAGTGATCTGAACAGTCATGATTTGTGCACTTTACTGTAGGTATTTATACTTCAGTTTAAAAAACAGTTACAAGAAGACGTTTTAAAAAAGAAAGAAAAAGAAAATCAAATAAGTATAATTGCTTGTTCTGCTTTCAACAATCGTGAAAAAAACAAGCTTCTGCCCTCAGATCCATTCACCTCATTTCAGCACTTACACACGGACACGGGCATCACTCTCCACAGCTCTGAGCAGTCTGCCACCACACGCACATGCCCGCACACACACACGCACACACGCACACACTGCTATAATCAAATGGGACTCTGCTTTGGTCAACCTTGTCTCCATATTGTGCTCTAAATACATGGTTTTTGACAAAATTGGTCTTTATTTTTCCTTGTCTATAAATCTACAATCTCTAATTGCACTTTAAATTTGTTTTGTTTTAAAGATTTTATTTAGTTTTTGAGAGAGAGACAGAAACAGAGCACGAGCAGTGGGGAGGAGGCAGAGGGAGAAGGAGAAGCAGATTCTCTGCTGATTGGGGAACCTGATGCAGGGCTTGATCCCAGGACCCTGAGATCATGACCTGAGTGGAAGGCAGATGTTCATTCAACCCAGTGAGCCACCCAGGTATTCCACTCGAAGTTTTTTCCTAAGTATTTAAGACACTGTGACCTTTATGGGACTCATGGATCCCATTTACTCCATATCATATCCTCATTGTGCTATTTTCCAAACCTTTGTTTTTTACGTTATTTATGTACATATCACTCATTTTCCCAAAATATATATGTGTTCCATGAAAATAAGACCAACAATGTTTTAATCAAGAGCTAGGTTTACAATAGTAATCAAATATATTTTTAACATTAGATTTTATTTATCTTTAAAAAGAGAATGCTGTATTAGTACAAAACCAAAAAAAAAAAAAGCTATGAAAAAAAATATATAAAAGCTATGTAAGGAAAATTAAGTCTCTTTCCCACCATAACCTTTAAGTATCCCATTTCCTTCTTCCAAGTAACAAATGTTGCTATTTTTCTTATACAGATCTCCATCAACATCTGTGAATAATCTTTGCCTATGCAATTAGCTTTGTGTTTTATAAACTGGTAGCTTACTGTAGACATTATTTTATACCATGTTTTGTTAAGTGAATCCTGTCTCTTAAAGATCCTCCACATTGATAAATAAAGTGAATTGAAAATATCCAAAGAACGTATGGAAGCATGGAGACTTGAAATTATGAGACCATATCATTTTGGCAAATATTCTGAAATTGCCTTCTTGACATCATCACTTGGACTCATTTTGTCACTTTGGGAGGAATTTAAAAAGCAATGTTTATGTATTGAATAGGCTGAAATTTATTTTTTTTTCCATTTTGTCCATGTAGTTTTCCCTTATCCTTCACGTGAGTGTACTGAATAAATGTTTAGTCTATTGTTCTTGAAGTGTTTTCCAAAAACTATGTGAAACATTCCTAAATTTTTTTTAATTTGTTTGTTGCATTTTAGCCAGGAGTTTATTTAAATTATATTTCAGAACTTTGGACCTTACAAGATTTTGAGTAATATGCCACTGAGATACAAGTGCAAATGGTTTCCCTCTTGATTCCTCTGTACCAGGGAAAGACAACTTGGAATTCTAAACAGATTAAAAATAGTGGTTGATGTTCATTTGGGCTCTCTTAGAAAAGAAAGCTCTCTTGACAAATCCCTCTGCTTATTAGACAAAGTGCAAAAGCATTACATCTGGAGTTCATAAGCCATTGTTTTATGGAACTGATTCATCATTCAATCCCTTCTACTCTTGAAATAAACCCATGAGTATTTGTTAAGTAAGATGCTATATGCTCACTAACGTAGACACCTAAACGCCCACAAACCCCTCTCTGAGCACAAGGTCCCTATGGAGTTATGCCCTTAAAAAAAAATCTTATAAAATGGAATTGCAGCACAGTTTTCAAATGGGCAGATATTGTTTTAACATTATCTTGTAATGGATTTCTGAATTCAGCTGCAAGAATTATTCTTATTCCTTTGAACAAACAACCCCCCCTTTTTTAATTCAAAATGCTTTTTTTGATATATTTCCTTTTGATTGAAAAGAGAAAAAGAAATAAAACTGGGATTATTTTTGAAACATGCAATCCCCAGTTAGTTCAGAATTTATTTTCCTTCCTCAAATCTCAAAGCACGTTATTTTTTTTTTCCCACATCTTTAGACTGTCAGAATCCAAACAATTGATTTGGCAAGAATAAAATTTAAGGAAACATACAGTAAAAGCCTATTTATGTGAGACAGGGATTTTTAGTGGATTTTGGATATTTGAGAGGAGCTGCGCACAGATTCTGCTGCTCTTAGAATTCCTTAAGATGCCATTCTAAAAGATGACTGCAATTCAGATCACTGAAATGCTTTGATGTCTTGTTTTTTCTTTCGCAGATTGTAATCCACATGTTCCCAAGGCCGTTCCCTAGAGTATAATTTAATGTAATTGACAATCATTGTTCCTTGAAAAGTTTGAATTAAATTAACATGAGCATGAATGAAACTGACCAAATAACCACACACAGATTTTATTTTATTTTTTCCTTTAGGATCAGTGACAATATTATGTATAAAATGAACATTTGGCTATTAGAACCTCATTGAATCACTCCCAATTTGATTAAAAGTGGATATCTTGGTGTGTAGTAATTTAAGTTCGTGAAAAACTGGTAGGTTTCCCATTTAGTTCTTGGGTTTATTGAAGAACAGGATTATTTTATGTGTGTAGTGATGAATTTGGCTCTTTTTCTTTTTTACACTAAGATCAAATACAGAGTGCAAAACTGACCGAGCATGAAATTGTTTTTAGAAATTGTGGGAGCTAGTTTAGATGGCGAGCATCAGATGAACAGTTGTTAGTAAAAATGTGGGTGTGGAAAGGATGATGGTAATGGATATCGAAGGATAAAAGTAGAGAGATCACAGTACAGAGAAAAAAACATGCAAGTGACAAACATCTCTATAGAGTATTTGCATGTTAAGCCACATGCTTAAAAGCATACAAGTTTTGGGGAGGAAAAAATTCTCATTGCTTTGACTTTTTTCACAGAAGACCAGTGAGGATTTGGGGTCTTAATGGTAACCGCCACTGCAAGGCAATTAGACTTCATTATGGCTGTGCTTATGCAATACTAATTAACATGCCTGTTGTGCGGTTTTCCTTATTTGACCATGTGACAGCCCACAGGTCTGACACCCTCTGTGAACCAACAGCTGAGGAGAATTTCAACGTGGCAGATTTTGTACAAAATACACCCAAACAAAAATGTAATCACACTCTTCCTGAACAACTGCATTAACAGAATGTGTTACAGAGGATCTACAATTAGTGGATTGCATTCATTTGTACTGGGGAAAAAAATAAAGGAGACGAGGCATGATTCGAGCCTGTGCATACAAATGATTATACCTTGGGTCTAGAATTGAAAAGTGTAATAACACTGTATTATGTTATTATGGAAAGTAACTTTTTGCCAGTAACATCAGATCTAGGAACGTTATCATTAGAAACGGGGTGGTCAGTGTGTATACAACACCATTACGAATCTGTAGAAAGACCAGATAACTTATTAAACCTGCATATGTTATGAATTTAAGAGTCTGGATATTGGCATATTTTGTGTTTGTTTGTTTGTTCTTGTGGAACTGGGGGTACTTTGGTTAACAAAATCAGATATAGTCACTGGCTACATAGATTGTATAGTCCAGTCTTGAGGCTGGGATAGAGACTATAGCTCTAGAAATAAATATGAAATTAACGCTATGATATAAGGAGAGGGGGTTGGTGCTGTGAGATTTTACATAGAGGTATTCAGCAGCTATGAATTAAGGACGTTTTCCTTAGGAAATGAGAATTTGTGGAGACCCAAGATCCCATTGGAGATGACACAGGTGAACTGAGGACATTAGGATACTGGGTCATATACTTTGCTGCACATTAGAAGGAACTTAGGAATTTTGAGTTTCTTTAATTTACTGATGCCTAGGTCTCATCTCTAGAAAATCTAATTAAATAATTCAGAGTATGACCTGGACATTGAGAGTTTTTGAATATCTTCAGGTGATTTTGATGCACATCAACATTTGAGAACCACTGGGGAGACGTTCTAGGCAGATGAAAAGGCCTCTGGTAAAATGAAGCATGACAAAACCTTAAAAATGCTGAAAGGTCAGCTGCTGCTTCTGGAGTGGGAGAGGCATGTGTAGCTTGAGATAGAAGAGCTAGGAAAGAAGCCAGGCTGTGCAGGGCCTTGTAGACCAAGACAGTGAGTTAGGTCCTTGCTCCGTAATAATTGGAAGCCATTCAACTCATTTAGGAGACATGTTACCCACCTCCCACCTTTTTTTCCAGGAAAAACATGAACAGGGTTGACTTTGCTTTTCTCTCATATTTTGACTTCTTGACTTACTAGTACTTTCAAATGAACAGGAGTAATTTTTTGAGATCATTGGTCACTGGAGAAACATAAAACTTTTCCTTTTTCTTCAGTCTGAAGTTATCACAAAGCTGGAAAATCTATAAAAGATAGAGATGGTTCTTAAACAGTCACTAAATAAAGTTCCAACCTTTCCGGTCTCCCAGCTACCAGCGGTGGCTCTATGCCAGTCTGAGTTTTCAACTTGAATTGCACATGGCCATTACTAAGGATAGATATGTGTCTTACTTAGAGCAGTTTTAGGTTCACGGCAAAATTAAGAGGAAGGAACAGAGATTTCCCATATACCTCCTGCCTCTGCAGGTGCATAGCCTTCCTCATTGTCAATATCTCCCATCAGGCTGTTGTATTTGTTACAGTTGATCAACCTCATCCAGAGTCTATAGTTTACATTGTTGTTTACTCTTGTTATACAATCTGCATGTTTGAGCAAATATAGAATGACATGTATCCATCAATATGTTATCACACAGAGTATTTTCACTGCCTTAAAAATGCTCTACATTTTCTACAACTCATCACACCCGCCCCCCCCAAAAAATTCCCGGGCAATCTCTGGCAACCACTGGTCTTTTCATTGTCTCCATAATTTTGCTTTTTTCAAAATATCCTATAGTTGGGATCAAACAGGATGAAGCCTTTTCAGATTGGCTCTTTCATTTAGTTACATGCATTTAAATTTCCTCCGTGTGTTTTCATGGCTGGATACCTCATTTCTTTTTAATATTGAATAGTATTCCATTATCTAGATGTACCACCGTTCATTTGTCCTTTATCTACGAAGGACATCTCGGTCGCTCCTAAGTTTTGGCAATTATGAGTAAAGTTGCTATAAACATCCGTCTTTAGGTTTTTGTTTGGATATAAGTTTTTAACTGTTTCAGATTAAATAGTAAAGGGCATGATTCATGGTGGCTAGAGGGCAATTTTTACAAATACTGATGTCTAGACCCAAACCAGACAATCTAGGTGTGATAAGCATAGTTTCTGAGATCCACAGATGGCTCTAATATTCAGCTCAAGTTAGTAATTACTGATCTACTCGATAAATCTTTTTGAATTTAGCTGAACTTTGGGCACATTGATCTTCAAATGGAACATGAATCTCTTGGTTTTTGGAAATGAGAGGAAGTTAAAATGAACACCCGAAGGTGTTTGTCTAAGTGCACTCTTTTCACAGCACAGAGATGATTTTTTTCAAGGCAGATCCAGTTAAAAGAAACAGCTTCCAGAATGCTTGTGATGAGATGACACATTCCCTGCCTCCTCTGGAAGTTTGCCACGGACTGTATCACATTTACTATATTGTATTTCCAATAGTCTGCCATCTAGGATCTAACGTTACACACTTGTACTTCTATCACTTGGTTCTGATTATTTTCCCACATTTATGTCAAGTCCACACCGTCTTATCAATGCCTCTGCTTTTCTAGACCCCAGTGAACACTCGGGGTCTGTACATTTACGGGAGGACAAAGAAATTGGCAAACAAAAGAAGTAAAAGAAGTTTGTACAGGATAGAAAGGGAAGGAAACAGACCTTGAACATGGGTAGAAAGGAGAAAAGCAGACCACATCTGGGATAGAAGGCACAGTGACATGAAGAGGCATACTTACGAAGGTTAGAAAGAGTAAGAAGAGTCACTGGACAAGTGCCAAGAAGGTTGAAAAACCAGGCAGCAGATGCATGGGTCTGTCAATGGATGGCTACCCAAGGAGGCAAGGCATTGAGCCTGTGGGTTATTCAGCAAAGCCTCCTCAACCAAATAATGAATGGCATTAAAACCATCAAAGGATTCAGTGATAGGGAAAAGAAGCCTTTTGGATGAAGAGTTCCAGGGAAATTCTGAACGCTGTGACACAGATGTAGGGAAATTCTCAGCATGAACCGAACAATATTCAAATAAAGTTTGAACGTTAGATCTCAGAATGAGTATTAGAACCATACCAACTAGCACCAGGGAAGAACAGAGTCATTTAATAATAATTCTTAGGAACTCAGGCATGTAAAATGATTTTCTAAAGGTCAAGGCTGGCAGATTATGCCTTTCACCTCCGCTGAATTTCAGAGCTGGAAAGGAACTCCCAAATGATCCGGCCCGAACAAGCGAGGAAACTGAGGCTAACTGATTTACCAAGCTGAGAAACGTGGGAGAGCTGGGCTTAGGATCCAGACTGCTCAACTCAACAGGCCTTTTGTCTTCTTATTCTGTCATGTTGCCTTCAGACCAGGGGAAAATATAAGGAGACTGAATTGCAGTGGGGAAAGGTTTACATCAGTCATGGAAAATTGTAATGAGGGTTATTCGATACTGTGGAAGTGTAGTGTTGAAGGTGGTGTGCCTTAACAGTCACAGCTGACTAAATGGCAAGTTATCATCAGCAGAGGAGGCTGGGGGGGGGGCGGCGGGGGGGTTATTCAGGAGACTTGAGTTCAAATTCTTTTCTGTTATGGACAAATTCATTCATGCACTCATTTATGCATTCACGTCTGCCTCTTATGTACATGTCAGCATGCTTGGCACTGGAGAGTCAAATAGACGATTCCCGTTAGTTGCTTATAACTGGTGTGGGAGATAAGACAAATGGGAACATAATGACAATAAAACACTGATTTTGAAAAATCTGTTCTGATGTCTAGAATAGATCAGTAGCCAGGAAATCTGAGAAGACGGAGGTGTTATTTTCATCTCTTGTGGTGAATAGAATTATGGGAGCCAAGGAAATTTCATAGACAAAAAAAGTCGAATTTGAACTAGATTTTGAATGGTAAGTAGGATGTGGATGGTGAGGAAGAAGGAGGAAGCGTTTTCGAGAGAGAGAAAAGAGAGGCATGTGTGAATAAAATCAGTGGTGTTTCACTGAATGAGAAATACTTTGAAAATAAAGTTAGGGAAGTGAAGTGAAATTACATCCGGCAAACCTAAAATATTAGGCTAAGTGTCGTTTAAATTTGCATTGAAATGAGGGGTGGGGCAGTGGACTAGAGAGGTGGCATGGGTGGTGTCGGGATGTATTTTAGAGCGAGCCAAGGGTGATTTGGAGAGAACAAAGAATCAATGTCTAGGGGTGCGTTAAGTCACGGCTGCAAAATCTTCGTTCAGACTAATTGAGAGTAGGACTTCGAGAAGCAGCTGGAAAGACTATGACACAGATGAAAGAGCGGAGGAATGACAGGCAAGGTCTGCCAATTAGATGGAACTAAAAGAAGGGAGATGGGGACTCCAAGTTACTTCAAAGATTTTGAGCCTGGGTGACACAGAAAAAGACAGAGTCGTGAAAGTAAATATGGAATGCAAATATTTCCATAACACTCATCATAGTTTCATACTTTGAAGAAGTAACTCATCCTTTCACCCATAAACATAAATCTGCCATACATGTTATATATTGTATATACACAACATGGGTAGCAATGTGTATGCTGTAATTTGAATCACTTTTGCAGATTAGCATAGACTCAGAGCCAAAGAAAAATTGATACAGAATTTAATATGTAGTGCAGTAGGGAAATCACATGTTCCTTATTGCTCTTATTCAAGCCAGTGACTCTGCCTCAAGTTTTATCACTTGCAAAACTGTCTTACATATTCCAGAATATATTCTAGGAAAGAGTTATTTAGACAGTTAATTTAGTCTGCAGAGCAGCCACTCGGAATTGAAGATAATCGATAGTAGCTTAAGAGTCAGGCTCTAACTAGATCTTTAGGCAGGGACCCCAAGAGATGATTATTCCTTCTAACTCAATTTAGTACAATGTAGAAAGCATGAATGTAGCAGCCCAACCCATCTGTTCTTTTTACTAATTTTAAAGAGGTTATTTTTGTATCAGTCTTTGGAATTTTTAATTCTGTCCCTGCTATGCTACACAAGACACTGATGCTAACAGGATGAAAGAAAAAAAGAAAAGAAAACAAAACAAAATAAAAAACCATTGGTAAGAGGAAGAACAAAATGTGGTACATTAAATCTTGTTGTTTTGCCAATTGGTATTCTTCTCCCTGCCTTTTTTTGAGGGGGCAGGGAGCTTCACACCCAACTTGGTGCTTGAACTTACAACACCGAGATCAGTAGTCACACACTCTACCAACTGAGCCAGCCAGGTGCCCTTGGTTTACTATTTAATAAACCATGTTACCTTCTGCTTTTCCTCTCTCTCTCTTTCTCTCCATCTAGGTGGTGGTTGTTATTGCTCCTTTTTTTTTCTTTTCTTTTCATTAAAGCCTCAACATTTTAGAGAATGGGTAGCTCCAGAATTTCTTTATAGGAGAGGGGCAGGGCTACAATCTGACTGAAATAGAGGCTTTTGGGGACTCAAACTGCATTGGAAGAAGAGATGGGTTTTCTTTTTTTTTTCTTTTTTTTTTTAAGATTTTATTTATTTATTTGACAGAGATCACGAGTAGGCAGAGAGGCAGGCAGAGAGAGAGGGCAAAGCAGGCTCCCCGCGGAGCAGAGAGCCCGATGTGGGGCTCGATCCCAGGACGCTGGGATGGCGTGAGCGGAAGGCAGAGGCTTTAACCCACTGAGCCACCCAGGCGCCCCGAGATGGGTTTTCAACATTTAAATTATATGGTGCTGATATAAGAGGATAACAAAATTTTCTAAAGATATTTTTATTCATACTTTCCATACTATTTTTAGAGTCTGATTTCCCAGTATGTTTTTACTATTAGTAGTAATACTGTTGTCAGGATAATTACTAATGGTGACAGGGAGAGATGCAAAGCAGGTGCCGTCATGGCTGATAGTATCAGTAATTGCATTAGCAAAATGCAGTTGATAAAATGATACCCAGGAGTGGCTTCTAACTATTGGTATGTAGCCTTTATAACGATAGAATGACATAGAGTTTTTGTGCAGAGATCCATGTATTTATTCACTTATCAGTTTATCCACTCATCAAAGGTTGAATGTGTTCCTCTGGCACATATCGTTGTGGATATCTAATTCACATGTGAACAAAAATAAAAATAATTTTTTGTATATCACTTATTTGCCAAACAGTCATAAATAGTCAAATGAAAAATTCCCTTTTCGAACCCCCCTTGTACTCCTAATAATGGCTAAAATGAGACTTCTCTTTTAGTTTAGAAACCAGTTGTCAAATATTATAACTTCCAGAATTACTGGAGGCACGGTGGGGTTGCTAAGCACATGACTAGCTAAACTGCTCAGTTTTGGCACATACTAGCTCTGTGTCCTCAGGCAAGTTTCTTGACCTCTCTGAGCCACAGTTTTCTCATTATTAAGATGATGATAATAGTAGTACTGACCCCAGAAGGTGGCTGTAAAGATTGAACTTATAACACATGTAAATTACTGAGAATAGTGCCTTGTTCATAGCAAGTGCTTAATTTAAGTATAACTGTTATCACTCTAAAGCCTCACTTCTCTTCATATGAACATAAGTCTTGAGCTAAACCTCTTTCACTTTGCATAATCCCTCCTAAATGACTGAGTTGTAGTAGCTAAGCAAATAAAACCAATGAGCCAGTAAGTGTACCTGTGTATATTTCTATATTTTTAATGTATATTCTTGGGCTAGAAATTCTTATAAGTTTTGGTGATTGTGGACCCCAAGTCCAGGTGTTATTGCCATCTTTCCAAGTCTCTTCTACTACGGTTCATCTCACTCTGTTATTCTGAAAGGTTTAAAATCAACTCTAATTTCAAGTGCCTATTGGAAAATATACTAAATATCCTCTAAATAATAAATAAAAGTATACATTAATATAGCTGACATATGTACTTGGAAGGCAACAGCAGCCGCTAGCTATGACCTTTATATTGAGAAAGTGACCCAGAAAATGGCCGAGGAAATTTCGTCATTTATTTCCCATTTCCAAACCACAGTCTCGGATGCCTTTATGTCCCAATCAGATAAAGTCAGCTTTAGATTGTGTATAAAATGCAAATTGAGGGCGCCTGGTGGCTCAGTGTGTTAAAGCCTCTGCCTTCGGCTCCGGTCGTGGTCCTGGGGTCCTCGGGGTCCTCATCGGGCTCTCTGCTCAGCAGAGAGCCTGCTTCTCCCCTCCCCCTCCACCTGCCTCTCTGTCTACTTGTGATCTCTGTCAAATAAATTAAAAAAAAAAACAAAAACTTTAAAATGCAAATTGAGTGAGGGAATGTTTTATCTTTCCTGTTCAGATTTTTTTTTCATCAGCATCTGATAGAAAACAGCGCTAATACTTCTTTCCTTAGAAGGGACAAATAACCTTTCTTGTTTTGTTTTTTGTTTTTTTGTTTTTTGTTTTTTTTTTTGGTTTTTGTTTTTGGGTTTTTTAAAATGATTTTATTTATTTATTTCACAGAGACGCAGCAAGAGGGAACACAAGGCAGGGGAGTGAGAGAGGGAGAAGTGGGCTTCCTGCAGAGCAGGGACCTGATGTGGGGCTCAATGCCAGGACCCTGGGATCGTGACCTGAGCCGAAGGCAGATGCCTAAGGACTGAGCCACCCAGGCACCCCTAACCTCTCATTTTAATCCTTCCATACCTGGAATTCATGGGACTTAATATGCTACCACATTCAGTGATAGAAATTATTAGTTCCCTCAGAATACACATTCGTTTCTAGAGAGGAACATGCAACAGGGCCCAATGCCTCAGTCTTTCTATTGCTACAAATCAAACAGGTCTATACTGACAACCCATGACCATGGCCAACACCAACCTGCTGGCTAAGCTCCCTGAGTGGGTCAAGTTGGACGCTACTCTTCTAGCTCCAGTCAGTCTTTAAAATGACCCCCAGAGTGGCTGAAATCTGCAACTTGTGAAATGCTTTGAGCGGCAACTGCCCCTGCTCCTCTGTTTCTGAACTGTATCATAGGAACTGTGAAATAATAATGTTAATTGTTGTTTAAACCCGGCCCAAAGCACAATAGGTTAAACTATACTGTGTTAATGTGAAAATTTGAATTCCTAGACTATTTCTCAGGTATAAATACAGATTGCTCAGGATGAATGCTCCGTGGGTGAGTTACGTAATGAGTAATGAAGGACAAGATAGATGAAATTCTTTGATAAACTGTGGGAGGCAGAAATAACCAACCCCTTTGTTTGATTGGGCAGTAAGTTAGAAGGATTATTTTGACATCATATTTATTCCTATGATGTAAATATCCCATGTTTATAACAGAGTGGAAATGTCTACATTTATCCATGTGACTAATACTAGAAAACCTCTATTGTGTCGATGTATGAAATAATCTATCTTTCTTGCCTTCCCAATGCTTATAGTTGTATAGGAAAGACGGATGAATGAGACAGCGATAAAAATATAAGGGCAAGAACTAGGGATAAACTAAGATTTCTCTGGGATCGCCGAAGACTATGGAATGTTTTCAGAAGACTTCAATCTCCACTTCACCTTTGTAAGGAGATAAATTGCTGGGCTTCCTTTCTAAATGAGAAGAGGAGTGATAGAAAATGGACCCAAGCAGTTCTCTTCAGTGGAAAAACTTTCCTTCTCAACACCAAGTGACATGCCTTATAGGTGTCCTGGAAGTTAAAACCTATAAATAGTCTACCTCATTAAGCATAAGGACCAGCCACAGGCATATGCCACTAGTGTCCACTTTCCTTCACAGGGTTAGGGTGATGGGAAGAGAAAGGGTCTGCTCACCAGATGGAGCTTGTCAGATTAGCAGTCGGAGCAGAGTAAATATCACTGTCATATTGTGTTTTGAAGCACAAAGAACCCCCTTTGTATAACGTATGTGCATATTTAATCGTTTAAAACAAAACAGCTCAGCAGAAGGTTGGCTGATAGTTGTACCTCGAGCAGAGTGGCCATTGCCTGAAGGCACGTTTCTGCTTTCCTCATAATAAGGAACATTAGCAACCAGTGGCTCGAGAAAGGCAGAGTCAAATAAGTCTCTGGGGGCCCAGCCGGCCACATGAAGTGAGAGCCGTTAGACACAGCGATGAGATTACTGCTCCAGAAAGGGTTCACCACATATATTATTACCACGTAGACTTTCCAGGCCTGCCAGCTCACTCAGCTTACAAATGTCAAACGTGATTTAAAAGGTTATTATACTATCGAGAGGGAAGGGGGATGATTTTCCATCCCTGAAATTTCTTATTTCATTCTGGGGCATCCACAGTGTGTCTCACAAGCTCCAATATTGCTAAGTAACCTGCTTCTATCTTTAATAAGTGTTTTATGGACCTTAAATTGGAAGAACCATTTTCACTTTATTTGTATGAGGAAATCTGATCTTTCCTAGTCCAATAACAGTGCGATAAATTTGGTATCTGCATCTATGTATTGTGCTTAGAAGAATGTTTTGACGAGGGGAGTCAGTTTATGTGCAAAGTGTCAGTTAGGGAGAGGATACGTAGGTAAATGTCGTTTTTGGCAAATGCATCTGTATGTCTGCAGTATTTCACACTAAAATGATCAGATGCAGTTCTCGATATTGCATTATTTATATCTCTTCGGGTTTTGTTATAACTGGTCTTTAAAGAGTCTACTTTCCCAGCTCCTTGACTCCCCTGGGAATGTTTATTGCTCATAAGGACTCTATCAGTTGTCCTCAGTAATAAGTTAATTTAAGCAGTTACATTTGAAAAGTTACTCAATAAAAGTAGATGGCTGTTTTGCTTTGATTTTTACGGAGATTTTGGCCCTTGTTTAGCAACATTTGAAAAATAAATACTCCTCAGTGTAGCTGTTGAAATATACAATAAACATCCAGTTATCATGGTGGAATTTTTAAACACGGCATTCCTACAAGAGGTACAAACCAAGGAATTTCAGCTGCCTTGTGGAAGCATGCCTCATTTGATTTCCTAGCTGGTCACCCTGATTGCTTTTCTTAGTGTTAGACTATACAACTGAAGGTTGTCTACGTATCCAAGTCGCAGAATGTGCCATGCACAGCAATACGTCCGCACTCTAAGCTGACACATTGTGGGGTGGTGTTCTCAGATGGGACGTAAAAAGGATAGGAGGATATAGTCCGTGGTGTTGGGATATTGTTGGTTTCCCCCTTTATCTGCAACTCTGAAATGTTACATTTAAATCTCTGATTTCGGGGCACCTGGGTGACTCAGTGGGTTAAAGCCTCTGTCTTTGGCTCAGGTCATGATCCCAGGATCCTGGGATCAAGCCCCACATCCAGCTCTCTGCTCAGCGGGGAGCCTGCTTCCTCCTCTCTCTCTCTCTCTGCCTGCCTCTCTGTCTGCTTGTGATCTCTGTCTGTCAAATAAATAAATAAAATCTTTAATAAAAAAATAAAAATAAAAAAATAAATCTCTGAATTCAACCCGTGTTTACATGGGCATTGTCAAAATTGAATTAAAGCCTGTGGTAAAGAAACAAAACAAAACATATACATCCTTAGCTTGAGATAACATCTTTGCTCCAAGTTCAGTACCTATTTTAAAATGATCATTTGCCATAAGTACCAAAAAAAATCACAAAAAAAGAAAAAGAAAACAAACAAAAAGCTACTTTGATTTTGAAAAATTGCCAGACTTCCATGTAAAAATAATACTAAAAAGTTTAAATTTTTCCAGTTTTTCAGATAGAGGATTAAATTAGTTTTGCAATATTTAAATGCAAATGAACCTGAATATTTACTCAAGAATCTGTGTGTGTGTGTGTGTGTATCCTTTATACTTCTTTTAGGAAAAAAAATTTTTTTGAGGAATTTATGTTGTATGTATTTATTTCAGGTAATTTCTTTATTGTTATAAAAATAAACCATTAAGGCACGGAAATATTTTGGGTTGAGGAAATAATAAGAGCATCCTTTTTTCCTTCCTCTTTTACGTAGTCACATGTCACATAAAAACGGAAGAATAATTTAAGTATTAAATGAAAATGAATGTATTTTCTATTTTAGTTTTCAAGTTTGCTCAAATACTAAATAGTGTAAAAATGTATCCATTTATTCAGTAACCAATGATATATTTATGTAAGTATTAGATTTTAAAAGGATCCCATTTAAATAAATTTCAAAATATTACTTTATTCTAATTGGGTAAAAGTTTCCTTTCACAAAAACACACATTTGTTTGTTTGTTTGTTTGATTGGGAACTCTGTTGGTACCTATGGAATACAATTTGATTAATAAAATGTAAATCCATCTACATCTTTTTAAAGCATACAGTTATTTGGGCAATGCAGTATATAGGTATACATTCAAGATTATAAAGTATGATTATTAATATGAGGAACTACATCGCACATTAAATTGCAATGTGTTCCTTCTATTACAAAATCTTAGCATCTGCTAAATGTACATTTAAAAAATGCAATGTGACACTATTTCCAGAGATAAGTTCACTAATAGATCAATAAACTATTTTCTGAAAGCCAAATTGACTTTTGAAAATAAATCATTCTTTGATAAAGATGGAGACATAAGCCACCCAACATAAAACTTGTTTATGTCAGTATGTGTGCGGGAGAAATTTATCTTCCTGTTATGGTTCTATAATAACAAAAATTCTTAAATGAGATCTCACAGTTAAGCACAAGAATTAGAAGAATGTGCCCCCCCCTTTCTCCTAGAAACCTTGTTTTCAAAAGTCATTACAGCATTTATTTAGAAACCTTAGCTTGAAAATCAAATGTCATACTGATGTTTTGCTCCCATCAGGAACAAAGGCATCATGTATGAAAGACATCATCTCTGCACCTGACAACGTAGACTATCACTTTTCACTCTAGTTATCCTTGAAAAATGTTCAATAATGTATTCTCAGGACCTCTGTCAGCCTCCAAATGGATACCTTATCAACTTAAATATCTTATTTTACAAAACAATAGCAGCTTTGGACTTACATAACATAGCTCTAGCAGGAGCAGAAAGAACTTCTGTTCATTGTCGAGTGTGCCTCGTGGCTCATGCTTCTGGAAAGATTCCTTCATCTGCTCTCTCCTGGAAGAAGCCACTGGATGATGATGAAAGGCTCATAAAAAGGATTGCCAGATTTAGCAAATAAAAATATTTGTATTAAATTTGATTATCTGGCAACTCTACCCTTAATAGCTTGGCTCTCAAATTAATCTCCAGACCAATATTTTTGGTTTCCTTCCCAGATGAGTGAAAGCAACTGCTCTGTCTGCAAAAGACAAAACGTAAATCTTTTCATCTCTAGAGACTGTGACCCAGATGAAACATCCCTCTGGACAATCCCAGGAAGAATCAAACATGTATGTCGGCAGAAACCACATTTGTGTCTGCTCCAGGGATGACACTGATATTTAAAGCATTAAAACTTGAAAAAGAGCAAGAGTAAAATTTAGAAGAATATAATGAAATTAATGATTTTAGTGATTCAGGAATAAATGATTTTAGAATCAAGTTAAAATCAAAGAAAGATTTTTAAGGAAATCTTCATTCCTTCATATAAACTCTCCCTCTACAGACATTTCACAGTAGAACTTCAAGTTCATTTTCTATGGAGGATGGCCATCCAGAGATCGGTCTTTCAGAATAAGATGGCCTGTCCTGTGATTCCAATGATTTAGAAAAAAACCTCTTCTTATTTTATATTTCTCTCATTGGATCACATACCAGATTTTAAGTACATCTACAGTCAAATCTGTAGCACATTTATGGGAAAATTAACTGTCTTGTTAGGAAGCTAAATCAAAACATGAAAATTTAGTCACTATTTATATTCTGATAGTCTCTGAAAAAAAACAAAAAAGTTTTGGATTAAATTATATTCCCTACGTGTCTAATAGAGCATTGCAACCAGTTGAAAATCTATGAGAAATTAAATTAAGAAAGATATTTTTGGAGTCCCCTTTGGAGAAATTAACTTCCTTTTTTATGTACCAAGAATACTAAAACAGATAAGGAAGCAAGGCAGTGGCTCCAGTTCTGTTTGGAGTATCAGATCTCTACAATTGGGGATATCTGAGAAGAAAAGATTTTATCTGTGTCTGTTTAACTTGCTGTTCAGGTCAAATCTGGTTCTAGAAAAAAGAAAAAAAAAAAATCCAGAGAGAGTTAATGTGTTCTTCAGAAAAACTATGCATTTCTTTCTGCTTGAGATGTCTCAAAATTAAATAGTATTACAAAAATTTATATAATCTTGTTTCACTGAAGACCCAAGCTCTGTTTTCAGAACAATTGTTCAATATTCTGATAGATAAAAAATAATTTAGAACAATACTCTATTATATAACAAGATTTAAAAATCCAATGTCTTACATTTAATTTAGAATTTAATGTGGGGAGTAGTGATGAGCTTTAAGTGGGGGAAAAAAAAAAAGCCCATAATGGATGAGTCCTGATACAGTCTTTTGTCGTGAGTAAAGAGGCTAATGTAATATAAGCACTCATGAGTAATCAGATGTCTTCTGATGAGTGAATTGAAATGTCATAGCAGAAGTAATCCACCATACATTTTATTATGAATTTTTGTGGGTAGATTTAAATTCATTTTCTGACTCATTTAATTCATTGAATCAAAACAAATTCTAAGATGCATGAAAAAATCGATTTTGGTGATAAGAGATTTACCCCAATGTATGTATTCATTTCTAATTTTTCTTCTTTTCCTCATCAGCTGATTAGGCTGTAATTTGTGTAGTCATTTCTTTGCAGCTTTGTTTCTGGTTTTTGCCAAAGGCCACACAACTACATACAGCTAGCATTTCCCACAGTATTGTATGGTTGTATGTACGCTAGCAATGTCTTAGTGTTTTCAGGAGCTCTGAGCAAGAGTGTCTTTGATATGATTTCTCAGACCATAGGGAAGTGATTTTTTTCCATTTTTTAAAATTTGAGAATTGTTGACACAGATTTACATTAGTTTCGGGTATACGACATAGTGATTCAAAAACATATATTATGTTGTGCTCATCACAAACGTAACTATCCTCTGTCACCATATGCTATTATAGTACCATTGACTGTATTCCCTATGCTGTACTTTTTACTCCCATGACTAATTCATTCCATAACTGGAAGCCTGTATCTCTCACTCACCTCCCCCCATTTTACCCATCCCTCCACCCATTTCCCTTTCCCCTCACAACCATCAGTTGGTTCTCTATATTTATAGATCAGATTGTACTTTTTGTTTGTTTATCCATTTGTTTTATTTTCTAGTTCCACATATAAATGAATTCATATGATATTTGTCTTTCTCTAAGTTACTTCACTTAACATAATACCCTCTAGGTCTACTCATATTAGCATAAATGGCAAGAGCTCATCCTTTTTTATGGCTGAGTAATATTCCTGTGTGTGTGTGCGTGCGTGTGTGTGTTTGTGTACCACACCTTTTTATCCATTTATCTCTTAATAAATAATTGTGTTGTTTCCACATCTTGTATACTACAGATAATGCTGCAATAAAACTAGGGAAGTACATATCTTTTTGAATTGGTGTCTTTGTTTTCTCAGGGTGAATACTGAGTAGTGGGGTTACGAGATCATATGGTATTTATATTTTTAATTTTTTCAGGCATCTCCGTACTGTTTACCACAATAGCTGTACTAATTTATATTCCCACCATCAGTGCATGAGAGGGTTCCTTTTTTCCACATCTTCACCAGCATTTGTTATTTCTAGTCTTTTTGATTCTGGCTATTTTGTCAGGTATAAGGTGATATCTCATTGTGGTTTTGACTTGCATTTCCCTGATGATTAGTGAGGAGGAACATCTTTTCATGTGTGCTGGCAATCATCTATATGCCATCTTTGGAAAAATAGCCTCTCCTTTTTTAATTGGACTTTTTGGGTATTTTTTTGGTGTTGTATCATATAAGTTCTTTATGTATTTTGAATAGTAACCCCTTACTGGATAAATCACTTATAAATATCTTCTCCTGTTCAGTAGTTTGCCTTTTGTTTTGTTGATGGTTTCCTTTGCTGCATAAAAGCCTTTGATTTTGATGTACTCTGAATAGTTTATTTTTTGTTTTTGTTTCCCTTGCCTTAAGAGACATATCTAGAAAAATGTCGCTAGAGCCAACCACAAAGAAGATGATCCATGTTCTTGCTCAACAGCATTTTCCAATATAGAGTCAATTAGAAATATATATTATTATTTAATTGACTTCTACGGTTTCTTCTTAAATCATCTGGCAAAGGTCCTCATCATCTTCGGTGTGAATATAGTTGCTAAAATTATTTTGAAGCCACTGACTGAGCCATCCAGGTATCCTCTTAGCAACTTTCAAACATACAATACAGTATTACCAACTATAATCAACTGTTAATACATTTGATCTCTATGATTTATTTATTTTTTAGTTGGAAGTTTGTATGTTTTGATTCCCTTTACCCATCATCCCATCTCTGAGCTATTTTTTTTTAAGATTTATTTATTTATTTGACAGAGAGAGAGAGAGATCATAAGTAGGCAGAGAAGCAGGCAGAGAGAGAGAGAGAGGAGGAAGCAGGCTCCCCGCTGAGCAGAGAGCCTGACTTGGGACTCGATCCCAGGACCCTGAGATCATGACCTAAGCTGAAGGCAGAGGCTTTAACCCACTGAGCCACCCAGGCGCCCTCCCTGAGCTATTTTTAAAACAACCTGAGGACACGTGGATGACTCTTGATTTCAGGGTTATGAGTTCAAGCCCCATATTGGGTATGGAGCCTACATAAAGAAATAAAACAAAACAACAACAAAACATTAGTGGCTTCAGGTATGTTTTAATCACCATTATGCCTCATATCATCCATGTATTGTTTGAAAATTATAAACTTTATTTGTATTATCTGGAAGTATTTTTGAAGCCAGGTTTATAAATGCCTTTAGAAGAACAGAAAAACTGGCACCTGGATGGCTCAGTTAGTTAATCATCTGCCTTCAGCTCAGGTGATGATTCCAGGGTCCTGGGGTCCATCTCCATATTGGGCTCCCTACTCAACTTCTCCCTCTCCCTTTGCCTGCTGCAACCCCTGCTTGTGTACTCTCTGTCTCTCCTCTCTCTTTCTGTCAAATAAATAAATTTAAAATCTTTTAAAAAAGAAGAAAAAATAGAAAAACTCAATATTCCTGTATCTAACCCAGAACAGAAGAGAAAGTAAATGAGTCCTTTTTGTCTCACCTTTCAGCTCACACATAAATGGTTATTGAAGAAGTAAGACAGTAAAATAGAAACCCATATCTCTTTTAAGAGTTTTGAGGGAGTGCGCTTAGAAAAGTCAGATAATTCATCAGTTTTGTCCTCTGGCCATATGGTAGAAAAGATAGATTCCTATACAAGCTGAAGAGTCTGATGACTGTATGTTTTCTTATGTGAAACTTTAACTGTCTTAAGTGAGAAATACACATAGTTTGTAATATTAGTGAGTGAAAATTGTCTACCCTGAGCAAAGAGAGGAAACAGTCCTTCTTCTATCATGAGAACGAAATAGAAAACCCCACTTCAGAATTCAGTATCTCAGGTATTCATGGAAATGATTCAACACACACGTTTTTTTTTTAAATTCAAAAATCTTAATTATCACCAAATCTATAAATCTACGACCTTTATCCGTCTTGCCTGATGGCTTTTAGAGTCATGCTTAATTTCACAGCTGACAGTATGAAGCTTATCTTCATTTTCAAAAATGTCTAATTGGAACCTAGCAGCTGTTTTCAATAAAAGAAAAAAACTTCTTAGGTAAAAATGGTGTAACCTACTCCACCCTCCGTCAAGGAAAGATTAAAGGAACAAGATAAAGCATATGTGTACATCCATTATTTCAAGTACCAATTTTTATTTTATCAGTCAGGATGGGTTAGGGGTCCTTGGGCAACAAAGTCTGAAAATTTCAGTGATTTTAAGGCAAAAAAAAATATATATATATATATTTTTGTCACTCCCTTGGGTTAAATACTTATTGCAAGCTGACTGGGTCCTTGACTTTCTGTCACTATCGGGGGTGAAGGATTGTTGACAACCCATGACAATGGCAGAGGGAAAGGAGAGTTCCAGAGGCTGTTGCATCGGCATAAATCTTTAGTCTGTAGTAACACATGCCATATTCTCTCACAATTCATAGGCTGCAGCAAGTCACATGGCCACACAAAACCACAAGGAAGTTGAAAGGCAGTCTAGCCATGTATATGGAAGGAGGGGACAACCACAGCCATTGGGCATGCTATGATAATGATAATAGAGGTATTAACTACCAATCTCCAACCTCAGTATTGACCCAATTCTACCCACTTTATTTAGTCTGGATGCTGATTTGACCCCATATTTAGTTTATAGAGCTTTTACAAACTACATCTTGCCTTGGCCTCATTTTCTTTCAACAGGGTTCTCTTCTATCTATTATTGATGTGTCTGCTTGTTCATTTGTTTTTTTTGGGGGGGGGTGGTTTATATTGTTTTGTTTTAAGGTGTTCTGTCTTAGGTGAAAAAAGCATTAGTCAGTGTGTCATTAGTAACTAAGCCCAATAATTGTGACATTGATTTAACAGGATTAAGATTTACACATGAGATTCTGCTATCAAAGAGATCAGTGATCTTTTTTGACCATTTCCTGAGACTTACAGTTTCTGTGTTTTGCATGTCATGTTGTAAATACTGGAGAGAATAGACCATGAATCATAGATCTAACTAACATCACAAGGCTGACAAGGAAATGTTAAAAATATGTCATCTATTTTTTATATTTCAACAAGATGGTACAGAAAGCTACATATGTCTGTCCACTTTGGATGAGAGGGCCGACAGAGAAATTGTTATCATGTAGTTGTTTTATTCAATTCATTGGAAAGAAACACTAATGTATAACACTGCCATATGGAATATGATCATAGGTTATTTATTAAAAATAAACTTTTCTTTTGACCTTTTTGACTAAATGTTGGTGGTAGATTTTTTTTTTACACCAATTTTCAAATCAATCTATTTGGACATTTTATATTTATCTGCCTTGTTAAATCCTCACCATTATGTTGTAAGTGCAGGGACTGTCTTAATAATAATAATAATAATAATAATAATAATAATAAAAATGTGGTATAGGGGGAAGAGTACTAGACCACATTACTGTGACTTATAAAGTTACTTCCTGTCTCCAGTCCTCAGCTTCCTTTTTTTAAGATGAAGAAACCAAAATTGACCTTTACAAACTAATGCTATGAACTTGGAATTGCATGAAGGTCTTGTTTGCAGACCAGTCTTAGTTTAACCACATAAATAGAAGCATTGTAAGTGTGATGGTATATAAACAGGCACACAATTTTAAATGGAAATTAAATTTCATTATTCAGACCACATTGATTTTATCTGATCAAACTGCTCTCACATATTTGAGTTCCAAGGTCTAAGGGTGAATGGCATTCTGTGATGAATTCCAACAAGTCTGGGCTTTATTTAATCAAATTTTACAGTGTTGGACCAAACAGTGAATGCCTGTGAAGTTGACTTGTTTTCTCTCTTTATCTTTGGGATGCTTAATCTAATCAAATCATAACATTTAAGAGCTAGAAGTGACTTTGAGTTTCTATCTTCTACTTCCTTACATTTAGGAAAACCAGGCTGTTATCAGTTAGGGATTTTATTCAACTGCTAGTAGAAGATAACCAAGAGTTCATGTCAAAAAGAAAATTTGGATTAATGCACCCAAGGTATTCAGAAGATTTTTTTTTGGGGGGGGGGGAGGACTTCCTTTCCTAATTGTCTACATGTTTTGTAAGAAGGTCTGCACAGCCTCTTATTTACAGAATAATGAGAATGACAAAAAGGTAAAGGCTAAGTGGATAGTGAGTCTGTCTCCTTCGAAAAAGACTCAGTATTTTTGCCTAAATTCTTTACCCAGCATTTATTACAAGGTCTCACATTGCAAGGAAGGCTGAGCAATGTAGTTTTGTCACTGTTTATTATGCCTGCCCCCGAAACTAGGGTTCTATTAATAAAAAAGAAAAGGAAAATAAAAGTATTACACCAAAAACTGGTGGTCTCTGCCAAAGAGACCTATTTTATCATGATGGATAATAGTAGTATAATATTTCTATTACTTATAATTGCTATTTCGCTGGGCTGGAATCTCACCAAACCAGAGTTATAATTAACAAGAAACAGTGTAAACTGAAATTATAGGTTCTAAAGTGAAACTGACTTAAGCTCACACCAGGTTCCCACCAATTGTGCAAATTACTTCACATCTCTAACCTCAGGTTTTTGTAAAATAAGATGGCATCTTCACAAGTTCAAGTCGTAAATTAGACAATAACACATGTAGTCGAATGACTAAACACAATGCCTAGAATATGGTAATCTCTCTGTAAGTAGTGGGTGCCACCACCAACCAGCAAATGTTTTTTCTACGGTTTATGATTAAGAAGTTAAAGATTATTGATGTTTTATTGAAATTAATGTCAAGGTAATAATATTTATCAATTACTGTACTTCGGGTCATCATAATCACTTTGGTGCCTTTAAGGTTCTTCTCTAAGATGAGCGTGGTTATCATTCATCTTCTATCAATCTCTATATTTTTCCATTTATATCTGTGGATCCATCTTCTAGAGACATGACTAAGTCAATGATCTTGATTAGCCTGTGCTCCTTGTCCAATAATATAATACCTGGAAAGTAATTATGTTTCTATTTTTCATTTTAATTTGGTCTTACTTCATTGACAATATGGGTATTGGCCAAGTCCATTATGAGTTTAATTGCTCACATACCAGGTGTTCAGAAATCCATTCTTTGAATCTGAAGAAAGCAAAAGATGAATCTCTTCTGATATACTCTGAGAATTCTGATACATTTTGTTCATACATTAATCTAACTGTGGGCTAAGAAATAGCTATTTTTATATTTTATATTTAATACTTCTTCTATGCCTGGAAATATAGATTCTTATTATAATGACTTCAGTCATTGATCAGATGTACCTATAGAACTCTGATCTAAGTAAGAGGAGGATTTATCCTTGGACCTGCCTAGACTTGCAGCAAATAAATACCTAATTGCCCGTGCTGACTGACAGAACAAGTTTTAACTATCTATACAGCCCAAGCCTTAGTTTGGTCATTGAGCTTTATCCATTGGAAATCTGTCCATTGGCTGGGAAGTCAGTACTTCAACAGACTCTTCTGTTGCTAAGACAGCTTTAGTTGAAACCTCTGAAGAGTGTGGGGAAACAGAAAAAAACAAAAAACGAAAACAAAAACTCTATAGTACCCTCACCTCCCCATCACTAATGCCTGGGGCTGGCAGCGATGGTGAATGCCAATACTGAACATGGCTTTTTTTTTTTTTTTTTCCTGTAAAATTTCAATATGAAATTATTCAAATGATACTCTGGCTGGATCATAATGTCTTCATTCCCCAGTTGTATTTGAGGTGGAGTCAAATGGAAGGGAAGTGGCTTCCATTCACCGATTTGTATTTTAAATAGCACTTACAGAATCTGTTGAGAATATTGCTATCCTCCTTTTCCTGATTCTGTTTAGTCTGCCCCCAAGTGGTGGAGGGCTGAGAACCTGGAAAGATAGTGTGGTCGCTTCCTGACTTAGTGCTTGCTGCGTTTGTGTGGCGGAGGGATTTTTGTTGGGTTGTAACAGCTGAACAATTAGAAACTTATTGCATGTAATATGAATTCATCTGTTCAAATCATAGCAGTGTAGTAATTCTTGAAAGTATGTCTGTGCATTTTAATTCAATACACTAAGTAAACAAATTTTAAGACGTACAGTCATGATCTATGAAATACATAGTTCTAAAGGTTTTATTTGGGGCTCATTCTCTTCTTCCTTCCCTACTTGTTTTATAGCCCTTCTCCTCGCTATGAGCTTATACTGGAAGACATTTTTCTTCTTGATTTCTAGCAGTTTCTAGCTGGTATTGTTGAATTTTAATACTCAGTTTGATTCAGAACTCTTGCCTTTTTCAGGTTCTTTGGAGCTCCCTTTTGTCTCATTTTTAAACATGGCCTTCGGGGAACGACAGTGATTGTGACAGATGGTAAAGGAATAAGAACTGCACTTTGGTGCTGCTTCTGTCTTTTGCCTCTGATCTCTTTCCACTTTCTCAAGGCAAATTATAGATTTCCCTCTGCCTCTAGAGGGACGCTAACAGTAGTTGCCAGTTATAGGGTTCTTTGTTTCTAGCTCTTAGAAACTAGGGCTCTTATTTGATTAAGCATTGTAATCATGTTTATTGTTAATAAAGGATACTGCTTAGTATGTTGACCAAATACCTGACTAGACGAGGATGGGGACTTACTGAATCACAAGGGGGGGGAGATAAAATTCTTTGTGAGTTTGAAAGTCGCTTCCCTCTAGTGGTCAAGTGTGGTATTTCACTTATAGACTATGATCCAATTTTTTGAAAACTTCCTTTCATTATCTTTTTAAAAAATTTATCTGATATGTATAATTTATTTATTAAATATATCAAAGAACATGGCTTAAAACTAAAATTGAGCTCCTTAAAACTTATGAATCTCTTCAATTATTAAACCCAATTTTAGAAATGAAAAAATAGACTAGTAACTACTTTATTATGCATTTGTTCTCCAGTAACCCACAACTATAACACATAGTTCCAAATGAAAGGATTCTAATTGACTGACAAGATAGTAAAATGGGACGGGATTTTTTTTTCCATTTGTAAGACGTGTTTAAAGTAATTAAAAAGTATGAATGTAAAGTTGTGTGATAGATATATTTGCAGTGCTTCTCTATGTATTTGAAACACTTCAGAATGATAAAAATTTCATAGAGAGGTGCCATAATCACTAGATAGTTAAGATTTAAGCATTAGAATTTAAATGGCACTTGAAATGAGTACAGAGTTGTAATTATAACTAGAGTTTGTTTACATTCGCTTATCCAGTTGGAAAGTATTTAAGCAAATCCAAGAATGTGCCATACCCTAGACAATATGGAGGAAGTAAAACCAGATGAACGAGAGGCCAGTGAGCGGATCACTAAGCAATGAGACAGGACTGGTAGAATTATCTATAAAGGACTATAGCAGAACACCAAGGATGGAGTGGCCACTGTCCCTGAGTGCCAGGAAGGACAGTGGAGCACAAAAGGGTGGGTGAATTGATCAAGAGATTGGGCATAGTGCACAGATGTTACCAGAGTAGAGAGAGCTTCTGGGAGTGGTTGTGAGCAATCGGGGAGAATGGGGTTTCCAGTACGGAGGGCTGATCTGACTTATCTGGACAGAGCTGAATGGAACACATGCCTTCATAACTTCCCTAAAGCAAAGGTTTCAGAGCATGATAAATTATCAAATGGGAGAAGATGAGGTTTTTGACCCCTAGGTGATAAACACACGTGAATAGGAACAATCTTACAAAATTACAGATTCGTTCTCACAATGTTAGGTAGTCAAGAATTACCTGGTAAAATGACATTTTTGTGTTTAAGTTTGATTTCAGAAGCAAATTTAACAGATGACCAAGAGCTAGGCAACCGTAAGTAAAGAAATGGTGCCGTCAGGAGATATATGAATACCTATTTAGATAATATCCTTAGTCGGTTTAATTGGATATATTGTAGCACATTCTATAGGTAATTTTCAAGCTGGAATATTACAAACTCTCAGATTTTCATTATGAGACTGTACATGTATATGTATATTACCCTTATACCAACTATACATATATATATGTTATATATAGTGTATATATGCACATAATATATATTATATATTTCAAGTATATATAATGTGTGTATATATACATTTATATGTATATAATAATTATAGGTATGAAAAATAGGCATAATAACTTGCATCAAATAAAGTTTTATCACCCATGTCCATAAACACATTCTCTGTGCTGGACACCACCTGTGCTTACCCTCACTTTCACTACCCAAAGATCTTCAACTGCCCGGGACTATCATATCAACCCTTCCTTGGAAATGCTCTCATGCTCTTGACTTTTCTCATCTGCTTTCCTGAGTTGAGACTTAATTGGCTCTTACAGATTGTTATTTCAAGCCTCTGATATCAAGTATATGATGAGATCGAGTGTGTGATCTGAGGAGCTACTCCATGCTAATAGAATAACACATTTGCATTTTAACCTCTGCCTTCTCCCCAAATTAGCTGAAAGGGATAGGTTTGTTTTTTTTTTTTCCCCTGAAGAAAATGTGCCATTTGATTAAGGAAATTCATGTCAAATAATTTTGGCATTACTTAATCACCTCGAGTACCTACCTTTGGAGTCTACTTATGTGTAGAGCTGAACTTGGACCTGATAAATGTTTACAATACTGATAATAATTTTTTAAAAATAATTCTTTAGTTTGTTTTTATAGATGAAATTCCTGAAGATGGTTAAAAAGTCCATTGCTTCATTTTCTCTCTCTCTTTCAATCATGCGTGCGCACACACACACACACACACAGACACGCACACACACATTTTCATGCTTTGAGAGACTTGTGTTAGACAAAGGATGTTGTGAGTAGACTTGGAAATCACTTGGCATTTTTGGGATTTGCCAAACAGCTTGAGCTATTTTAAAATATTTTTGTTCAATCAAATCCCAAACATGTTTTTCCAAGTGCTTTTTTTTAGGTCAATTTTTATAACCATGTGTAATTTCAAGGAAATTTAACCCATATGTTTGTTTCTCTTACCATATATTCAAATTGATTTATAGCACAGATGTAAGTTTTTCCTTTGACACCGGTATATGAAGAAGGTGAGGGAGACTTGCAATTTGCTGCACAGGAAGGTCCACGGTGAGATTTTAGATTAATGATCATAGACTATAACCCAGTTCTAACCCCAGCACACTCTTCATGATAAAAGTCACAGGGGACTGTTGGTAAGTGTCAGCAAAGGATGAGATCCAGGTACTGCAGTATGGTGATGAATGTAGTCTTCTAGCATGGGCTCAAAGATGGACTCTGATTGGTCATTGTACAGCACTATGGGATTGAGGCCCTTAAATGCTACTAAAGGTCTTCGCCAAGTGCAATGAAAAACTGGATCTATGAGCAGCGGTTATTTACTGGCAAATAGGACTGAGAACAGCCAACACATTCTATTATTTTTTGTGGCATAGAGCCTAGAAATGGGCTTGTGGATGGGAAAGTTGAAGCATAGTCAAAATATCGCCATACTTTATAGGCATAGCAAAAAAAAAAAAAAAAAAAAAAAGGAACCTTTAAATGAGCATATGTATTAGCTGGAAAGGATTCTTAAAATTAAAAAGAGAAAATCTCTGCCATTATAAAGATGCTGCAGGTAAGAATGGATAATAGCAGGATATCAGGGTCACTGCCAAGTGGAAGGAAATTAAAGTGCAGTTACGATATGAGGGGCAGACATAAGTAATTCTGAAAGCCAAAGCATTTGAGAAGTAAATAAAAAGTGGTTCATAAATGTTGCAAACCATAGTCGGTAATCACGTGTTTCTTGATGTCTGAATCTATACAAATTCTGATAACATTCTCAGGGAGATAAAATATGCTCTCTGATCCTAAATCTTGGGCCTGTACACAGAGAAAATGAACCTGTCTAGTGGAGGGAGGAATTCCAGTGATGGAAGAAGTTGAACAACTTGCCTGAACTCCGAGAGCCACGATGGCTCTTCTGCTTCAGGGTTTTGAGCAACATTACTGCATCTTTATGAAAGTTACCTTATAGAATGTTAGTTATACCAGGGCAGACCCAACCAGAAATTTGACAACCGCACCACACTTTGACTGGACTGACATTTCCTCAGCAGTAACAAGCTGACATTGTCTGGTGCCACGGGGGCCCTTGGGCTTGATTTAAGAGCACCGGTGTTGACGGCTAGTTATTTCCTATCTTAGAGCTGTCAAGAGGCAACTGATGTCAGCATAAAATTATTTGATAGCTCTACATCTTGGGCAAAATGTGAACCTATTGATGTCCATAAAGTAGCCATCAAAGTCTTAGAATCGGGGGTGGTGATAATTGAGAATAAAAATGTGCCTGGCTTGTTATTAGGTCATCCTTTGTTTTAAATCTGGTTCACGTAAGTATGAATTGTAACCATCTACCGAGCTGTTAGGGGTTGCCCTCATTAAGCTACCTGCTCATGGAATTCTCACAACAATCTTACAAGATAAATAGTATTATTTTGATCTTCATTTGACAGGACAGATTACACTCCTTGAGAAGCGGTAGAACAAGGATTCAAATGCAAACAATCTAGTTCCAGGGTCCATGCCCTCATCTTGAGTTATGAGGCTTCTCTCATGGAACGGAAGATTCTAGATTGGTGGAATTCTTTCCTTGAGCTTCAGTTTATTTATTTCAATTTTTTTTTTTTTTTTAGTTTTAATGCAAGAAAATAATTGTTCATTTCCTCAAAGGAAAATAGCAATTAACAGACTGTATTGTCTGAGAAATACTCACTGGAAGAAAGTTAGGACTTTTACCATCGTCTTAGCTTTCCTGGAACAAGCTGGTATCTGATGGGATGATTCTAATCCTAAGTAGAACTGGTCAGGGACTGGTTCTCTCATCACAGCACATGGATTAACACATTCTGTGAGAACACTAAAAATTGGTAGAGTAGTGAATAAATGTGTGAGGGTTTTTGTGGCTAATACAGAATCTCAGTAATGGGCAAAGTAAGCAAGAAATAATTTCTCACCTATAAATTGTAGCACACTTCGCCATTCTGTTTTTTAGATAAGTTATTTTTGACCGTAGTGATCATCTGCAAATGCAGCCCTTTTCTGAATAATATATTCGGCCATTTCTTAAAATCACCTCTAAACCTGGAAGCATTTCCGTGTAGCATGTTTTTGCATATGCATAGATCTTGTTTTGTGTTGTTTAAAAATACAGACTTTTGGGCGCCTGGGTGGCTCAGTGGGTTAAGCCGCTGCCTTCGGCTCAGGTCATGATCTCAGGGTCCTGGGATCGAGTCCCACATCGGACTCTCTGCTCGACAGGGAGCCTGCTTCCCTCTCTCTCTCTGCCTGCCTCTCTGTCTACTTGTGATCTCTCTCTGTCAAATAAATAATAAATAAAATCTTAAAAAAAAAATACAGACTTTTTATATTTCCTGATTCAGGAGAACAATGGAAGGTGGCAATTTAATTTTGAGAATGCATTTATGTGTATGGGTGTGTGAGTGTGTGTATTTCTTTTTTTTTTCCAACCAAATCACAGAGATCTAGCGGAATTCTGATTCTCTAATTCTAGCTCAGTATATAGCAATTGAAAGCATTTAGTTGTGATTAAAACAGATTGAAGGAGATAATCCCTCTGAGAAAGCAGATTCAAATAGCTTAGCAGTGCTTCTTCAGGGATAAGAACTAACACAACACAAGCTAATTCCTGCAAAGTCTCCCTGGTAATAGGAGAGGTACCCCTCATTTGCTGTTTTTCCTCCCTGTTGGGTTTAATTCGAATTCCTCCTTGGTGGAAATTCTGCTTTGAAGACTGGCTTGCTCATTCTGTGTTCCAAGAACCAACAATCAGCCTTTTGCTTTCACTGATGTGGTGAAAGAACAGAGTACAGACTGTTCCGAATTTACAATTTACAACTGAAACATATTTAAAAGTCCATGGGTAAGTCATAGACAACTTGGAACTTGGGATGTCCTTTACCATAAAAACATTGTTCTGTAAGAATGGGTTTTCTATAAGAATTAGGTTTCCTGAACAGCCCTTCAAAGCCTATTTAACCTATAATGTAGCTGAATATAGTTATAACTAGTACTGTCAAAGCCTAACCTCTTTGTATAATAATAGTTCTATAAGAATACTTCTAGCCCATGTGTGGATCCAGGATTGGAGGGGAAAATACCTTTTTTCCCTTGGCAATACCTGCAGTTGTCTTTTCAGTGTATCGTTCCTAGGGGGCTGGTCCATACCTTCTGGGAGTAGTATGCTGGACCTTGGAGAAACACAGAGAACTATGTTGAGGATAATTTATAGATTGAGGTTTTCTTATTTCCTTATCCCTTCTCCATTGTTGCAGCCTCATTCTGCAGATTGAGACCATGCCCTTGAGAACAGAAAACCATGTGTGGGAAGAGAAGAGGGAGGCCCATGGAGGGACCCCACTTGTCAAAGTCTGACAACGGGTTTCCGGATCTTCGCTTACACATGGGGCAATATTTCTGAAATTATGTTTAGTAGCTACCTTTACATGTTGAATCAAACAGTAAAAGATTGGAAAGGTTCCTGTTGTACCACCTCATTCTGCTTCTCCCTCTATCCTCTCTACATGTCCCCTTTTCCCCCACCCGCCCTCCCCTGCTGAAATTGCCACAAGCCTTTTCCTCTCTGGTACACCCATTACCTGTGATGATGAAACACACAGGAGGCCACTATAAGGACTCAATGAATTGAGTAATTAACCACATGCTGCCCTTGAGTTTATGAATAAAGTTTAGGCCCCATTGTGAAGCAAATTAATATTTTAAAACATGGAACCAGTTTGCTCTGTCAGTTTTTTTATGAGTTGGAACAATACACCATATCATATCCTATAGGGTCACACTGTTAAGCCAGAATTTATTGACTGACAGCATCTAACCAAATCTAAAGTTTTAATCTAGCTTTTTAAAAATATGAATCACCTGCCAGCATTTCCTCATTTTTCTATATACCTTTTGCTATGCTATTATGTGGCAATTGATCTGCTGTTTAATTTACAGTAATGATGATGGGCCAGCATTAATAATAATGGCATATGTTAAAAATGTAACAGGGCACTTCAATGCAATAAAAGAGATAGATATATAGTTTAAAACCTTTTAACACTGCGTTGCCCCTGCTAATGTTTCACAACACTGTACTCGGGGAAGAAAAAAAAAAGTGGCATAAAAATAGCACGTGAAGTGTTATTCCCACAGGCTGTTCTTGGTCTTTGGCATGCCTGTTTTCTCCACATTTTCCAAAAATGACAAGAATGCATCCCATCTGATACATCCTGTGAAAAATTTAAGAGCATATTTGAAAACACAAAATACTGTTTTCATAAACTGCTGAAGTCTGTGATAGTTTGGCAGTAATCTCAGGAACAATGCTGGGACTTGGCTCTTTAGTTTTTCCTTCCCTTGCATTCTTTTGTCAAAGCCACTGAACTTCTTTATGCTGTATTGCTTTCTGATGTGTTGATCCGCGTTTCCCTAAAACACACATGTTCGTGCCTAAACAGGGTTTGGCAGTTGGATTCTCCCCCATTAATTAATGATCTAATGTTGATATTGATGTAGTCTTTCTTTTAAGGATAAAAACAAATAATCCAAAGCTAATTTGGCATGGAATAAATCAGCATCGAAGCTTTTAATAAGGAGAAAAAATGATGGAATGTGAAATACCAGATGTAAGATTTGCTAGACAGATACATGTGGATAAAATTTGATTGAGGCAAGAGCAGGCGCATTTCTGGGAACTTCTGTTTCTATTTTTATTCTCCTTCAACTGCTTGAGAATTTAAGATTCAATTCTTGCCCACATGGCCAAATATAACAAATACTACTGATTGTTATGTTCAGACTAATGGAACAACACAAACTCTTGTTTACGTAGGGTCCCTTTACATTAAGAGTGATCCCATACCATTTATGAAACCTAAACATCCTCCAGGCTGCTCTTTGCCCATAAGGAAATAGCAATTCCAAAAGAGAGTGTTCAGTCTGGTGAAAGTAGGTTGTTTGGCCCTGTCTCCAGAATATTTTGCCATAGTTCCAATTCTCCACTGTCCTGCGCCTTTCACTGGGTCTATGCTTTCCGCAAAGCTTAAAGGATGGGCATTCACCTAATTTGTCCAGGCAATTTAAGGAGTTATGTAGACCCCATAATTCCATCGATATACACTGACCGTGTTGAGATTATAACGTGCATCTACTTTTAGTATCATGTGTGGGGAAGCCCAATGACATAATCAATAGGAGCTCTTGGTGATGTGTACTGTGCTTGGCAAATATTATCTTACTTAATTCTCCTAACTCTGAAGCTTGAGGTGTGAAGGAAGGATTCATAGAAATAATGGAAGTTCAGTTAGGCTAAAGTGCATGAACTGTAGCATTAGACAAATTCAAATTGAATTCCTCCTCTGCCACTTAGTAATTTTGTTACTTTCACACACACACAGGCTAACCTCTCTCAGTATGAATTAAACCATTGCCTGCCCCCCCATTCACTTCAAAGTCCAAATGTAAGGCATGTCACAAAGTACCACTTATTTGGTGATTTGGTGTCCACATTGTGACAGAGAATGGCCTAGAACTGGACATATTTTATGTCTAGTAATCACACAGCATGTTGTGAAGGGTCCTATGTAGATTTGAGTGGCAGTCACTTATGATTGAACCATTTATGTAGATAAATGAATAGAGGTAGATATTCATGGAGTGTGTTGAGGAAGTTATTAGAAGATCATTTGGAAGCACAGGGCTCAGGCACAAGAGTAAAGAATGAAAAGTTCAGTGGGTGGTCATAAAGGCCTCAAAAGGCAACCAAAGAAATTTCAATTTTGATCTGATGAAAGCTTGTGAAAATGTGTATTTACTGAGCATTGTCTTGTCCCCTTTGTTAATATTCTTTATTTGATAAAGTAGTAGTGTTTTTTTTCAATGTTAGTGATTCCAAATTCTAACATGAATTAAGTTAGCCACGTGACATTGTTCCTCAATATTTGATTGACTTGTTTCATCCATTTTTAAAGAAAAGGTATATCCTGTCTAATATGCTATCTGATGTAGATTTTTGTCACTCAGAGTGAAAAAGTTAGATGTGTCTGCTGTCATTGGAGGGAGTGCTGTTGAATCTGACAAAAAGAAAAAAAGGGGGGAGGGGAGGACCTAGGTGGCTCAGTTGGCTAAGCAACTGCCTTCGGCTCAGGTTATGATCTCAGAGTTCTGGGATCGAGTCCCACATCAGGCTCCCTGCTCAGCAGGGAGTCTGCTTCTCCCTCTGACCCTCCCCTCTTATGCTCCCTCTCTCACTCTCAAATAAATAAATAAAATCTTAAAAAAAAAAAAAAGCAATGTTTAAAAAAAAAAAAAAGGCCCACAGGGCATCAGAAATACACATTCTCCAATATAGATTTCAAAATGTGCACTAGATGTTTCAGAGATGACAGAAATATATTAAACCCATTAATATGGTAATTATCTAGAGTGATTTTTTTTGCTTCTATGTACTCTGCACTGATTGTTACATAAATAAGATTCAAAATATAAACTTTTGTGTTTAGTGAAAGTGCCAATGTCTGTGTCTGAATTCATAAGCCCCATCGAAGGAACCAGGCAATTTCTGTTTACAGCCTAGTGCCTTAGGGAGACTGTTTAATGAGGAGATGTGAAGCCTTTTGCAGTTTATTGTTGATGACATTTTGAGGACACTTGCAGTTGCAGTTGGGTAGTCTGAAAAACAATAAAGCGGGGTATTTTCTTAGATGTGGTTTATATGCCCCAGAGCGTTGTATCAAATTTTATCAGTAATCAAATTTCTACTTGATAGCAATAAAAAAAAATCCCTTTTAGCAGCTAAATTCAAATATTTAAGGCAATGAAAAAAAAAGACACCCGCAAATCTGATATCTAGATTTTCTGAGATTCCGAGAATCCCAATTTTACTAGCTATTCAGTTTAACTAAAAATTACTGCCACTATTTTTACAAGCTTGAAATGGCTACCTTTCTGGTTAGATGTGGTATTGTTATAACTGTCCATATTCTTTGTTCTCTGTACTTAAAACCTCTGAAATTGCTTAAGGTATTCCTACAACAGAAATTAAATTAATCCTGTTACCCAGATAACAACTTTGGTGGTGGCTAAAACTCTTTATTTAATATTCACAGGCATAATGTATATTCACATCTATTGCCAGATACTTTTAAAATGAAAAAAGAAGCCAGGTGTTATATTTGCTTTTGCCTTTGTTTCCATCTGAAATTTTTGTGACCCCCCGTCCTTGTTAAAATGATAAGGACAATGACACAAAGATATGGTGGAAAACGAGTGAATAAGTCAGGGCAGTTAGCATAGTGGTGTTGTGGTTTCATCATCTACGCTGGTCCTCGACTTTGTGGGTGGCTTCTTCAGAGGCTCTGTTAATGTGGTGTGTGGTTTAAAGTTCTGGAATTGAACTCTGTAGTCTTGAATCCTGACCCCATCAATTTCTTATTATGTATCCTTGACCTACTTAACGTGGCCTCACTAGACCTTTACTATAAAATGAGCAGTTCCTGTTCATATCTTCCTAGATTATCGTAATGATGAAAAGAAGTAATGCATAATTAAATCAACAAATCTAAAAGTATTTACATTGTAAATACCTTAGCTCTCATGTGTGACCTCAAATTAATAATCAGTATTAAGGGCTATTATTAATATTAGTGTTAGTACAGTTTCATTATCAGAAAGATGCTTGTTGAATACTAGATTAAAACAGAGGGAGATGGAGAGTTTTCATGCAAATTTCACCCAGACCATGGACCAGTTCCTTGCTTTAATCAGGAAATGTGTCTGATGATTTGCTTCTCCCCATTTCTAGTTGGTGTTGAATTAAATCTAAATTTGTGCTCCTAGGCTCCTCTTTTCCATACTCTGTGAAGACTCCTTTCTTTTCCGAAAAAGAATTATTTGACAGGATACAATCGCATGATTACAGTTCTGCTAGTTTAAGCCAGTTTATTATAATGGATTCAGTGGAGGCTTGGTTATATGCCAGTATTAGCTATTTTATTAACTGTGAAGAGGTTACAGCTTTAGATTTGTTGATTCAATCATGGCTTCTAAAGATGGTATCTGAAACACCTTAATTAAACCTAGCTGTTCCTAAATTTCCTTGGCCACTTCTTCTACTCTATTTCTAATTTTACTCTTAGAAGGGAAGCTGTCTGCTTCTAAACAATTGAAAACATAAAGAATCCTAAGTTTTCCTGTGATTAGATTGATTATTACGAACAGAATGCAAGTATCAAAGCTTTCAAATGAAGAAATCTACATGAACACAAATCTCTTCCTATATTTTTGTCATGAACTGGTGATTTGAATTCAGCACATCTGTTTGTGAGGAGATGTAGATCTGTTATTGTAATAAATAATGACAAATCATTGCCCACATGACTCTTGAAAACAAACCTGGCAATGAGTTTTACCTCATGTGTTCAAAACTCACCATCACATATGCCTCAATTTTTACAAATGTTGGTAGACTAGGTTGTTATAACCATCTGCAGTCAAATATGGTGTGCAAAACAAAGACTGATTTGTATAACAATTTCCTTGCTTCAATAATGAAAGTCATCACGTTATTTTCTTCACATAATTACACATAGTTTGGTCTGAGGTGCACACTTTTCAGTAATGAGTACTTTGGCGCCACTTTCTTCTAAAATGTGTTTGAAAAGAACATTAATCCAGCAGAGGCAAGAAGAACCAGCAAGTCTCTGATTTTTTTTTCCTTTTTTTTATTGCCCTTTTTTTTTTTTTTAGAGATTTTATTTTATTTTATTTTATTTAAGAAAGAGACAGAGTGAGCACGAGTCAGGGGAGGGGGAGATGGAGAGGGACAAGCAGGCTTCTTGCTGGGCAGGGAGCCAGATGCTGCCTGGATTGCCTGGATCTCAGGACCCTGAGATCCTGACCTGAGCCAGAATCAGATGCTGAACCCAACCGACTGAGCCACCTAGGTGTCCTCTGTCCCCCGCCTTTTTCTAAGGCAGAATCTAAGATCCATTCTTCTGCCCACACCTGTACCTTAAAGTGAATTACCCTGATAAAAATTACAGGTGCTTTTGTCTAAATGCCTAGCTGAAGTCAGCTACCCGAAAAGCATGAAAGTTATAATTGGTAGGTAGGAAGGGATAATTTCAGAACTTTCAATTGTACTTAGATTGGACAGGCAGCCGAAGAGAAAAATAAGAGTGTTGGGATCAAGGGTTGAAAGAAGTATGACTGAAGATCTTGGGAGGACAGACGCAGAAAAGAAAAGTGAGAGGAGACCAAAGAAACACTTGAGCTGTGGAATGCCTTGGGCACCGTTGACGGGTATGAAGCTGAACATTATCTCTGGTGACATCTTTGGTGGACCTGTCCCAGATTGCCTGCGCTTAGCTTCAGGCACTAATTTTCTTTCTTCGTACAATCCAATCTATTAAATGTCTGCTACAGTTTTTCAGGCTTGAGGAGGGATTTCTTTTCTTTTTTGGGGTGGGGGGAGGGAGGGCCAGCCCTGGAATAAGAGGAAGCGTTAACTGCTTCATTCATTCATACATCACAAATATGCTCTCTCCTCCCCTTCCTCATTCCTTAACCCACACAGGCACTTGGAAAGCTCTTTGATATTCTTTACAATATAACAGGCTTTCTGGCATACGAAGAGGCAATAGCTCTTTGGCTGTGCTCAGAGGAGTGACAGATACTTTTAAGCCTGGCAGGAAAAAAAATTGACACAAGCTATTTTTCAGGAATTGTTTTTTGATGGTGTATGCCCTAGTGAGACACAAACCTGCAGAAAGGTGGCAATTATTAAGCCCTATAACTCAAGTTTACTTGAGGTCCTGAAAACTCTACACAGCCCATAAGAGAATTCCCCATAGGATAGTATAAGCAAGACACATATCTGTTTTGTAAGGTTATCTCTTTCATTGTATTTGACATTTTCAAGTCTATGGCAATAGGCAAGAAAGATGGATCTTCAAAAGACACAGATCACACAAACAAAAAGGAGTTAAAACTTGAAGAGACAAATAGTCTTCTCCCCAAAGGTTGTTTAAGTAGACATATGACTAATATGAATTTCCTTATGTGTTTGAATGTAGCAGAGAGTTGAGCATACTTTAGACCTGGAAAAATCATAACGATAGAGACCAAAAAAGTCTGTTCTTTCATTTCTATCTCTTTCTCCCTCTCTCTTTTTAAAAATATTTTATTTATTTATAGACAGAGAGAGCACAACAAGGGGACATGGTGGGCAGAGGGAGCAGGAGAAGCAGGGTCCCCACTGAGCACGGAGCCCAATGTGGAGCTTGATCCCAGGACCCTGGGATCATGACCTGAGCTGAAAAGAGATGCTTAACTAACTGATAGCCGCCCCCATCTTTGTATCTTTCATCTCTATGTCTATGTTCTTTAACTCAATTACAAAATGAACACCATGGTATTTAATTTTACATTGGAATATAATGATTTTCTACCCTTATTCATTCATCTAGATTAGCTTCTTTACTACATACCCCAAGCTCACTCGTAGCTCACCTGCCACCTAGTTGGGCCTACTCATGAGCATAGTGGTCCTAATTACTGAGGGATCATTGGCTGTAATGTATACTAAGTGCTAGGTCATTCTCTGACTTAGAGTAGACATCAAGAAGAAAGAAGAAACCAGCAAAGCACAGTCACTCATTGAATGACAGCTGAGCTAATGTACATGCTAGATAAGGCAACTTGGGCTTTAAAGTGCTGACACTTTAAAAAAAAATTGCTGGGGGTTGCATCTGGGTGGCTCAGTGGATTAAGCCTCTGCCTTCGGCTCAGGTCGTGGTCTCAGGGTTCTGGGATCGAGCCCCGCATTGGGCTCTCTGCTCATCAGGGAGCCTGCTTCCCCCTTTCTCTCTGCCTGTCTCTCTGCCTCCTTGTGATCTCTCTCTCTATCAAACAAATAAATAAAATCTTTAAAAATAATTGCTGGCACTCTAATAGGGTAGAGATGAGTAAAAATAGTGCCATATTGTAAGTACTAACTAATTTTCACTTACCGAGCACTCATGATTTGATGGGAAAAACAACGCATAAACTAAACATGTGGAAATTGTGATCCTTGTGCTACACGCAAGGCACTGTGGAGTCACAACAGAGAGGCTCTGTTACTAGCCTGTTAAGGGTGGGGTAGATTATAAAGCATGGGGGTCCAGTGACTGCTTCATAAAGGCAAGAATGGCCTGAGACTAATGGCATTTGAGATGGGTTAATGAATCAGCAGGAATATGCCTGGTAAAAAAAAAAAAAAAAAAGGTTTAGACAGAGGGGTCCTACTTGCACAAGTGTGGTTTTTTTTGAAAGGTCCCATTGGTAGGTGACAGAGAGACACTGTGTCAGGAGCACGGTGGGCAGAGCATAACGTTATGGGAGGTGACTAAGTAGTCTGAAGGCAGAGGGCAAAGGACCTCTTTGGTTAAGCGAAAAAGCCGTGGTTTTTGTCCTGTGAGCAACAGAAGGTAACAAGGGACCTGTTTGTCAGCTTTTCTTCTCGATATTTTCCCATCTCTGCCTTTTCCTTCCAATCTTCCTTGTTTCCTTTTCTCCTTCTTCCTTCCTTCTTTTTCTTTCCCCTCATCTTTTTTGTTTTGTTTTGTTTTGTTTTTTGTTTTTGTTTTTAGTTCAAGGATAATTTCTCTAGTAGCGGTGTGGTGGATAGACTAGCATTGGGGGTGGTGGGGGAGTGTTGGTGTGTGAAACAGAAGATTTAGCTGTAGTCCAGCAGGAAACGAATGAGTGCCTTCTACAGAAGGCTGATGGAAGGAATGGGGCATTTCCCCCACCACCTTGGAGAGCAAAGGCAGGGAAAGGTCTCCCCTTGCCTCCCTAAGCTGGGTATATACTGCCACTACCTGGCACAGTACAGGCAGTCCGTGACGATTTACTGCTGGAGAACAGTCATGGGGAATAAAAGCATGCTTTCTGTTTTGTGAAACTGAATCAATTGGTGAAGCCTTTTACCAAGGTCAAAAATAAAGGATGTGGAAAATATTTGTGAGGGAAAAGAGAGAGACGAGTTCCACATTTGTTTTGCTAAGTTTAGCCTGTCTCCAGGAAAAGGTGATGTCTTTGTCCAACAAATGATTGGAAATACAAGTTCTTAAAAAAGGCAAAGGAGGAGAGATAGTCCCCAAGAGACGAAGTTTCATCATATGTTTGCATAGTACAATTTGAAGTACTGATTTTACCTTCAGAAGTAATTGTTCACTTTCAGAGGGAACATCACCGATTTCTAGCTATTGAAATGTCAGCTACTATAGCTAAGATTTTTTTTTTTTTTTTTTTTTTTGACAGACAGAAATCACAAGTAGGCAGAGAAGCAGGCAGAGAGAGAGAGAGGAGGAAGCAGGCTCTCCGCTGAGCAGAGAGCCTGACGCGGGGCTCGATCCCAGGACCCTGGGATCATGACCTGAGCCGAAGGCAGAGGCTTAACCCACTGAGCCACCCAGGTGCCCCTCAGCTACTATATCTAAAGAGACATTGCCACAGAGATGAATTTGGAGCCTTAAAATGTCTCTCTTTTTCCTTTCAAACATGAACAGTTTGCCTTTTCCATCTATACGGCAGGCACAATTATTAGGAGATACATCACTTTCTTCCTTGGAAGGAAAACTTTGCTCTGAGAAATATGACATCTCTTTCCCAAGATTAGCCCACAAAATGTTAGGCTAAGAGTGAGGCAGCCAATTCTCTTCATGCTTATGACCAAAAAGGAAATTAGGTTTTTTTTAAGTAAAGGTTACTCATTTCAAAAGTTTGGTGAGTTTGAACTGCAAAATTCATTTTTATGTTGAAATATACTACATTACCTCAGCTTAAGTTGAGTTCATAGTACTTTTCAAAAGTACAAAAAAATACTATAATATGGGCTGCCTGGCTGGCTAGGTTGGAAGAACATGCAGTTCTTGATCTTGGGGTCACGTGTTCAAGCCCCACATTGGACATAGAGATTACGTAAAAAACAAATAAATATTTTTAGAGTATCTCTGAGAATAAATCTTTTAAAAAGATACTGTAACACATAACATAAAATATAGAACTGTTGAGTGTTGTACACATGTAATATTGTATATCAGCTGTACACCAATAAAACAATAATATAAAAACAAAATACCTTGTATGTATTGATTATGTTTCTTGAATTGTTACTTAATTTTATTTTAACCTAATGATTAACTTGCAAATTGCATATCCTGTCCAAATAAGCTATTACTTTAGGTCCACGTAAAACATTAAGTAAGACCATTACAAAGTAGATTGATTCTGAATCACATAGACATTTGCTGATCTTGATGCTAAATTCATTTCTTCTAGGAACATGTCGCACAAGTTAGGGGGAGAAAAAAGTCTTTGTATTACTTTCTAGTATGAAATGGTAGAGTCTTTTAAATGTATGCATAGGCAGTATGAGGTGTTTATCCTAAATAATTTTATTAGTTAAGTTTCTGTTTCCTTTCTAGAAAATCCCCACACTCACCTCCACAAACCAATATAATCAAATTAATTTTACTAAATAATAAATCTGTAAGTATGGGTTGAAGTTTAATCCCTGTGTCCTTGAAACATTCTACTGAACTTTCAAATTTCTAATAAACAACCATGGTCGGTAATAATATGCAAAGAAAATGTGGTTATCTCCAATTCTAAAGCTAAGTTTTAGAAAACAGGCATCAGAGAAGAGGAACCACAGACCTAGTTTTAATGTGTGTAAACAAGCTAGAGCCCATATTTTATTCTGATCAGGGGAAAAGTCTGAAAAGAAAAATCTTTGTTTGGAGGAAAATGTTTAACTTCAGAGTTTCCACACTGGGTTTCTTCTAGTTCTTGTTATTTGGGATATTTTTGTGGAAATGTACTTTGCTTTTTAGATACCATCTGCTCCTCCCTTATTTTGGTAAGCCCCCCACATCTGGTTGTTCTGTAATTGTTCATGAAATCTCAGACAGGATCATCATGACCTTACCAGAGTGGCTGAAAAAGGAGCAGAGGGACATCAAGAAGACTCAGCTCATATTTTTCAGATAAATAACTCTAAAGAGAAAACGCAGAAAGCAAATACATGAACATAGTTGATACAGAACAATGAGGCAATGTTGTGGTGATTATTTTTGAAGAATTTATTAATCTTTGCAAAATGAAAAGGGGAAAAAAACAGACGATGATCTTTAAGGAACCATCATAGAATATAATCATCAAATGAAAACCTTGGTTTAAACATGTTTCAAATCCTAAGTATCTGAAAATACAAGTGTTCGGCATTTTAAACTTATCCTAATATATTTGGTCATAGTTGAAGAAAATTCCCAGGATTAGGTATTTGAGATTAGCAAACCAATACCGTGTTTTTCCTGAACTGTTGCATTTCTATTGAGTAAGTTGTTTAAATGACTTTTGGATTCCATATTTTAAGTGAGGCTGGGATAATAAAGCTAGTATATTTAAGTAATTTATTTGTTTTGGAATGGTCTATCTAGTAATAGAAACAGCTCTTGGGCGAGTCCTCAGTACCATTTCAAAATGCTTATTTAATTTTTCATTTTGCAGGAGTATCTTGATAAGAGAATACCAGGTTACTTAATCATTTATAATATATTTAATCATTGATTGGTTACTTAATCATTTATAAAGTATTTACTTTTTCCTGTGGGGAAAGATGGGGACACAGAGACAATTTTTCTTATCTTCAGTTCTTTAGGCAAATGATAATCCCACCAAAAACTTCATACCTTTTAAAAGTCATACTTTTAAAAAAATGGGTGTGGTTAAAGTTAGGGGTATCCAGGACTAGGTTATGGTTTGAGTGTACCTACAATTAACCTAGTAAATGCTGACCATGACTAAATGAGCTAAAAGAATTTGAGCAGGAGTCCATTAGCCAGATAATTTGGTTACACGGATAATTTCAACCACAAAGAAACATTCAGATAATGAAAGAGTGTGATGAGATTGAAAGTTCCAAATAGGTTTCACTGTATTTCTCATTTGGAAATCTCAACTTTCTCAGAAATATAACTTTGTAAATGTTGATGTTCTGCATAGGAAATATTAGTGAAACCTATATCGGTAGATAACATCAGAGCCTAAAAATGCAAGAAATGATCTTGGTCAGTAGAGCATTGAAGCAGTCCATTGAAATGAAAGAAGAGCTGCTTCTTAGTTTTCCTGTATGTTTGGGTCATCTTTTAAAATCTATGTCATTTTTAGGTCTGCAGGAGGAAAGCATTATTATGGCCTTGATATAGAATGAAAAGATATGGGGAATGATGACCTACTCATGAAATGCTGGCTTTAGGCATCATAATATATATTAAAGAAAGAGTTGAACATGCAAACATTTTATAGGTTTATTTTTTTCTTTCCCCTCCAATGCATTTATTCGAAAAACTGCCTATTTGCCTGAATTTGCCCTGTTGGCAAAATTTTTATACCAGACAGCTACTTTTTATTGTTGCTGCACATCATGAATAACAGCTTTATTTGATAGCAAATGAGATGCCCCAAGTTGCAAGGTTTCCATAAACATATCTGAATTGTTCAATTTTCTTCTCATTATATAAATTCTACCTTGGCCCTTTGCCTGCTGATATTCAGATAAAGATTTCATTCAAGTCATTTTCAAAACCATGCTATGGTGCTTGCTCTCATAAGTGGTAAAATTGTTCAATTCATATTAGCTATACAAGTACTCTACAGGTTTTTATCAGATATTTCTAAAATCATTTCTTTGTAATCAGTGATAATGAGAACAATAAAAGAATACCTCCAGTTGGTTTTCCAAACAGTGGTGGTTTATTGGCAGTAGAATTAGTAATGTGACTGTGTAGAAGTCATTTTCTGAAGAAAATATCTTAATGAATTATTGTTTCCTTTTCTTTCATGTCTTGCTAATGCGGATTTGGAAACCGTGATTGCTGATTGATTCCAAATGACTTGGCTCTTTGTTTCCCAATTAGGTAAGTGATGTTCATTCTTAATACTTGTAGGAGTCTATGGTTGTAGTTTTAAATCATTGTTTGTTGCCAGTTTGTCCTGTTGAGTTCTCTGGGAAAATGAGGTAAAAATGAGACATAAAAAGACAAATCACCATTTTCAGAAATGCGTGTAAGGTCTATTTCATTAGCTGGCATAGGTTACAAGCTAACAAGAAGACCCTGCCTGGTTGTTCCTGTTCATAGGAACATAGGAACCATATGTTCAAATTCTTTTAAGTCCTTTCTGTGGGATGGCTTTGTTTTTAAAGGAGCTGTCAGATCATCCTGCCCGGGAAGTTTCAGGTTATACCACACTAGTTACCCGTTATAATACTAGTTACCCAACTATAAGAATGCATGACAGATAATGACAGTTTGGCATACAATCGGTAGCTAATAATTTGATGATCCCAAAGATATCTAGGCTAAAAAGTTCGGTTTCAGCATCTGCGGTATTGTCATTTATTCCGTTCTAGAACTGGAATCGCAAAACTGTAGTCTATGGGCCAGATCTGGCAACTGCAAGTTAAGAATGTTCTTTACGATTCAAATGGTTGACCAAAAAACAAATAACAACAACAACAGCAAAAAACAAACAGCCAAAAAATAAAAAAAGAAAGAAAAAGAAAGAAAAAAGAAAACTAGTATTTTGTGTTACAAAAATTACTTGAAATTTAAATCTGGGTGCTAAAAAATGAAGTTTTGTTGGAATGCAGCCATACTCCTTACTTTACATTTTGTTTACGGCTGTTTGCACCCCGCAATGTTATGGCCCCGCAAATCCTAAAATATTTTTTTTCTGATCCTGAACAGAAAAAGCTTGCTGGCTTTCTTGCTTGAGCACCAGCACACAAGAGGTTAATTCTCAAAGCCTCCCACTGTGGGGCTATGGATGCAAACAGTAACCTTTACACATTAGGCAACTGGCCTCTTCTTCTATGGTGGGGGGGCAACTACCATACTGAAAACGACTGCATCAGACCGGATGGAAGAGCAAATCTTGATTGTACCTTTAAACTTCCCTGTCATAGCCTTTTCCATGGTTCTATTCCTTGTACCTTTGAGCCCTGAAACATTCAACACATTTTCACTACGGGTGGATCTCTGAGCTTGCATACAAATATTCAAAGCCTGCTGGCTAATGGGAACTGAGGAAGTGTGTTTTTGCGTGGCTGGTGAAGCAGCAGCACATACTATAATGAAAAAGAATTTCCTCAAACTTTTAAATGCTTCTCAAGGATATGTTTCCCCTAAGAGAATCCTGACATTCTATAGATATTAGCTCTTCCGAAGTATATATTATGATGTTGGAGACATGTAGTGTTCGTCATTGCAATCTAGCTAAGCCTCTGGTCAGCGTGGTTGAGCTTCGTGAAATAGATTTAGCAGAATTTTCCAGAGGCAATGTGGAATAGGAGTAATTATACATTCATTCTGATGAAGACAGTCTTAGTTATAAATATATTTCTAGTTCTTTTCCTCTTTGCATTTATAGTTTGCATTTGTAGTTTGAGACAGAAAAAATAGAAGAGAACAAAGAATATTCTGGGAATATTGTAAGAAGAGCCACGTAGAAATCGCTGGATATTAAGAATATGCATTATCTCGTAGGTTTAGGCCACTGGGAAATAAAGCTTCTGTGTGTGTATTTGATATAAAAAGGCAGGCACAAAGAAAAAGGCAAACATACTATGGGTATTCTGGTATGGTACGATTATATAGTATGTGTTCTAACCCTTTCATGAAAATTTGACATTACTGTACTTCAGCTAGAAGCAGCCGGAATCACCAGGGAAAGAACAGCTGGATACTTTATTAGGTTTTATGTTGTACATAAGGAGACCATGTTTTCCATTGTCAGTGTGTAAAAGAAAATGAAAGCTCTGGGCATCATTAAAGTCTCGAGAGCGTAGGATATGTCAGCTTGGTGTTCTCTGCACCTGGATTGAAAGCGCAGTGTGAGGTCTCTGTAAAACAAAAGCAGACCGTCTGCTTTAGTTGGAATTTCAAGAGTTGACTTAAAAAATAAATAAAATAGCCCATAATTGTTGTAGGGAGAATTATGCTTTTGGAACTACACAGTTATATGTATGCATATCTGCGTATGTAGCTGCTTGAACATGCCTTCCACATTATGGCACCCGAGAAGCTCTTTGCCATACCCTGAGGGGCACTAGGAAGCCCCTTGGAACCAGAGAAGCTGAAGACTCCCCATTTGCTGGTACGAAGAGTGCAGAACTCTTGATGATTGATTGTCCCCAACTCTCCGGTGGGGCCCAACCTGCCCTCTCCCCCCACACACATTGTTTTGATTGGTGTGGTCATTGCATCCCTCATTGTAAGTGGCTGTATGTTGGGGACCACTTATCATATATCTTTAAAATTTCATGAAACCCATCACTGTGTTCCTCATAGAGTGGTTGCTTTTAAAGAACAGTTGACCCTTCAAGAGTGTGAGCATTAGGTCCATTGACTCTTTTTGCAAAATTGGAAATCCGGGTATAACTTTTGACGCCCCCACAATTTCATTGCTAATAGCCTGCTGTTGACTGGGAGCTTTATGACATAAATAGCCAAGTAAAACATATTGCCTATGCAACGTGTATTATATATTATATTCTCACAATAGAGTAAGCTAGAGAAAAGGAAATATGATTAAGAATACCTTAAGGGAGAGGCACCTGGGTGGCTCAGTTGGTTAAGCGTCTGCCTTTGGCCCAGGTCATGATCTCAGTGTCCTGGGATCCAGCCCCCTGTTGGGCTCTCTGCTCAACAGGGAGTCTGCTTCTCCCGCTCACTCTCACTCTGTTCTCTCTCTCTCTCTCTCTCTCTCTCAAATAAGTAAATTCTTAAAAAAAAAAAAAAAAAGAATACCTTAAGGAAGAGAAAGTACATTTACAGTATTTAATACTGTGCTCAAAAAAAAAAAATCTGTATGTATGTGGACCCACGGTTTAGACCTCTATGCTACAGGGACAACTATACTGTATTAGTCTGCTCCATCTGCCATATCAAAATATTAAAGACTGGTGGCTTCAACAACAGAAATTTATTTTCCCACAATTCTGGATGATGTAAGTCTGAGATCAGGATGCCAGTATGGTTGGCTTCTGGTGAGAGCTCGCCTCCAAGCTTGCAGTCTGCCAACTTCTCACTATGTCCTCACATGGTCCTGTTGGATAAAGAGTCCCCCCTTATGGCCTTATTTAGCCTTAATTAGTTCTTAAGGATCTTATATCCTGATATGGCCCTACTGGGGGTTAGGGCTTCAACAGATGAATTTAGGAGGATGTAATTCAGTCCATAATAAGTACCTGTGACACAAATTGACTTACACAAGACAGCTGATTAAATTGTTTCACTTATCATATGAAGCTATAAGAGGTGTTCGTCTGTAGACTAGGTTACCAGTAATTTATCCATGAGTTGGAGTATTTTTCTTTAAATCTTCATTGTACACCGGTATTACATCTACTAAAATTACAAAATGCATTTAAAATATTCAAGAAGGTTCTATATCACCTTAAAGGAAGCACAACAGATTGAACATGAGTCTACTTATCATTCATGAATCCACTTATTTGTATATCTACCATGGATAAAGTGCCCAACTATATATACAGGAGGGGGATGGACCCAGCGGCATAGCATCTAACGAACAGCATTCTGTCCTTTAGGAACTCATTGATAGCAAAAATAAACAAACAAATAAATAAATCAATAGTAAGACAGTTTCTTGTGGCTAACATAATTTGCTGTTGAAATAAAAATAAAGCAGTGCCAATAATTCTTCATAAATGATGGCTTTTCACTAGTGCTAACATCTAATCGTAGGAGTTTTCAGTTGAAAAGAGAAAGGCAGCAAACACCAGGCAAAGGGAAAGATACAGCAAAGATATGGGTGAATGAATGTAGCCTTAGACCCTGCCAACCAACGTGCTGAACAAGATGGAGACAATGAGATGTTCCAAACTTATTGTTGTTTTATTGAGCTTGTACCATGGAGCCAGGTTCCAGGTTACATGAATTGACGTCAGGTGGGAAATCAGAACTGACATCCTTGTTCTCAAGCTGATTTTCTAGGGAAAAGAGACAATTAATAAACAAGTAAGTAAGTGATCAAGAGTTCTAAGTGCAGAGGACAGGAAAAATGTCCTTGATATAGAGATACAGTAATCCTCCTAGGGTGGTCAGAGATGTCCTCCCGAGAACATACTGAAAAGGAGATGTTTGACTTAAAATTGGAATGACAAGAGTCACCCATGTAAAGATCCAGGCAAATTAAATAGTTTCCTTAATGCATCAAAAATATTGTTTCTTAAAAAAAATGACATGTAAGTCTTGCTTTGAAATACAGAAGAAAAAAACTGGGAAGATAAATAAAATAGTACCAATAAGTGAGATGGAGAGTACTAGCTGAGTAAGAACTCAGGTGGGTATTAAAGATGGGTGGTAGGTCCTTGGGAGTCTGTTATAGGATTCATTCTAATTTTAGGTACATTTGAAAATATCCAGAATAAAAGCTATTTATTTTTAAAGTGCTTTATCTTCTAACAATCTGGGGTTTTTTGGCATCAAACTATCATGATGAACACTCTGATCATCTATTTTTGAGTTAGAGTGCATTTGTTAACTATGGCAAAATGAAAAATTACCCCAAAGCGTAGAGGCTTCAAACAGTAATAGGCATCCATTATATTCTTTATAGTTTATATGGCTCAAGAATATGAGGTTCTGGCTTGTGAGATACCCACCAAGACATTTAAAAAAAAAAAAAATCAGTTAAGAGGTTTTAGTGAAGATGTCCGGTCCGATTTCAGGTAAACTGGCTTGATTGGGTAGAGGATGTTTGTGCAAAGTGATTTATTGACATGGCTGTTAAGTTGATGCTGGTTGTTTACAGGAGGACTGTTTCTCCCTTGTGGGCCTTTCTGTAGGGCTGCTGGTGTGCCCTCACAGTATGGTGTTTGTCTTTTCCTGAGCAGTCCAAGATCAGGTAGAAACAACAGGGTGGCTTTTGTCTTACGCTTGGAAGTCCCATGTCCTCACGTCTACATTATTGTATTGTTCACATACATTAGACCTCCTCAGTGTGGGAGGTACTCACACTGCTGTATGATGTGAGTACCAGGAGATGAAGGCAACTGGCGGACATCTTAGAGGCTGCATACCTCAGGGAGAAACAGTATTTTTAGCATTTAGATAGTATTTGCAGTATTTCATATTTGGCATTATGGAATTGATGCCAATCAATCAATCAATCAATCCCTAGTTAATTTGCAGTTTTCAACTAATAACTGACATAATTATCTTTGAACTTCAATATCCATATTTGGTCTCTAGAGTACACATTTCTGTAATAATACCTTTCTTCCGGTCAGGTACTTAAATTAGCTTTATTTAATGGAATAATGATATTAAATACATTTGCAAATCAGAAGGTGAAAATATATGCTGGGAATAAATTATCAAGACTTTGTCCAGCGTAATTGATGGTGATTATTTTCCAGTATACTCTTCAATTCATTGCTGTACTAATTTTTTCAACCAATTAACAGCCAATTTGGTCTATTATGTTAAAATGTTAGCTGCATTATTTGCCTGTTAATGTAGGTTAAATGTTAATTATGCTGTTCTATGGCAACTAACATGGTACATTCGGAAATTGTACGTATTACTGGTTGATTCTTTGGCTCTGGTCTATTAATATACCTCATTATTATTGTGCTAATTTTGGTATGAAGCACATCATATTCTATGGCATTTAAGACAAAACCGCCAGTCTTCTATTGATTTCCACCAAACATTAGATAGTTTCGCGTTTTGGAGCATTTCCCGTAATTAAACAAGTAATGACCTTTCAGTCTTAGCGTGCATTTGATACATTTAGGTGGCCTTGCTCAATATATTTTAAACATCTGTAGGTCACAGTGTAATCTTCTTTGCAACAAATCCAAGTCATAATTTTAAGTTAAATGTACATTTTAAGCTTCACCAGTGCTATGGTTATAAATACAATTATGTTTATTCCTTCAATTGTGCTGCTAATAGAATGGAATATCAACTTACTTCCTGAGTCTAGTTTTATTACTCTTCTTTCCACTCTTAGAACATCAGGTTTTGTTTTGTTTTGTTTTTTTGTTTTGTTTTGGTTTTGTTTTGTTTTTAGTGCCAGGGAGCAGCCCTTGGCAAATAGGGCGTGTATTAATTTTCTATTGCTGCATAATAAAGTGCCATAAATGTAATGTCTTAAAACAACATCTGTTTATTATCTCACTGTTTAGTAGGTCAGAAGTCTAGGCTCAGCATTTTGTCTCCTCTGGGTTTTACACCAAAATGAGGGCGTTGGCCAGGGCCTCATTTCCTTCTGGAGGCCCTAGGGATGAATCTACTCTTTAGTTTATTCAAGTTCATGACAGAATCCAGTTCCTTGCAATTGTCTGACTGAAATTCTCTTTTCCTTGGTGGCCGTGGACCATGGGATGAGGAGAGGGTCTTCTGGAGGGGTGGGTGTCACCTGGAGGCTGGCAGCATTCCTTGTCTTGTGGCCCATTTTCCTCCATTTCTAATGCCAGCAACAGAGGGTTGAGTCCTTCTCAAAGTTAGAATTCCTCTGAATCCCCTTCTGCCTTGCCTTTGCTGACTTCAGGCAGAGAAGACTTTCTCCCTTCCAAAGCCATGTGATTGGATTGAGTTCACCTATAATCCAGAGTCATTTTCCTATTTCACAACTGATCGTCTGAATTCCACCTGCAGAACCCCTCCACAGCAGAACCTGATAGATTAACCAGTAGAGGGGATCGGTGAGGGATATCTTTCGAATCCTGCCTCTGCCTACTACAGGATTGTGGGTTGGTTAGAGGCTTGGAGTGATATTGCTTGTGATATTGAGTGAGGTCTCTCAGAAGAAGTTAGGATTACGTTGAGTCCTCAGCAACAGAGTCTTAAGAAGATACAAAGAGAAAACTCGGGAAAAGACTGCTTCAATTATAAGTGCACCATGCAACCAAAGTTTCTTAAGAGATCCATGGCCTATCAAGAAATACAGACACCATGGCACCTGGTGGTACAGTCGGTTAAGCTCCTGGTTTTGGCCCAGTTCATGATCTCATGGTGGTGAGATCAAGCCATGCTTCAGGCTCCTCGGTCAGAGTGGAGTCTGCTTGAGTTTCTCTCTCCTTCTCTTTCCTTTTTCTTTCTCTCTCTCTAATAAATAAATCTTAAAAAAAAAAAAGACCTACACCAGCCAAACTGAAACATTTGCAACATAAATATCTTATATTTCAGACTTGAATTTATTTCTGATTATATACTAATAAATAAACAAATACCATAATTTTCCTTTCCTTGTTCTTAAAAATATTACTGTGTCAATGGTCCCCTGCCTTTTTCTTTGATCCAGACCACTCCCTTCAGCATATGGTTATGTTTATTTCTCTCATTAAAAACACACATGCATGTGCGCACACACACACACAAAGAACCTTTATTGTAAATATTCACCCCTTTCTCTCCTTATCTATCTTTTCTGTCTGTAATTTCTTTCTAATTTTTCCTTGAACCCACTCTAAAATCCAGCATTTTCCCCAGTCTTTCTACCCAAACTGCCCTTATTATGAACCATGGTGACTTTCATGTACTAAATCTGATGGCCATGTCTGAGTCTTCATCTTAATAGACCTATAATCAGTATTGATTCAGATGATCCCTCTCTCATTCTAGGTACACTTGCCTCCTTGATGATTACTAGGACAGCATCCTTGCATTGTTTTTCTCTTGTTTGCGTAGCCACTTCTTCTTTGATAGGTATGCTGGTTCTACCATTTTGCCTAAACCTTACATTTTAGAATACCTCCACCCATAGCCCTTGAATCTCTGCATTTTCTATTCAAATGTATTTTCCAAGTGATCTCAACAGTTTTCATGCCTTTACCCTCTCTACATGCTGAAAAGCACTGAAGTAATATCCAAAGCCTGGACATCCAGAACTTTCAAAACTATTAACTAAATATTCCATTCAAAGTCCAAAATGAATCTCAAGATTAACCCACTCCAAACTGAACTCCTAACATTTCCAATTCCTTCTCTAAAACCTGCTCTACCCACAATTTTCCCCTTACTTAGGCCAAAGTTCTTGATCTTATACATCTTTCCATAATCCCTTATCCAATCCAGGGTGAAAAGGTATCTCTTCTATTTTCAGAATACATCCAGATTATATTAATCTCCTTTGCCACCACCCAGCATCAAACAACCGATATCTCTTACTTGCATTATGGCAAAATCTTCCTGACAAGTCTCTCAGTCTGAGCTTCCCTCCATTCAGTAAAATCTTACATCAGCACCAGGGCCTACCACATCTCTGACCTCTGTGCTCATAATCTCCCCATTGCCAAGTCTGCATTCACTTCTTTTTGTTTTCTCACAGATGACTGGCTTTTTCCTCAGAGCCTATGTCCTAGCTCTTGGGTCTGCCTCATTAGCTTTGACTGTAGATACCCATTTGGTCAGCTTTCCCTTTCCTCAAGTCTTTCTTCAAGAAGTTTCTACTCCAGGAGGCCTTCCCTTGTCACTCCTTTTTACATTGCAATCTCCCCATCCACACATTACCTAATCCCCATTCTTATTTTATCTTCTCATTTACCTGTCATCACCCTAAACTGTAAACTCCATGTGGGCAGACATTTTTGTCTGCATTTTTCCCACTACATTGGTGCCCACAGCAGAGGTTAGAATATAGTGGGTGGTCAGTCAGTGTTTAATGGTGAGAAATAAAATAGGAAATATGTGAAAGTCATTGATACTTTGGTGCTGGCTACAATACTTTATGATAGATACAGAGAGTATTATTGTCTTTATTTTCCAAATGAGGGCAATTATATGTCTTGCCCAAGGTCACAAAACTAGTTAAAGTGTCAGAGATTAAACCAAAACTCAACTCTCTTGACTCCTAACCTGGTTTTCTTTCCACTACAATAAGCGCTAAAAATATAGTGTTGTCTGTTCTTGGGAACTACAGTGCAGTGTCCCCCAAGAACCTGGAAAAAAGAAATAAGATTGCCTTCTGAGAGTTACACTGTGAAATCAACATATAATGAATCAGTTACCTTAAAGAATGAGAATTGCTTTTAAACCAAAGGGACCCTTCCTGATTAAATGGCTTACCATTTCGAAAGAGAAAGTTTTAATAAGACGAGGCAGACTTAGAGGCACTTCGAAAGAATACTCAAAAGCAAAAGTTAATAAAATGCATCCAAGGGAGTGGAGCTTTGTGTAACCAGTGAGTCCAGATTCCAGATCCTCTGGTCTGTGGATACTCTCTCAGCAATGCCCGTGAACATTGTTTCATCTCACCAACCCATTTTGTTTTTCTCATTCCATAATTACCAAACAACTTTATGATTAATAATTAACTTTCCATGCTCTGCTTTTCTACAAAAGAAGAATTCCTGGCAAAATGTGCTCCTAGCGATTTTGTTCTGATGTTAACTATTTCTTATTAAAAGTTAATAAATTGACCTTATGATTATGATTTGGCTTCTGTGAAGCTTACTTTTGGGAGATCCTCCTGACACACATATTCTGATTTATTTGACAGCTATGGTCTAAGGATTTGTTAAAAATTAGATTGTGATCAATTTCCCTTACTTGGTTAATAGAGTGTGAGTTTCCGCACCTCTTCCTACTTCCATTAAATATGGAAGTGCTTTTAATCTTTTAGATGTAGCAGAAAATCAACCAGAGTTTTCATGGTGTCCGCTTGTACTTGAAATGCTGCACAAGAGAAGACTGTGAAAGACAGTCCTAATTTAGAGATGGAGGATGGACTTCTTTAAAACAGGGCTCTAGCAGGAAGTGTTAGCTGAAATTCAGCAACTTTACGAAATAGTTGGTCAAGGACAGTTCTGGTTCTCAGAAGAGGGAGGAATTGCTCTTGCGGATTGATAGCCATTATTTTGGCCTTTTGGATTTTTATCAAAAAGTGGTGGAGGGGCACCTGGGTGGCCCAGCTGGTTAAGTGTTTGACTCTTGATTAGGGTTCAGGTCATAATCTCAGGGTCATAAAATCGAGCCCTGCGAGGGGCTCTGTATTGCGTGTGGAGCCTGCTTAAGATTCCCTCTCTCCCTCTCCCTCTGCCCCTTCTCTCCACCCCCAACCCCCAATCCCATGCTCTCTTTTTGG